>NC_074680.1:3768344-4126099 GCF_029448725.1 Salvelinus fontinalis | reverse complement strand
GCTCCCGGTAGAGCCGGTGCGGGTGCGGTTGCTCTTGGAGTCGCCGCTGTCTTTACGCGTCAGTGTACCCATCGTTTCGTTGGAGTTGGTTCTCCTCACAGTGCTGGAGGAATAGATGGTAAAATGGATGGTACATCTCCCTAATGGTGTATTTTGAATAAATAAAGGTGCTTAAAAGAAATTGTCTGAGGAATTCTGATTATTTGACTTGTAATCTCATAAAATAAGTACCCAAGATGTATCTCTCTGTGGGAGAGATAGTAAAATGGATGATGCAATTACCTAATGGTGAAAGAAAGAAGTATAGCCTTAATTGTCCGGGGAATAGTGTTAAAATAGGCTGTTATTTAGCTGTATCCCCTCAGAGAATTTTCAGTTGCAAATCCTTATAATAAATATCATCTATCATTGGAACTATCAAAGACTTCAAACTTGATTTTGAGTATAGTGGTAAGGTCAAGCCAAGATCAGACCAGCAACCTATAAATAACATTATCTACTACAAGTCCTCATATGACCCTGGAAGTACAGACCATCATAATACACCAAAGAAGGCCCTATACTAGGAAACCAGATTACTGATCTATGACAGAGAGAGATTTTTCCCTCTCTCCTCCCTGTGACTCGTTCATGGCCACATTTATGATGGTATTAGAGGAGATGGTTGAAACATGTTAAAAAGCGGGCCATTAAAATGTCTTCACAAAAGAACGGCCCAATCAGCAGTTCATTGGCTGGAATGGCCATCCATTCAATCCTCCCGTTTGTAGCTGATGTTATCCCCCTGAAACAGGGTTCGGGATGTGTATCTTTGTTTGTGTGTGTGTGTGTGTGTGTGTGTGTGTGTGTGTGTGTGTGTGTGTGTGTGTGTGTGTGTGTGTGTGTGTGTGTGTGTGTGTGTGTGTGTGTGTGTGTGTGTGTGTGTGTGTGTGTGTGTGTGTGTGTGTGTGTGTGTGTGTGTGTGTGTGCGTGCGTGCGTGTGTGCGTGCGTGCGTGCGTGCTTGCGTGTGTTTGTGTGTGTGTGCGTGTGTTTGTGAGGGGACCTTTGTTAGTTGATATATGCCAGGCAGCAGGCATACCTAGATCAGGAATGGAGTTAATTAGGCCATGGGGGATTTATTGAAACCTTTGGTCTTTTTGACAACTTTGGTTGGCATGGGAGCAGCACCTTCTGTATTTGATCTAAATCCCACCACACACACACAGAGAGAAAGAGAGAGAGAAAAGACAGAGAGAGAGAGAGAGAGAGAGAGAGATATTCATTCATTTCATTTAAGTTTCATGTTTCACGTCTTCCAAGCTCTAAACTCAACAACGCAGTAGTCAATATTTAACCAGGATAGTCCACTCAGTGACAATAACAATTGCCACTGCTTTCCTGGTAGAGAGCGATGTTTTTGTGATGAATGTTGTTAGTCATTGTTCATAGAAATTATCTGTTAATTCAATGACTCATGGATCTATGACGGATGGGTAACATTGAGGTAACATTATGAGCTTTGAGGATGGTCACGGTGTCACAGTTTGGCCACACTCTCACCTGTAAGGAGAAGTGATGTAGATAAGTCTGGTGGGTATGCCAGACAGACTGGAGAGACTGGACAGACAGGGGGCATGCATGACCGAGAAGGGAAACAGGGAAGTGGAAAAGGAGACAGTGAACGGTGGTAAGACAAAAAAAAGACTGGTGATTTACAGTATCACGCTCTGTGATTTTTAAGAGAATTGATGTGTAAATAAAGTAGTTGACAATAACATTTGCATCCATTTGAATCAAGTTCAGTATTGTTTAGTGGATACCAACTGCCAGTACCAGTTTGTTCAAAGAGGATGTCTCATGTCTGGTTTTGGACCAAATTGTCAGTTTGATAGATATTATCTTTACAGAACAGAGCTGTGGTTAAGACTGCAAAAGTGCCATATAAATGAGATAGAGATCAACTGGCATGAATGGAGGTATGGTGAAAACGGTTTTGTGACAAATAGGAAAACATACCGTATGTCTATGATCAAATATGAGTATATGCGTGTGTCTATCTGTATGAAGGGATCTCTTGTGGAAACATCGGGTAACACAGCACAAATACAAACAATAGTCTCCAATGTAAACAAATTCTGCTTCCTGCAGACTTCCTTTCTTCTCATCCTAAAATAACACAGAGTTAGGAAGTGTGGGTGGGTGAGCTATCCTTTGTGCAAAGACTTAAAGTTCAGGAGTCAAGAGCTGAAGGAGGCCGAATCAACGTGGCCCTCTATGTGCAGGGATTCATTGTTATCTTTCATGCATGGACAAACCATTTACACTTCGAGTCCTATTAGTACACAACAGACCTTTGACATTTCCCCTGTGCCTTAGTGTGTTACCGAGTCTAGCCTGGTCGGCTCCATATCACTCTATATCTATTGCTTCAGTCTCGAGAAGGTTCACCTATACTGCATCCATGTTAGGAACTCCATCCCTCCCACCCTCCCTCTCCTCCCCTTCATACCTATTTACTCTATAGTCTCATCTATATACTATCCATTCCTCAGTTCTGGATTATGATAATTCGACTCCAGGCATGAACATCATTGGAGGAGTGCCTATTGTTCCCTTGCCAGTTGTGATTTATTACCTGCACTCCCTTGGCCCCAGTCAGCCCCAATCAGTAAATCATTGGCGTCTCTGAATGCCACCGTGGTGTAAATGGGGATGCCTGTGACAGCACTGTACCTGTGTTTATTATTCATGTGACATGTCAATGGCTCTCCCTTCAGAGGAGGGTACACTTATGCGAGGGGAAAATGAGCACAGGCAGACAGGCCACAGAGGAGATAGTAGTAATACAGTGAAAGACACACAGATTCCTGTTTGCAGGAATCAAATAATGTGTTGATAATGTGTTTGTGCGGACTAAAAAAATAAACACACCAACGGTGCAATGATTTCCGATGTTGTATGAATTTTTATTTGAGGAAGAAATGTGTATTTAAATTGTGTGCACTTATTGAGCTTTAGGGGTACAATTTACTCGGACTATATTACAATATTAATACCCGAAATCTAGAAAACACAGTCATTACTGCTCCAGTTATTTAAAGTCCCTAGGTTTAATAAGCCCAAACTAAAACAGAGTTGGTTTTATTCAGAACATAAAAATACTGTTGAGAGATATCTCATAAACTGGCCCTACTGGTCAGGTCACATGGTCAGGAAAACTCCTGGCCTTAGGCCTCTACCACAACCCTTACAAAACTGCAGTTACTGTCGTAAAAAAAACTGTTATTTTGGTCGCACTATTTGCAGCATGCTGTATTTATACTGCATTGTACTGGAGTTATACTGCTCTCTGACTGCAATCTTTTTTCCTAAGGGAAGGTAATGGGGAGCATTTGAGCTGTGTTTACCTTTTGTTTGCTGGTGCAGCAGCATCCTTCCTGGAGCCGGTGGGGGACGGTAGCGTGCCACAGCTTTTCTTGGGCAGGACAGTGCCGTTGCTGACAGTGTGTCTTAGAGGCAGGGCAGCCATCATGGGTCTGGCTGTAAGACAAACACAGAAAGTACCACAGGGTGAATGGTGCTTTGCATTGAACTAGCTGGAACATGCAGAAAATACACTTTTCACAGTGGTCAGCTATTGGGAATTTTCAAATTCAGATATAGGGTTGCAAAATGCTAGAAACGTTCCCAAAGTTCATGGGTTTTTCTGAAATCCTGGGCTCTTCTGAAAAACCTGGGAACTTTGGAAAAGTGTCCAACATTTTGAAACTCTTCAGACGCCCTCTATAATCTTGAAAATATATGGAAATCTGCCCTCCACAAGAGGTGTATGAGTAATAGACTGATGGAACATTCATGGGACTGAGCTGAAGCATTCGACGAACTGTATTGAACATCGCCTTCAGAAATGGTCAATTCATAACTGCACCCACATATACAACTTTTCAGCTGCTATGGCGTTCGTTACCCTTCGAGCTGCATATACCGTGTGAAGGCTTTTGTTTCTTGATTAGAACTTAAGAGACCACATAGGATTTCCCTGAACCCGTCTGTAATACATACATGTTCCAAAAAACCCACCATAGTCCCTGTGTCCAAGAATGCCAAGGTAACATGTCTAAATGACTATCGCCCGGTAGCACTCACATCTGTAGCCATGAAATTCCCTGAAAGGCTGGTCATGGCTCACATCAACACCATCATCCCAAACACCTGGACCTACTCCAATTCACATACCGCCCCAACAGATCCACAGATGACGCAATCTCTATTGCACTCCACACTGCCCTATCCTATCGGGACAAAAGGAATACCTACGTGATAATTCTGTTAAGCTAATCACTAAACTAAAGACCTTAGGAATCAACACTTCCCTCTGCAAATGAATCCTGGAGTTCTTGACGGCCGCCACGCTGACCCTCAACACGGGGGCCCCTCAGGGGTGTGTGCTTAGTCCCCTCCTGTACTCCCTGTTCACCCTCGACTGCGTGGACGCGCATGACTCAAACACCATCATTAAGTTTGCCAACGACTGGACGGTGGTAGGCCTGATCACCGACGACGATGAGACAGGGAGGAGGTAGGTGACCTGGGAGTGTGGTGCCAGGACAACAATCTCTCCCTCAATGTCAGCAAGACAAAGGAGCTGACTAAAGGAAATGGAGGGCCAAGCACTCCCCCAACCACATCAACGGGGCTGTAGTGGAGCAGGTCGAGAGCTTCATGGTCCTCGGTGTCCACATCACTGAAGATTTATCATGGTCCACACACACCAACAAAGTCGTGAAGAAGGCATGACAACGTCTCATCCCCCTCAGGAGGCAGAAAAGATTCGGCATGGGCCCTCGGATCGTCAAAAAGTTCTACAGCTGCACCATTGAGACCATCTTGACTGGCTGCATCACCGCTTGGTATGTCAACTGCTTGGCCTCTGACAGCAAGCCGCTACAGATGGTAGTGCGTACAGCCCAGTATGTAACTGGGGCCGAGCTCCCAGCCATCCAGAACCTCTATACCAGGCGGTGTCAGAGGAAGGCCCTAAACAGTTTTTTTACAGCTCCAGCCACCCAGGTCATAGACTGTTCAAGCGGTGCCGATGCATCAAGTCTGGAACCATTTATCCCTTGTGTTATTCTTTTTCTATTATTTATCTTTCTTTTCTCTCTGCATTGTTGGGAAGGGCCCCTAAGTAAGCATTTCACTGTCTACACCTGTTGTTGTTATGAAGCATGTGACAAATACAATTGTATTTGATTTGGTATAACATTGATTTGAGATTCATCGAAACAACAGTTCAATAGACACATGCCTCTATATGTGCAGTCACACTGCTAGACCATCACTCACACCTCGAGTGACTCCCTGCGCTCCATTCTAATGCCATTAGGGGCCTACTTTTCCTCCTCAGCATAATTGCTAACAGCACTGAGAAGGGTAGCAAAGCCTGTATTTGTATGGACTGCAGAACAGTGGCTTTGAAATATATATCACTGCAGAGAAGCTGGTGAGGTTTGTTATGCTTGCTTTGCCAGCTGGCGTGTGGTGTGTATGTGTGTGTGATACAGCAGAATTAGATCAAACAGGGGCACCAGGCAGAGAGTGAGTGGGGACTGTGTATTTCAAATGAACCACTGTGTTGCGTGCCATGGCTCGGCTCTGTGTAGAGCAGAGGAGCGATTACTTACCCTGTATCTCACTGAGAAAATATACATTGCGCGACAAAATTGACCTAAGTAACTGGCATCTCAAAGTTTGTCTGTGAATTGTAGACACATAATGTGATATTTAGTGTGGGTGTCAGGACATGCTAGAATTAAGGAAAAACCATGCAAGTGTTTCCACAGCATACCACCTCTCACCCACTCTGAGTGAAGGGGACTTGAGTGGCATGCAGTCTAGTGCAACAACATCAGAATGTCCTTCATTGACAATGTGCTCAATGTCAGTAGACGCAGTGGACGCTAGTGCTCAGACAGTATACACAGTAGTGCTTAGTAGACACTAGTGCACAGTAGTACAATGTACATTTTAGGACATCCCTACTCCCTTTTGTCATAGGGACTATGGACTTTTGTCATAGGGACTATGGACTTTTGTCATAGGGACTATGGACTTTTGTCATGGAGACTATGGAATTTTGCCATAGGGAGTAGGGATGTCCTAAAATGTAAACTGTACTAAAAAGACACAGTAGACACAGTAGCGCTCAATAGAGTTGCACAAAGCAGGCCATGTTAGAAGGGACAGAGCCTACCTGACAGGCCATGTTAGAAGGGACAGAGCCTACCTGACAGGCCATGTTAGAAGGGACAGAGCCTACCTGACAGGCCATGTTAGAAGGGACAGAGCCTACCTTGACAGGCCATGTTAGAAGGGACAGAGCCTACCTGACAGGCCATGTTAGAAGGGACAGAGCCTACCTGACAGGCCATGTTAGAAGGGACAGAGCCTACCTGACAGGCCATGTTAGAAGGGACAGAGCCTACCTGACAGGCCATGTTAGAAGGGACAGAGCCTACCTGACAGGCCATGTTAGAAGGGACAGAGCCTACCTGACAGGCCATGTTAGAAGGGACAGAGCCTACCTGACAGGCCATGTTAGAAGGGACAGAGCCTACCTGACAGGCCATGTTAGAAGGGACAGAGCCTACCTGACAGGCCATGTTAGAAGGGACAGAGCCTACCTGACAGGCCATGTTAGAAGGGACAGAGCCTACCTGACAGGCCATGTTAGAAGGGACAGAGCCTACCTGGCTTTCCATCATTGCTGTCTTTCGATGGGGACCTTTTCATCAAAGCTGGGTCTACAGCCGTACATACACATACCACAACAATAGAGTCCAGGAAAGGATGACAGGAAGATGAAAGTAGCGTAAACAGTGAGATACCATAGGTGGAGAAACACAATAGGAGAAGATGGGACTGGAATGGGAGGGAACCAAATGGTTACACGTGTGTGTGGCTGTGTGAGATCCATATGTTCTATCCCAGCTAGCACATAACGTTCTGAGAACCATATGTTTCTTAGAGCTTGGTGAGAGTGTGGTTGTACTATGGTTATTTTTGCATACAACCTTCCCACAGCATTCTGGGAATGGTGCAGAATAGTTGCTTAGCTTTGGAACATTCTCAGCACATTTAAGGAACTTGACAAAAAAACATATTTTCTTGGTATTTCATTACTTTAAAAGAACGTTTCCTAAAAGTTCAGACATGGTTACGTTTAATAAAATTATTGGTAATATCCTATGAGCATTCTCCAACTGGTTTGACATTGGGAATGTTCTCAAATAGTTCAGAGAATGTTAAGAATGAATGTTCTTCTGTGGGAAGTTCAGTACTGCAGGTTTTCTCTGGGTTGTTTAAACGTCATGTTATCAGAACATTAAGAAAACATTAGTAACGTTTAAAGAACCTTCTAAAAATGTTATTTAAAAACATAGAACACAAAAAGCATCAACTAAACTCTCTCTACTGTCTATCTTGTTAAGTGTGTTCAGGTGTGTTGGCCACACCCACTAATTGAATACACTAAAATGAACAGCTTTGTATGAGTAAAAAAAAATGGCATGCTAGCTCCATCCTGGTGGCCAGTGGAATAATTCCATGGATAGAAGATCATAGGTTTGGATCGCACGGATGCTGTGCCACAAAAAAAAGAAATGTGTTTGCATGATTAATGCCTAAGCAAATTAATTTCCATGTGTCCTATCTGTGCTTGGAGTTTTTCAAAAGTTAACCTAAGCCAGCAGTGTTTTATTGAAACGTTCTCAGAACATGATTTAATTACCTTCAAATAAACGATCATTTCCATTCTCAAAACGTTAATTAAACCTCCCTGGGATGTGTGTATGCGCATACACATGTACATGTGTGTGTGTATCTGTCTGTGCCTGTTTGTGTGACACATCAGTTACCTTTAGTGGGTCCCCTCCTGTTAATCATGGCGTTTTGCTCCTCCGAGATGTTGAGGCGGCGCACCACGTCGGCCAGCGCTGACTTGAGCAGCTGGATCTCGTCCTCCTGCATCTGGACACGCTGCTCCAGGGAGGCAATGCGGTCCATGACCTCCATGCTGCTGGCCGCCGACGCACTGTCATCTGGGGATGGTAGAGAAAGACACAATTAACATGGGTTGGACACAAATGCCGCATGGAATGAGCACACATAGCATGGGTTGAACACACACAAACACACTGGTGGTCTCGCCTGAGCTCTCATGTATCTCACAGGCTCAATGGATGTGGAAAACCTACAGTGTTGCAATATGTACAATTTGCAGTGGTATCTGTAGAAATATTGATTATGGCTTTCTCTCTGTATCCTTGAATGGTTTTGGTTTTAGCGTCGCTCCTCAAACACAATGGGCAAAGGCTTTTTTTTGTACAAGACATTTTTATTCATGAGCTCTCTGTCATGTCTTTCTGCCTACAGTACATGTCCGTACCTCTGTAAGTCCATCTATTATCCTCCCGGCCCGTTTGTCTGTCTGTCTGTCCATCTGTCTGTTCAAATGAGCTTAACACCACCATAGTAACCATGTCCAATATATTGGCCTAGTCCAGGGGTCTGCTCTGCTGAGACTTTGAAGTCAGTGAGATGAAATATTAATGGGCATCAGTGTTGTGTTCCCCTGGAGATTGATAACAACCGCCCTATGAATTATGCAGAGGGAGGAAGCAGCTGGTAATAAGGCAATCAAAACAGTGTTTTTATCTGTGTTGAATTAAGTCGAGGCAGAGGCATAGATTCTTATTAATAAACAAAATATGGAAACATGTTAAATCTCAGTCTCAATCTAATATGGCTGGTGATGTAATGGTAAATAGAATAGGTGCACGCATCAAGGACAGCATTACCAGTTAAGCATATAGACAGTGTAGAGATATACACTGCTCAAAAAAATAAAGGGAACACTTAAACAACACAATGTAACTCCAAGTCAATCACACTTCTGTGAAATTAAACTGTCCACTTAGGAAGCAACACTGATTGACAATAAATTTCACATGCTGTTGTGCAAATGGAATAGACAAAAGGTGGAAATTATAGGCAATTAGCAAGACACCCCCCAAAACAGGAGTGATTCTGCAGGTGGTGACCACAGACCACTTCTCAGTTCCTATGCTTCCTGGCTGATGTTTTGGTCACTTTTGAATGCTGGCGGTGCTCTCACTCTAGTGGTAGCATGAGACGGAGTCTACAACCCACACAAGTGGCTCAGGTAGTGCAGTTCATCCAGGATGGCACATCAATGCGAGCTGTGGCAAAAAGGTTTGCTGTGTCTGTCAGCGTAGTGTCCAGAGCATGGAGGCGCTACCAGGAGACAGGCCAATACATCAGGAGACGTGGAGGAGGCCGTAGGAGGGCAACAACCCAGCAGCAGGACCGGTACCTCCGCCTTAGTGCAAGGAGGTGCACTGCCAGAGCCCTGCAAAATGACCTCCAGCAGGCCACAAATGTGCATGTGTCAGCATATGGTCTCACAAGGGGTCTGAGGATCTCATCTCGGTACCTAATGGCAGTCAGGCTACCTCTGGCGAGCACATGGAAGGCTGTGCGGCCCCACAAAGAAATGCCACCCCACACCATGACTGACCCATCGCCAAACCGGTCATGCTGGAGGATGTTGCAGGCAGCAGAACGTTCTCCACGGCGTCTCCAGACTCTGTCACGTCTGTCACATGTGCTCATGTGCTCAGTGTGAACCTGCTTTCATCTGTGAAGAGCACAGGGCGCCAGTGGCGAATTTGCCAATCTTGGTGTTCTCTGGCAAATGCCAAACGTCCTGCATTTTTAATCTGGACTCAATATATCTAAATGAGCGGGTTGCTAATGACCAAATTCTCCAGCACTTTTCCTGCGCACACACACACACAGTCACCCCCCCCACACACAAAGTCACCCCCCCAACCTCCCAACCCCGCACCAATGCCATCCCGTGGCCTCCAGCCACCCCACTTTAAATTCACTTGGCATCCCTACAGTAATGATTGCAGCCATTACTGTACCCTCTTGATTAATGCTCCATTGGAGAGATAGGCCAGGCTAAACCACTTAATGCAATACCACTTCATACTGGCCCATTCTGCCAGATAGCCTTGACTACATGGTTAGATAGATAGATCTGGGAATTAACATCAAGATCAAGATTGTGTGGTCTTCTTTCATGGCTTGTCCATTTCAATTGGATTTGTACTACTGTCATCCACTGAGTAGCTACGTTAGATTCTGCATGCTGAATCAATCACAATGACAAATATTTACAGAGGAAGAAGCCTATCTTACTTACTGGGCCTTTAAACATACAGTAGTCAAACAAATGGTCGCCTAACCCAATGTGAAGGCATTTTGTTAAGGTTATAAATGATTCATTTGATAGACCTTTTTTAGATTAATCTGTAAAGCCGGAGCTGCTACGACGGCGATGTTCTCTAAGGAGTACAAAGCCCTAGTCTCCGTACTAGCAGCTGCTTAGGGCTTGGTGCGAGCATGGATACAATGACTGCCCTGATACCACTGCGATTGGTTAGCCGATTGTACCGCTCACTCTTGTCACCTGGGCTCTCACTGGAATTGACAATTCCTTATGCACACAACAGGCTGCTGAATAACAGAGAGAATAAGTCAGGCAATTGAATCAGAGTAAACACACCTTGGTGATATACCTCATAGTGTTCTCCTCCGTGAAAGATGACAGTACATTCATTGTTTCTCAATATCCAGCCCATGGACCGATACCGTTCCCTGTGATGATGCTGACCAGTTCCTGAGAAGGTTAGCTGACACTGATTTAGGCTGTTCTCAAGTGATATTTGCAATGTAAGCTGTCCCCAAGGAGGAAGGACCATTGCTTGTAAATTCCTGCTACTAGAAAGACTATAGCTTGCCAGTGCTTCTTATGGGCAGGTAGGACGGTAGCGTCCCACCTGGCCAACATCCGGTGAAATATGCAGAGTGCGAAATTCAAACTACAGAATTATAAATATTTAACTTTCAGAAAATCACAAGTGTAATACATCAAAATAAGGCTTAACTTTTTATTAATCCAGCCGCTGTGTCAGATTTCAAAAAGGCTTTACGGCGAAAGCACACCATGAGATTATCTGAGGACAGTGCCTCGCATACAAAAGCATGAAAAACATATTTCAACCAGGCAGGTGCGCCACGAAAGTTAGAAATAGCGATATAATAAATGCCTTACCTTTGATGATCTTCTTCTGTTGGCACTCCAAAAGGTCCCAGATACATCACAAATGGTCCTTTTGTTCGATAATGTCCTTCTTTATATCCATAAAAACTCAGTTTAGCTGGCGCGCTCCAGTCAATAATCCACCCAGTTTCCCTCCATCAAAATGCATACAAAATGAATCCCAAACGTTACTAATAAACTTTTCCAAACAAGTCAAACAACGTTTATAATCAAACCTTAGGTAACCTAATACGTAAATAAATTATAAAATTTAAGATGGAGAATCGTTATTGTCTTTACCGGAGAAAAATACCAAAGAACGCGCTCTCTTCCACGCGCTTGTAAACACTACAGCCAAAATGGGATCTTGTGAATCCAGCCATCATTTCCGATTTTTAAAATGTTTTACAGGGAAAACACAATATGTATTTCTATTAGCTAACCACGATAGCAAAAGACCCAACCGCATATTTTCACAATTTTTTTACTGCATAGGTAGCTATCACAAATTCGACCAAATATAAATAACCAAATATAAATAGTCACTAACCAAGAAACAACTTCATCAGATGACAGTCTTATAACAGATTTATTGTATAGCATATGTTTTGTTCGAAAAATGTGCATATTTCAGGTATAAATCATAGTTTTACATTGCAGCCACCATCACAAGTCTCACCAAAGCAGCTAGAATAACTACAGAAACAAATGTGAAATACCTAAATACTCATCATAAAACATTTCTTAAAAATACACGGTGTACAGCAAATGAAAGACAAACATCTTGTGAATCCAGCCAGTATTTCAGATTTTTTAAGTGTTTTACAGCGAAAACACAATATAGCATTATATTAGCTTACTACAATAGCCTACCACACAACCGCATTCATTCAAGGCACGTTAGCGATAGCGAATAAACCAGCAAAATATATACATTTTTTCACTAACGTTCTCAAACTTCATCAGATGACAGTCCTATAACATCATATTACACAATACATATATGGTTTGTTCGAAAATGTGCATATTTAGCGGTACAATTCGTTTACAATGTGAATACGTAGCCAAACTGCCCAAAATTATCGGGATATATTTCTGACACTCACATCATCTAATCAAATAACTAATCATATACTTTACTAAAAAATACAGGTTGGACAGCAAATTAAAGATACACTAGTTCTTAATGCAACCGCTGTGTTAGATTTTTAAAAATAACCTTAGTACGACATACAGCTTACGTTATAGCGAGACAGCACCCGAAATCTGGGCGGAATATAGTCTAAACATTTTCGACAGAAATACGAAATAATATCATAAATGTTTCCTACTATTTGATGAGCTTCCATCAGAATCTTGTACAAGGTGTCCTTTTTCCAGAATAATTGTTGTTCGGTTGTAGAATGTCGTCTTCATCTGTCGATTTAGCTAACAAAGCTGGCCATGCGGCACGGAAGTGCCCAACTCACCAGAACGCATAACAAACAAAATACCGAAAATCGAAATAAACTGATATAAACTGATATAAGTCGGTTTAATATAACTAGTTTATGATATCTAACGTCGATAACGAAAGCTTTTCAGAACGCAATCCAGGTGACCCTTTCGTGCCATGCAGAATAAAAGAAAGAGTGGTAACGTCATTCCAACAGGTCTTGTTCGGCCTCAGATAGAGCTGTACACCCCATTCCAACTCTCACTGCCTACTGACATCCAGGGGAAGGCGTACGCAGTGCATGTAGACCCATAGATTCCATGCAAATTAATAGGCTGACCCTGGAACAGAGCCCCCGATTTCAGATTTCTCACTTCCTGACAGGAAGTTTGCTGCAAAATGAGTTCTGTTTTACTCACAGATATAATTCAAACGGTTTTAGAAACTAGAGAGTGTTTTCTATCCAATAGTAATAATAATATGCATATTGTACGAGCAAGAATTGAGTACGAGGCAGTTTAATTTGGGACCGATTTTTTACAAAGTGAAAACAGCGCCCCCCCCTATTGAGAAAAGGTATTAAGCAGACAGCCCATGAGAAAAGAATGCACAAAATGTCTAAGTAAACCTATAGATGCTCTACATAAGAATACATGTTTAGTTACAGTAACCTCAATGTGGCCATGGCTGTGTTACTCATTTTAAGGTTGAATGTTACATTATTTTGTAAGATAGCCTTAATTTTAGGCTATTTACTGTCTTACAAAAGTAATATTGAATGGTGTTTGGTTGACAACACAACCAAATATCCACATTTAAAGGAGATGGAGCAACTGGCTTAATACCATTCTTTAATATTTGGTTGGAAATGGAGAGTTGGCGATGTAAATCCAACATATCATTTGTTATGACAAGTTTATAGGCTATTTATTGGGCTATTTCAAAAGTGATATTGAATTGTGTTTGGTTGTCATTACAAGCAAATATCAACATTTGAAGGAGATTTATCTTCTGCTTGGAGAGTTCCATCTGTGCCATTGACTAAGTCAGTTCGTCTTCAAAATAATAATTGAGATCTTGGATTCACGTCTCCATCTCAACACAAAAATCTAAGTTAAAGAAAAGGCTGAAATTAAATAAAAACGAACTTTAAATGCACTTGAAATAAAGTTTTATTTGATTTAGTCCTATTCTTTAACTTACATTTTTTGCTGAGAAGGAGACGTGAATCCAACATCTCCTTCAAATGTTGACATTTGGTTGCGTTGACAACCAACACAATTCAATATCACAAATTATCACCCCCCAAAAATGTTACCCCCTTTTTCTCCCCAATTTCGATCTTGTTTTATCGCTGCAACTCCCCAACGGGCTCGGGAGGCGAAGGTCGAGTCATGCGTCCTCCAAAACATGACCCTCCAAACCGCGCTTCGTAACATCCGTCTGCTTGACCCAGAAGCCAGCCAAACCAATGTGTCAGAGGAAACACCGTTCACCTGACGACCGAGGTCAGCCTGCAGGCACCCGGCCCGCCACAAGGAGTCCCTCGAGCGGGATGAGCCAAGTAAAGATCCAAGTAAAGATTTTTGTATTATTTGATGAAACATTGAATTTGGCCTTGCTGCTATTAGATCATAGAAATGCATTGAATAACATATTCATTTATGGCAACAGGTAGTCAAAAAATAAATGAAAAGGAAGTATGTTTTTAATAAGTGTCTGTCCTATGTCTGAGAGATATAAGAAACATCAGGAAATAATTTGTATAATTGTTTACCCGTATTTAACCCTTTTTTGTCACTAAAGTACTTCTATACAGTATATACAGTGAGAGTCTCACCTTTCGTTGGCAGGGTCATATTAGTGTGTAGCCGAAACTGTTTGGACACTACAGACAGAAGTTGGCAGATCAGCGGTACCGACTTGCAACAACTCCCGTGGTGCTTGTGTGGGTCGTAGAGCAAAATAACGCCATAGTGTTCGTGAGAGTCTCATCTTTCCATAGAAGGGTCATGTTAGTTTGCAGGCCAAACCATTCGGACACTACAGACATTCTCTTGAGAAGACCGATTTTTCGGGATGTCTCCTGGTCTGACAAACACCGCTGTAGCCATAGCTGCAGGAAGTAGGATTTTTTTAATTTTTATATGAATACAATATATATATACAGTACCAGTCAAAAGTTTGGACACACCTACTCATTCAATGTTTTTTCTTTATTTTGTATATTTTCTACATTGTAGAATAATAGTGAAGACATCAACACTATGAAATAACACATATGGAATCATGTAGTAACCAAAAGTGTTAAACAAATCAAAATATATTTTATATTTCATCTTATCCTTGATGACTGCTTTGCACACTCTTGGCATTCTCTCAACCAGCTTCACCTGGAATGCTTTTACAACAGTCTTGAAGGAGTTCCCACATATGCTGAGAACTTGTTAGCTGCTTTTCCTTCAATCCGCAGTCCAACTCACCCCAAACCATCTCATTTGGTTTGAGGTCTGGTGATTGTGGAGGCAAGGTCATCTGACGCAGCATTCCATCACTCTCCTTCTTGGTCAAATAGCCCTTACACAGCCTGGAGGTGTGTTTTGGGTCATTGTCCTGTTGAAAAGCAAATGATATTCCCACTAAGCGCAAACCAGATGGGATGGCGTATTGCTGCATAATGCTGTGGTAGCCATGCTGGTTAAGTGTGCCTTGAATTCTAAATAAATAAACTGCTTACTACATGATTCCATGTGTGTTATTTCATAGTTTTGATGTCTTCACTATTATTCTAGAAAATAGTAAAAATTAAGAAAAACCCTTGAATTTCCAAACTTTTGACTGGTCAAACGATGTATTGAATCAATCTTTAGGATGTTTTTAACATAAATCTTCAATAATGTTCCAACCGGAGAATTCCTTTGTCTTCAGAAGTGCGATAGAACAGAGCTCGCTCTCACATGAACGCGCATGTTCAGGTCATGGTAGACCTTACTCAATCCCCTCTCATTCGGCCCCACTTCACAGTAGAAGCATCAGAGGTTCTAAAGACTGTTGACATCTAGTGGAAGCCTTAGGAAATGCAAAATGACCCATATCCCACTGTGTATTCGATAAGCGATGAGTTGAAAAACTACAAACCTCAGATTTCCCACTTCCTGGTTGGATTTTCAGGTTTTTGCCTGCCATATGAGTTCTGTTATACTCACAGACATCATTCAACCAGTTTTAGAAACTTCAGAGTGTTTTCTATCCAATACGAATAATAATATGCATATATTATCAACTGGGACTGAGGAGCAGGCAGTTTACTCTGGGCACCTTTTCATCCAAGCTACTCAATACTGCCCCGCAGCCATAAGAAGTTTTAACCCTCAGTGCCTGTGTCAATATCAATCCATTAAGGATAGATGCTGTCCCAAGAAGTGTCAGAGTCCATTACAGAACACATCCATCACCATCCTCTACATTCCCTCCATATTCCTCACCCTGATTACCTTTCTCCAAAAATAACCAATGTCGTGATGGGTGACAAAGGCCACCGGCCTGCTTCTTTAAATGCCAGACCCCGAGGCCATTAATGATCAACAACATAGCACCTTAACCGCTCCCCCCTGTCCAATTCACAGCTTCTGTCAATGGTATAGCAGAGGAGACAGGAATAAAAAAGGGCTGTGGATGAAAGCAGAAGGGGACTCTCTTTGTATCCCAGTGTAACCTCATTAATAATACACTTACTCTGCCTGCTAGGCTGCATGCTCTCACCAACTCGCTGACTCACTTTGCTTATCATTTTATTCCCCAGCATCTGAGGTGAGGTTGAGATGAGAAATGAACGATAAATGAACGAGAACTGAGAGAGAACTGCAAGGGAAATTAAAGTTAAATTGCCACAGAGGACCCATCTGTGTTGCTTTCTAAGAGTATATTTTAACCCTGTCTCCGAATGTTCTTATATTTCTAGGCAGCTGCCTCTCTCGGCGAAAATATTATTATCCTAGTTGTGGGATGGATGTTCATTGCATTTCCCTTTAACAGGCTGGAGGGGCCAAACAATACAGCTCAATTGACCTAAGAAAACCGGACTGTAAACACTGACATCCAGCAGGGGTTTGATACTATCACATCTCTCTGGGCCAGTGAGTCACAATATAGACACCATTTCCACACAAAATCCACCTGGAGGCCTGGCTTCACTGAAGCAACACCCAGTAGATTAGCACAAAGTGCGTTCTAAATGTACGTTTAACTTAAGACTCTTGATCTCGTATGTAAAATAGTCAAATTGGGCCCTGACACAAGTCTCCTCGTGTTGAGGACGACAATTGGAACTGTTTACACTGTTACCCGTATATGGGTTGAAATGGCAGATGTGGACACTGACATGCGCCTAAATTGGAATGCAGTGGCTGGACAGTAACATGCTATACACGATGTCAGAGCTCAGGGTCTTCGCTTCACAGCCTTGTATTGGTTTTGACTGACGACAACTTGAGCACTGCAAGCGAGAAGAAGTTGACCCCGTCTCTCCCAATAAGTGGGCAACTTTAGCAAATGTTTTGTTGTCTCAGTGAGGGAAATGCTGTAAATTACGAGGACTCTATGTATTTTGAAAGATGAGACATTGAGGATTCAAATAAATACCGCTTTGATGACATACAAGCAAGCAAAATGCGCACTTCACATTTCCATATCATAAACTCAAGTAATATACAGAGCCTATGTCTGTTGTATTGTGAAGAAACTTGGCCGCAGACAACGCATCTGAATGGACTTATGACTCCATTCTATGCGCACCAAATGTCGATCCGCTTCTCTGAATTGCCTTGTGAAAGCCTAACACTGTATGATCATATTTTTGAATTTAGCTAGTCATGTTGGCAATAGAACAAGCTTTCAAATTATTGCCACCTGACACAGATTGCGATCTATAGTGGACCGTTTTTGGGTAAAGGAGGGGAAGCAGGGCTGTGTTCCAAACAAAACGACTACAAGTGTGCTTGCTCTAGTTCCTCAACGGCACAGCTAGGAGAGTTCAAAAGAGCATCTTATAGTTGAAGACTCTTCTTTGAGTCATAAAAGTGCATTGAAATTACTTAGGAACTGTGCACACTTTGGAGAGGTGTGTGACCACTTGGAAACATCAAACTCTCACTCAAACCTTTGTCATTATTTTGTCGTATGTTGCGCCTACCCCAAATTTTGAAAGAATAGTCTTATGTTACTGAATGTACACAGAGATTTTCCGATTTCGTTATTATTATTATTATACCTTTATTTCAACAAGGAACACAGATTGAGACCAAGGTCTCTTTTACAGCTGGGCCCTGCGTATACATGTTTACACATACAGTTTAGGTACAATGATTAAGAAACTAAACAAGACAAACAAAACAATCACAGATAACACAAAAAAATACAGCAGCAGATTATTACATTTACACATAAGTTATTCCCCTAACAGCACAAGAACTTGCATTACCCGTATCAGTTACAAGCAATACAAAAATAAAAATCCTCTAATAAATATTTAAAATGGGCAAGGGGGACAAGAGTCTCAAGTTTAAGTTTAGTCTGCAGGCTATTCCATAGGCAAGGAGTGTAACAGGAAAAGGCAGCCATAACCAACTCTGTGGAAATCGCATGGGCCTCAAGTGTAATCCATGCTTGAGACCTGGTTTTAGGAATTCTAATTCTAATATTGATGAGTGATGATAAATAAGAAGGTAGCTTATTCAGAAGTGCTTTATAGACAAACACGAGAGCATGTTGTTCTCATCTCACGGACAGCGAAGTCCAACCCACATTTTGATATAAAACACAGTGGTGAGCTCTGTAGCTAGCACCCGTAATAAAGCTAAGTGTGCAATGATAAGTAGCATCCAGCGATTTAAGTGTTGATGCCGTAGTACGCATGTAGATAATATCCCCATAATCTATAACACACATAAAAGTAGCTTGCACAATTTGTCTTCTATGTGTAGAGGACAAACATGCCTTTTTATATAGAGGAGGCCTAGCTTGATTTTTAGCCGTTTACAAAGTTCGTCAATATGCATTTAAAAAGACAGTTTATCATCCAACCATATCCCTAAGTATTTATATGCAGAGACCTGATTAATTCGAGAACCATCTAAGCTCGTAAGTGCAAGTGTATTTTCAACCAACTTTTTGAACCTATTAAAAATCATAAAATGTGTTTTCTTTGCATTTTAACAAGTTTCAGCTGTATAAAAGACCCTTGTAATATCTTAAAATTTGTCTCCAGCTGTGATAATGCTTGGTCAGCCGTTGAAGCGATAGAGTTCATGACAGTGTCATCAGCATATAAATTAATTTGACACTTTCTTATCTCATCACCGATATTGTTTATGTAGAGAGAGAACAGTAATGGACCAAGTATAGAACCTTGTGGGACCCCTTTAACCAACTCCAATGGCTCCGACTGGATGCCGTCGACTCTAACAGCCTGACTTCTATCCTTTAGATAGTCATGAAACCAACTACAGGCATCCAATCCCAGTCCTATTGACGACAGTTTACCCAAAAGTATTGCATGGTCCACAGTGTCAAAAGCTTTAGACAAATCTATGAACAAGGCAGGACAGTACTTTTTATTATCTAGGGCATTAGTAATATCCTTTACAACACTTACAGTGGCCGTAATAGTATTGTGTTTAGGTCTGAAGGCAGATTGATTACGAGAAAGAGTATTGTTAACAGGTAAAAAAGATTGTAGTTGCCTATTCTCCAATGACTCTAGAATTTTAGCCAAACAGGAGAGCTTAGAGATGGGCCGATAATTATCCAATTCACTACCATCACCTCCCTTGAGGTTATCAACAAATGCATCAAAGTACAGTAAATGTAAAATGCGAATAAAATAAACAGTGTAAAATTTTGTTTCAATCTTGCGTCAGATGAATTGTTATGTCCTCACCTTTAGATAGTTTTATTTGTCGGCTCTGTGTTTTAACTCAGGCTCTGTGTGTAGTTAATCCGACCCTCTCTGTCTAGTCGTCGCCATTTTTACCTGCTGTTGCTGTGTTAGCTGACTAGCTGCTGTTATCTCACCTGTTGTTTTAGCTAGCTCTCCCAATCAAGACCTGCAATCACTTTATGCTTTACTGTATGTCTCTCTCAAATATCAATATGCCTTGTGTACTGTTGTTCAGGCTAGTTATCATTGTTCTGGTTTGCAATGGACCCCGTAGTTCCACTCTCCGTACCTCTGATACCTCCTTTGTCCCACCTCCCACACATGCGGTGACCTCACCCATTGAGACCAACATGTCCAGAGATACCACCTCTCTTATCATCACCCAGTGCCTGGGCTTGCCTCCGCTGTACCCGTGCCCCACCATACCCCTGTCTGCACATTATGCCCAGAATCTATTCTACCACGGCCATAAATCTGCTCCTTTTATTCCTTGTCCCCAACGCTCTAGGCGACCAGTTTTGATAGCCTTTAGCCGCACCCTCATCCTACTACTCCTCTGTTCCTCAGGTGATGTGGAGGTAAACCCAGGCCCTGCATGTCCCCAGGCACCCTCATTTGTTGACTTCTGTGATCGAAAAAGCCTTGGCCTCATGCATGTCAACATCAGAAGCCTCCTCCCTAAGTTTGTCTTACTCACCGCCTTAGCACACTCTGCCAACCCTGATGTCCTTGCCGTGTCTGAATCCTAGGAAGGCCACCAAAAATTCTGAGATTTCCATACCCAACTATAACACTTTCCGTCAAGACAGAACTGCCAAAGGGGGAGGAGTTGCAATCTACTGCAGAGATAGCCTGCAAAGTTCTGTCATACTTTCCAGGTCTATGCCCAAACAGTTCGAACTTCTAATTTTAAAAATTAATCTCTCCAGAAATAAGTCTCTCACTGTTGCCGCCTGCTACCGACCCCCCTCAGCTCCCAGCTGTGCCCTGGACACCATCTGTGAACTGATCGCTCTCCATCTAGCTTCAGAGTTTGTTCTGTTAGGTGACCTAAACTGGGATATGCTTAACACCCCGGCAGTCCTACAATCTAAGCTTGATGCCCTCAATCTCACACAAATCATCAAGGAACCCACCAGGTACAACCCTAAATCCGTAAACATGGGCACCCTAATAGACATTATCCTGACCAACTTGCCCTCCAAATACACCTCCGCTGTCTTCAATCAAGATCTCAGCGATCACTGCCTCATTGCCTGTATCCGCTACGGGTCCGCGGTCAAACGACCACCCCTCATCACTGTCAAACGCTCCCTAAAAGACTTCTGCGAGCAGGCCTTTCTAATCGACCTGGCCCAGGTACCCTGGAAGGATATTGACCTCATCCCGTCAGTTGAGGATGCCTGGTCATTCTTTGAAAGTTACTGCCTCACCATATTAGACAAGCATGCTCCGTTCAAAAAATGCAGAACTAAGAACAGATATAGCCCTTGGTTCACTCCTGACCTGACTGCCCTCGACCAGCACAAAAACATCCTGTGGCGAACTGCAATAGCATCGAAGAGCCCCCGCGATATGCAACTGTTCAGGGAAGTCAGGAACCAATACACACAGTCAGTCAGGAAAGCAAAGGCAGCTTTTTCAAGCAGAAATTTGCATCATGTAGCTCTAACTCCAAAAAGTTCTGGGATACTATAAAGTCCATGGAGAACAAGAGCACCTCTTCCCAGCTGCCCACTGCACTGAGGCTAGGTAACACGGTCACCACCGATAAATCCGTGATAATCGAAAACTTCGACAAGCATTTCTCAACGGCTGGCCATGCCTTCCTCCTGGTGACTCCAACCTTGGCCAACAGCCCCGCCCCCCCTACTGCTACTCGCCCAAGCCTCTCCAGCTTCTCCTTTACCCAAATCCAGATAGCAGATGTTCTGAAAGAGCTGCAAAACCTGGACCCATACAAATCAGCTGGGCTTGACAATCTGGACCCCCTATTTCTGAAACTGTCCGCCGCCATTGTCGCACCCCCTATTACCAGCCTGTTCAACCTCTCCTTCATATCATCTGAGATCCCCAAGGATTGGAAAGCTGCCGCAGTCATCCCCCTCTTCAAAGGGGGAGACACCCTGGACCCAAACTGTTACAGACCTATATCCATCCTGCCCTGCCTATCTAAGGTCTTCGAAAGCCAAGTCAAAAAACAGATTACCGACCATCTCGAATCCCACCGTACCTTCTCCGCTGTGCAATCCGGTTTCCGAGCCGGTCACGGGCGCACCTCAGCCACGCTCAAGGTACTAAACGATATCATAACCGCCATCGATAAAAGACAGTACTGTGCAGCCGTCTTCATCGACCTGGCCAAGGCTTTCGACTCTGTCAATCACCATATTCTTATCGGCGGACTCAGTAGCCTCGGTTTTTCTAATGACTGCCTTGCCTGGTTCACCAACTACTTCGCAGACAGAGTTCAGTGTGTCAAATCGGAGGGCATGCTGTCCGGTCCTCTGGCAGTCTCTATGGGGGTACCTCAGGGTTCAATTCTCGGGCCGACTCTTTTCTCTGTATACATCAATGATGTTGCTCTTGCTGCAGGCGATTCCCTGATCCACCTCTACGCAGACAACACCATTCTGTATACTTCTGGCCCTTCCTTGGACACTGTGCTATCTAACCTCCAAACGAGCTTCAATGCCATACAACACTCCTTCCGTGGCCTCCAACTGCTCTTAAACGCTAGTAAAACCAAATGCATGCTTTTCAACCGTTCGCTGCCTGCACCCGCACGCCCGACTAGCATCACCACCCCGGACGGTTCCGACCTAGAATATGTGGACATCTATATGTACCTAGGTGTCTGGCTAGCCTGCAAACTCTCCTTCCAGACTGATATCAAACATCTCCAATCCAAAATCAAATCTAGAGTCAGCTTTCTTTTTTGCAACAAAGGCTCCTTCACTCACGCCGCCAAACTTACCCTAGTAAAACTGACTATCCTACCGATCCTCGACTTCGGCGATGTCATCTACAAAATAGCTTCCAATACTCTACTCAGCAAACTGGATGCAGTTTATCACAGTGCCATCCGTTTTGTTACTAAAGCACCTTATACCACCCACCACTGCGACCTGTATGCCCTAGTCAGCTGGCCCTCGCTACATGTTCGTCGTCAGACCCACTGGCTCCAGGTCATCTACAAGGCTATGCTAGGTAAAGTGCCGCCTTATCTCAATTCACTGGTCACGATGGCTACACCCACCCGTAGCACGCGCTCCAGCAGGTGCATCTCACTGATCATCCCTAAAGCCAAAATCTCATTTGGACGCCTTTCCTTCCAGTTCTCTGCTGCCTGCGACTGGAACGAATTGCAAAAATCTCTGAAGTTGGAGACTTTTATCTCCCTCAACAACTTTAAACATCTGCTATCCGAGCAGCTAACCGATCGCTGCAGCTGTACATAGTCCATCGGTATATATCCCACCCAATTTACCTACCTCACCCCCCATACTGCTTTTATTTATTTACTTTTCTGCTCTTTTGCACACCAGTATCTCTACTTGTACATGATCATCTGATGATTTATTACTCCAGTGTTAATCTGCTAAATTGTAATTATTCAATTTATTGCCTACCTCCTCATGCCTTTTGCACACATTGTATATAGATTCTCTTTTTTTCTACACATTTTTCTACACATTTTTTTCTACACTCTTTTTTTCTACTCTTTTTTTCTACACATTGTATATAGATTCTCTTTTTTTTTTTCTTTATTGTTTTCTCCATGTGTAACTCTGTGTTGTTGTCTGTCCACACTGCTATGCTCTATCTTGGCCAGGTCGCAGTTGCAAATGAGAACTTGTTCTCAACTAGCCTACCTGGTTAAATAAAGGTGAAATAAAATAATATTAATAATAATAATAATAATTTTCACATAATCTCCAGACTGTTCTCTTTTAATTGCTACCATGGTTATGCTTTCCATATTTTTTCTTTAAGAAACATTTGAATTTCGCCCTATCCATTTAGGCCAAGTGTAAGGGGTTTTAACTCACTCAACCTATCCTCTAACCTTTTTTCCTCAAGGCCACGGACACAATTAATTGACTGGCTTGTAGGATGACACCTAAAGTTCAGCAAGATTCATTGTCTGAATGGTCACTCCCTGATTGAGAATCTGTGACTTTGTTGAAGCACCTTTGGCAGCATTTACAGCCTCAAGTCTTCTTGGCTATGACACTACAAGCTTTGCAAACCTGTTTTAGGAACGTTTCTCCCATTATTTTCTGCAGATACTCTCAAGCTCTGTCAGGTTGGTATTTCTGTTTTTAATTTTTATTAAATGTGCAAAAATGTCTAAATATCTGTTTTTGCTTTGTCATTATGAGGTATTATGTGTAGATTGATGAGGGGAAAAAATGATTTAATGCATTTTAGAATAAGGCAGTAACAAAATGTGGAAAAAGTCAAGGGGTCTGAATACTTTCTGAATGCACTGTATCTGCCCTGTCCCATTACAAGTTAGGCACAAACACTCGCCGTTTATTGAATATCAACAACAAAAAAACATACCATAATAGGGGTAAAAGAATCCTACCTAAACTAACCAGGCTGTCATTGAGAGGAGGTGGGTCATCTTATAGAGGTGTATTAGCCAATGAGCTGGACAGAATACAGTTTGTCCATTTGGTTAACAAATTCCCTGGCTTACATAGTGCAGGGTGGATCAGAGATGACCTGTGTAAAAGAGGAAAGCAGGGAAGAAAGGAGGAAAACGGAGAGAGAGGTATAGATTCCAGATTATCGAGGGGCCAACTACCCTCCTGGGACCCCACTACATGTCCTTGGAGGACTACCCAAGCATCCTCCTGACATCTGCCACATTCTTCCTCAGGTCAAACAGCGGTCAACATGTTAAAGCGTTAGCGTCTCCCACCCTGCCGGTTTGGGGGTTTAATAAGGAACAGGTCGGTTTTGACCTCCCAAGACCAACGTGAGGAAGCTGGGAACTCAATGCTAGGCTACCTCACAGATGAATATTGGTGCGTCTGGAGAGATGAAATAGATAAGGGAACCATTATGTGGTGTTTAAAAGGTCTGGCTGAAGGGATACAACAAACTGGTAATCGGTTTGATGATGAAAACCAAGAGAGGCTGACAGGCTGTCCTTGGAACCACTTAATTTTGGCACCTGTCCCCCATAAAGCGGCTAAAGCCAAAAGGCCAAAAGCCAGGAAACCCTATTAGCATGCAAAGTGCACCTTGCATGAGCACAATGGATTGTCCACCCCTCCCCCCCCATTCTGTCAAAACACTCAGTAGGTCTGTACAAGGAGCCGGTAGAAACCTGAGCCAGTAGCAAGCACAGGGGAGATTGGCAGACTGTTGTTAAAGCTACTGTATATAGGCTATTAAGCTAATCCCCCAATCTCAGCCAGAGGAGTCAAAAGATGTGTGAGGCAGAACCCTCCACAGCAGACTCCTATTCCCCACACTACCACAAACATGATAATATACAGTGGCTTGCGAAAGTATTCACCCCCTTGGCATTTTTCCTATTTTGTTGCCTGACAACCTGGAATTAAAATGGATATGTTGCGGATTTGTATCATTTGATTTACACAACATGCCTACCACTTTGAAGATGCAAAATATTTTTTATTGTGAAACAAACTAGAAATAAGACAAAAAGAACAGAAAACTTGAGCGTGCATAACTATTCACCCCCCCAAAGTCAATACTTTGTAGAGCCACCTTTTGCAGCAATTACAGCTACAAGTCTCTTGGGGTATGTCTCTATAAGCTTGGCACATCTAGCCACTGGGATTTTTGCCCATTCTTCAAGGCTAAACTGCTCCAGCTCCTTCAAGTTGGATGGATTCTGCTGGTGTACAGCAATCTTTAAGTCATACCACAGATTCTCAATTAGATTGAGGTCTGGACTTTGACCAGGCCATTACAAGACATTTAAATGTTTCCCCTTAAACCACTCAAGTGTTGCTTTAGCAGTATGCTTAGGGTCATTGTCCTGCTGGAAAGTGAATCTCCGTCCCAGTCTCAAATCTCTGGAAGACTGAAACAGGTTTCCCTCAAGAATTTCCCTGTATTTAGCGCTATCCATCATTCCTTCAATTCTGACCAGTTTCCCAGTCCCTGCCAATGAAAAACATGGTGTTCTCAGGGTGATGAGAGGTTTGCGCCAGACATAGCGTTTTCCTTGATGGCCAAAATGCTCAATTTTAGTCTCATCTGACCAGAGTACCTTCTTCCTTATGTTTGGGGAGTCTCCCAAATGCCTTTTGGCGAACACTAAACGTGTTTGCTTATTCTTTTCTTTAAGCAATGGCTTTTTTCTGGCCACTCTTCCATAAAAGCCCAGCTCTGTGGAGTGTGCGGCTTAAACTGGTCCTATGGACAGATACTCCAATCTCCGCTGTGGAGCTTTGCAGCTCCTTCAGGGTTATCTTTGGTCTCTTTGTTGCCTCTCTGATTAATGCCCTCCTTGTCTGGCCCGTGTGTTTTGGTGGGCGGCCCTCTCTTGGCAGGCTTTTTGTGATGCCATATTCTTTCCATTTTTTAATAATGGATTTAATGCTGCTCTGTGGGATGTTCAAAGTTTCCAATCATTTTTATAACCCTTTTCCCTAACCTGTTTGGAGAGCTCCTTGGTCTTCATGGTGCCGCTTGCTTGGTGGTGCCCCTTGCTTAGTGGTGTTGCAGACTCTAGGGCCTGTCAGAACAGGTGTATATATACTGAGATCATGTGACAGATCATGTGATACTTAGATTGCACACAATGGACTTTATTTAACTAATTATGTGACTTCTGAAGGTAATTGGTTGTACCAGATCTTATTTAGGGGCTTCATATAAAACGCTAAGGGTTATGAATAATTTTGCAAGGCATTGTATATGTATATATATATATATATATATATATATATATATATATATATATATATATATATATATATATATATATATATATATATGCACCTCCACACACACATATACGCACACACAATAATTCTCCTCTCTCACACACACACACACACACACACACACACACACACACACACACACACACACACACACACACACACACACACACACCCCCCCCCCCCCCCCAACCCTCCTTTTCCCACCAGGCTCAGTGGCACAAGACCAGAGGAGGAACACAGGAGACAATAGCATTCCTCTCCAAAGCTTCTGTCAAAGGGCAAGAGGCCACACTGCAGGAAACGGATTAAGTAGGGGGATACTGAGCCGATCTTGATCCCTGGTTATCCCTATAAGCTCAAGTCGGGTTGAGGGGCTGGATTTGTGTTCTCATTGATGCAGGTGTTGTTTACTTCAACTGACATTGTAGCTTCTACTTCTCTGGGACAACACGAACAGTTGGGTGATTGTGGGGGATGGCTAGATACAAGGGTTGTAGCCCTTTACACTCGTACCCGTATACAGGTTGAAAATGGCAGATTTGGGCACTGATAAGCTCCTATATTGGACATCAGAAATCAGGCTTTGTGCTTCCCATACGGAAAAAAATACATGGCAATATATTTAACTTTCCGTAAAATGTATTTCAAGTACATGTACAGTACCATTCAAAAGTTTGGACACACCGACTTATTCAAGGGTTTTTCTTTATTTTGTATATTTTCTACATTGTAGAATAATAGTGAAGAAATCAAAAGTATGAAAAAACACATATGGAACCATGTAGTAACCAAAAAAGGGTTAAACAAATCAACATATATTTTATATTTGATATTCTTCTAAGTAGCCACCCTTTGCCTTGATGACAGCTTTGCACACTCTTGGCATTCTCTCAACCAGCTTCACCTGGAATGCTTTCCCAACTGTATTGAAGGTGTTCCCACCAGTGGTGATTGTAGCATTTAAATCTTGGTGGGGCAAACTCCCCCCAATATTTTTTTAGATGCATGCCAGCAAAGCCACGACACGACACAACAGAACACTAAACAATGCATTAATTGCACTATAACGGCGACAAGTGGTGCCCACAAATGTTTTGGGCCTATATAAAACTGTCCAAACAGCAGAGCTTTCTTTCCAGCACAATGGAGTGAATCCTTACCACCGCTACACCTGGCTATCAGCGGAGCCTTGTCTGACAGTGAAACAATTAATTCAGCCTCGTTTACTGCCTTAAAAAAAAAACATAGCTATTATGGTTGACCATATCTCCCTGGCATATTGCATCATTTATGCAGCAGCATATAAGACATGTTTGGACTCACCTTCTTGTGCGCGTCGGCCCTTCGATGGCAAATTTTGTCATCAAAGAAAAATATTTACAATTACGAGTTTGATGACCATTCAGAATGTATTTTCCCAGTCTGACTTCCCAGTTGCAATGCTTGCGGTTAGCCACTGTCACCGATTCCTTCCAAACAACTCATTGTTGAATTTGCGATTTTCAACTTGTTGTGTAATGCTTATGTCCAATGCCCGACGAGCACCGATACGTTTTATCTATATTTTCCCTTCATTATTTCTCTTCATGTGACAAGGATTAAAACAGATTTGCCAGTAGAATTGATTCACAATGATGACTGCTAGCTAAGATTGTGAAAGTAAGATGTTGACATGATCAGTCCAATCAAAGCTACTGTAAATATAACGTGATTTGACATAATTTCTGTGGCCAATGACCTTTAGCCTTCTTGGAAGGGCACTTGTAATATAACTGTATGGTAGAACCCAAAGGGTTACTAAAGGACTGAAGCTAGGCGATTGTGCAAGGACCGACTGAGCTAGGCTGAAACACCTGCATTTTGGAGCTGCCTTACCCAAGAAAACAAAAAAGAGAACGTGGTTGTATGCGGCTTTATTAAGAAGGAAATAAATTCCACAAATTAACTGTTAACAAGGCACAGCTGTTAATTGAAATGCATTCCAATGAACTACTTCATGAAGCTGATTGAGAGAATGCCAAGAGTGTGCAAAGCTGTCATCAAGGCAAGGTGGCGACTTTGAAGAATCTCAAATATAAAATATAATTAGATAAAAAAAAAAAAAAAAGTGGTTACTACATGATTTCATATGTGTTATTTCATAGTTTTGATCTCTTCACTATTATTCTACAATATAGAAAATAGTAAAAAATAAAGAAAAAACCTTGGAATGAGTAGGGGTGTCCTAACTTTTGAATGCTACTGTACATACAGAAAGTACATTTGTATCTTTGCTCATCTAGTCTACTGGGTGGCCAAAGGGGTTAATTCAGCATAAGAAATATTTTGGCCCTTCAGAGGACTCTTAAATGACTCTTTACATATTGATCAATGGAGATAGTTTTTTGGGCCATCAAGCCAAAACTTTGGCAGTGATATAATTTAAATTCTATTGGTGAATATATATATTTTTTGATTTCACAAAATTGTATCATCCTGTCATAAAGAGTACATGTTCAAATTCATATAAAACTACTTTTTCCAATTAAAGAGGTTACTTTTTTAATGACTACAGAGCCTCTCTTTAGCTTAATATGTATATACTGTATATATGGCCAATTCCCATAAGTGTAAAAAAAATATGTAATAATACATAAATATACAGTGCATTCTGAAAGTATTCAGACCCATTGACTTTTTCCACATTTTGTTACGTTAGCCTTATTCTAAAATTGATTAACTTGTTTTCCCCCCTCATCAATCTACTCACAATACCCCATAATGACAAAGCGAAAACAGGTTTATAGAAATTCTTGCAAATGTATTCAAAATTAAAACTGAAATATTACATTTATAAAAGTGTTCAGACCCTTTACTCAGTAATTTGTTGAAGCATCTTTGGCAACGATTACGGCCTCGAGTCTTCTTGGGCATGACGCTACAAGCTTGGCACACCTGTTTCTGGGGAGTTTCTCCCATTTCTTCTCTGCAGATCCTCTCAAGCTCTGCAGATCCTCTCAAGCTCTGCCAAAACATGCATCCTGTTTGTAAAAAGGCAGTAAAGTAATACTGCAAAAAATGTGGCAAAGCAATTAACTTCTTGTCCTAAATACAAAGTGTTATGTTTGGAGCAAATCCAATACAATGCATTACTGAATACCAATCTCCATATTTTCAAGCATAGTAGTGGCTGCATCATGTTATGTGTATGCTTGTAATCGTTAAGGACTGGGGAGTTTTTCAGGATACAAAATATATGTAATGGAGCTACGCACAGGCAAAATCCTAGATGAAAACCTGGTTCAGTCTGTTTTCAACCAGACACTGGGAGATGAAATCACCTTTCAGCAGGCCAATAACCTAAATCACAAGGCCAAATACACTGGAGTTCCTGAGAGGCCTAGTTACAGATTTGACTTAAAAAGCGCTTGAAAATCTATGGTAAGACTTGAAAATGGCTGTCTAGCAATGATCAACAACCACCTTAAAACCTTTTAAGTATAGGGGGCAGTATTTTCGTTTTTGGCTAAAAAACGTACCCATTTGAAACTGCCTATTTCTCAGCCCCCGAAACTAGAATATGCATATAATTGTCAGAATAGGATAGAAAACACTCTAAAGTTTCCAAAACTGTCAAAAGTTTGTCTGTGAGTTTAACAGAACTTATATTGCAGGCTAAAACCTGAGGAAAATCCAATCAGGAAGTGCCTCTGTTTTTGAAACCTCTCTGTTCTTATGCATCCCTATCAACCATTTAAAGGGATATCAACCATATTACTTTTTCTATGGCTTCCCTAAGGTGTCAACAGCCTTTAGACATAGTTTCAGGCTTTGATTTTGAAAAATGAACGAGAACGATCACATTGCGTAAGTGGATAGGTGGGGGCTCTCAGAGTGAGTTTTGCGCAACAGAGAAAGGCGGCCATTGTTACTCCCGGTCCTATTGAAAAACCAACACTCCCGGTTGATATATTATCGAATAGATATTTGAAAAACTACCTGAGGATTGATTATAAAAAACGTTTGACATGTTTCTGTGGACATTATGGATATTATCTGGAATTTTTGTCTGCTTGACCGCTTTTTCCTGTGGATTTCTGAGTATAACGCGCCAAACGAACGGAGGTATTTGGATATAAAAATATCTTTATGGAACAAAAGGAACATTTGTTGTCTAACTGGGAGTCTCGTGAGTGAAAACATCCGAAGATCATCAAAGGTAAACGATTCATTTGATTGCTTTTCTGATTTTCGTGACCAAGTTACCTGATGCTAAGTGTACTTAATGTTTTGTCGAGCGATCGATAAACTTACACAAACGCTTGTATTGCTTTCGCTGTAAAGCATAATTTCAAAATCTGAGACGACAAAAGGCTAAGCTGTGTTTTGCAATATTGCACTTGTGATTTCATGAATATGAATATTTTCTAGTAATATTATTTGACTGTGGCGCTATGCTATTCAGCGTTGCTGATGACAATTATCCCGATACCGGGATGGGTGGTTCAGAAAGTTAGCAGAGTCTGAAGAATTTAAAAAAGAATCATGTGCAAACATTGTACAATCCAGGTGTGCAAAGCTCTTAGAGACTTACCCAGAAAGACTCACTGTAATGGCTGCCAAAGGTGATTCTAACATGTATTGACTCAGGGGTGTGAATACTTATGTAAATTAGATACTGTATTTAATTCTCAATAAATGTGCTAACATTTCAAAAAACATGTTTTCACTTTGTCATTATGAGGTAATGTGTGTAGATGAGTGAAAAAATATTATTTAATCCATTTGAATTCAGGCTGTAACACAACAAAATCTGGAATAAGTCAAGAGGTATGAATACTTTCTGTTGGCACTGTAGGTAGGGGTAAAGTGACTAGGCAACAGGATAGATAATAGACAGTAGCAACAGCGTATGTGGTGAGTGTGAAAGCGTGTATGGGAGTGTGTGTGTGTGTGTGTGTGTGTGTGTGTGTGTGTGTGTGTGTGTGTGTGTGTGTGTGTGTGTGTGTGTGTGTGTGTGTGTGTGTGTTAGTGTAAGTATGTGTGAGTGAGTGGGTAGAGTCCAGTGTATGTGCATAGAGTCAGTGCAGGAGAGTTAGTGCCCAAAAATGTATGACTCTTTCATACTCTTGCTTGTGTCTGTGATGTATTCCCATTAACGTTAGCACAGCGGAAATGTTTGTAATGACCTGTCAAACACACCCCGGTAATGGCTGAAATGGGCTCAATGGAATACATTGTCTTTCTGTTGCATCTATAACAATGCTGAAGCTTTGTCTGCGATTTAACACATCGTCTCAACACTTACATCACAAGAAAGAGAAGAAAGATAACTTTATTTAATCAGGGTACATTTTTTGTTAATTTAACACAGTTGAAATGTTTACAAATTAGATGCGCTGAAATGAATGCAACATCTCAAAATGAACACTCAGATTATAGTGATATATGTCTGATCTTGCAAACAATGTAGAGTATATATACACTAGATTGGTATAATCTAGAGCCAAGCGTCTTGATTTTTTATCTGAGGGTATCCTGCAATTGACACACAACAGAAATTAATGAAGCAGTCTAGAGAGCGCAGGTGAGTGCATGTAGGCCTAGACCGCAGGAGGTTGACGTCACCTTAATTGGGGAGAACGGGCTTGTGGTAATGACTGGAGCGGCCTTTTGGTGGTTGCAGCCCTGTTTCACCCCTTTATGTACCTGAATTCCCACCAAAATCCCTGAACACCATTCATTATTTGTTCATGTCAGTAAAATGTTTTATGTGCTATAATTCAGTCAATATCTGATGGATTTTCTAAATTCAAAAAGTTTGGAGTATCTTCATCAACTGTTGCATTTATTAGAATTGTTTTTAACAATTTTGATGACCGTTGCTACTGGGCTGTACTCACCCCCCTCTATAGCGCCTTACCGTCAGGTGTCTTGCAGTTGCTGTAAAAAGTGATGCACCCAGTAAGGGATGCTCTCAATGGTGCAGCTGTAAAACGTTTTGAGGATCTGAGGGCCCATGCCAATTATTTTCAGCCTCCTGAGGACGAAGAGGCTCTGTCGTGCCCTCTTCACAACTGTGTGGGTGTGGACCATGTTAATTCCATAGTGATGTGGACACAGAGGAACTTGAAGCTCTCGACCTGCTCCACTACAGCCCCATCGATGTAGATGGGGGTGTGCTCACCCCTCCATTTCATGTAGTCCATAATCAGCTCATTTGTTTTGCTGATGTTGAGAGAGAGGTTGTTGTACTGGCACCACATTGCCAGGTCTCTGATCTCCTCCCTATAGGCTGCCTCATCATCATCATCGTGTCATCAGCAAAGTTGATGATGGTGTTGGAGTCGTGTGCAGCCACGCAGTCGTGGTTGAACAGGGAGTACAGGAGGGTCTAAGCACATACAGCTGACGGCCCCCGTGTTGATGGTCAGCGTGGCAGATGTGTTGTTTACTACCCTCAGCGCCTGGGGGTGGCTCCTCAGGAAGTTCAGGATCCAGTTGCAAAGGGAGGTGTTCAGTCCCAGGGTACTGAGCTTGGTGATTGGCTTGGAGGGACTATGATGTTGAATGCTGAGCTGTAGTAAATGAACAGCACTCTTACATAGGTATTCCTTTTGTCCATGTGGGCGAGGGCAGTGTGGAGTGCAATGGATATTGCGTCATCTGTGGATCTGTTGGGGCGGTATGCAAATTGGAGTGGGTCCAGGGTGTCTGGGATGATGGTGTTGATGTGAGCCATGACCAGCCTTTCAAAACAGTTCATGGCTATATATATCAGTGCTAGGTTACCTTAGCATTCTTGGGCAAGGGGACAATGGTGGTCTGCTTGAAATAAGTTGGTTATCAGGAATGAAGGTAAGACCCAGATGCAGTCAACATTGAATTAACAATGGTTTAATAATCCAACAGGGGCAGGCAATAGACAGGTCAAGGCAGGCAGGGGTCAGTAAACCAGAGGTGGGGCAACGGTACCGGACGGCTGGCAGGCTCACAGTCAGGGTAGGCAGAGGTCAATAATCCAGAGGTGGGGCAAAGGTACAGGTCGGCAGGCTCATGGTCAGGGGCAGGCAGAGTGGTCAGGCAGGCAGGCTCAGAGTCAGGACAGGCAAGGGTCAAAACCAGGAGTGCAAGAAAAAGAGAGACTGGGAAAAGCAGGAGCTGAGAACAAAAACACTGGTTGACGTGACAAACAAGACAAACTGGCAACAGACAAATAGAGAACACAGGTATAAATACACAGGTGATAATGGGGAAGATGGGCAACACCTGGAGATGGGTGGAGACAATCACAAAGACAGGTGAAACAGATCAGGGTGTGACATTGGTATTACAGACCGGGTCAGTGATAGGTTGAAGATGTCAGTGAAGACACCTGACAGCTGGTCAGCGCTTGCCTTGAGTACGCGTCCTGGTATTCCGTGTGGCCCTGCAGCCTTGCAAAAATTAACCTGTATTATAATGTCTTACTCACATCGGCTACAGAGAGTGAGATCACACAGTTGTCCAGAACAGCTGGTGCTCTCATGCATGGTTCAGTGTTGCTTGCCTCAAAGCCGAGCACAGAAGGCATTTAGCTCATCTGGTAGGCTCGCGTCGCTGGGTTTCCCTTTGTAATCCGTGATAGTTTGCAAGCCCTGCCACATCCGTTGAGCATCAGAGCCGGTGTAGTAGGATTCAATTTTAGTCCTGTGTTGATGCTTTGCCTGTTTGATGGCTCGTTGGACGTCGTAGCGGGATTTCATATAGGTGTACGGATTAATCAAATCAAATTTTCAAATCAAATTGTATTAGTCACATGAATACAAAATGTGTAGAGCTTACAGTGAAATGCTTACTTACGAGCCCCTAACCAACAAAGCAGTTAAAAATAAAATACAAATACGGATACGGATAAGAATAAGAAAATAAATTAACAAGTAATTAAAGAGCAGCATTAAAATAACAATAGTGAGACTATATACAGTGGGGTAACGGTACAGACTCAATGCCCTGCGTAAACCCAGGCCCTGCGTGTCCCCAGGCACCCTCATTTGTTGACTTCTGTGATAGAAAAAACCTTGGCTTCATGAATGTCAACATCAGAAGCCTCCTCCCTAAGTTTGCTTTACTCACTGCTTTAGCACACTCCGCCAACCCTGATATCCTTGCCGTGTCTGAATCCTGGCTTAGGAAGGCCACCAACAATTCTGAGATTTCCATACCCAACTATAACACTTTCCGTCAAGATAGAACTGCCAAAGGGGGAGGAGTTGCAATCTACTGCAGAGATAGCCTGCAAAGTTCTGTCATACTTTCCAGGTCTATACCCAAACAATTTGAACTTCTAATTTTAAAAATGAACCTCTCCAGAAATAAGTCTCTCACTGTTGCCGCCTGCTATCGACCCCCCTCCGCTCCCAGCTGTGCCCTGGACACCATTTGTGAATTGATCGCCCCCCATCTAGCTTCAGAGTTCGTTCTGTTAGGTGACCTAAACTGGGATATGCTTAACACCCAGTAGTGGTAAGCAGTCCTACAATCTAAGCTAGATGCCCTCAATCTCACACAAATCATCAAGGAACCCACCAGGTACAACACTAAATCCGTAAACATGGGCACCCTCATAGACATTATCCTGACCAACCTGCCCTCCAAATACACCTCCGCTGTTTTCAATCAGGATCTCAGCAATCACTGCCTCATTGCCTGTATCCGCTATGGGTCCGCGGTCAAACGACCACCCCTCATCACTGTCAAACGCTCCCCAAAACACTTCTGCGAGCAGGCCTTTCTAATCGACCTGGCCCGGGTATCCTGGAAGGATATCGACCTCATCCCGTTAGTCGAGAATCCCTGGTCATTCTTTAAAAGTAATTTCCTCACCATCTTAGACAAGCATGCCCTGTTCAGAAAATGCAGAACTGAGAACAGATATAGCCCTTGGTTCACTCCAGACCTGACTGCCCTTGACCAGCACAAAAATATCCTGTGGCGGACTGCAATAGCATCGAATAGTCCCCACGATATGCAACTGTTCAGGGAACTCCGGAACCAATACACACAGTCAGTAAGGAAAGCAAAGGCTAGCTTTTTCAAGCAGAAATTCGCATCCTGTAGCTCTAACTCCAGAAAGTTTTTGGACACTGTAAAGTCCATGGAGAACAAGAGCACCTCCTCCCAGCTGCCCACTGCACTGAGGCTAGGTAACACGGTCACCACTGACAAATCCATGATAATCAAAAATTTCAATAAGCATTTCTCAACGGCTGGCCATGCCTTCCTCCTGGCTACTCCAACCATTCTGTATACTTCTGGCCCTTCCTTGGACACTGTGCTAACTAACCTCCAAACGAGCTTCAATAACATACAACACTCCTTCCGTGGCCTCCAGCTGCTCTTAAACGCTAGTAAAACCAAATGCATGCTTTTCAACCGTTCGCTGCCCGCACCCGCCCGCCCGACTAGCATCACCACCCTGGACGGTTCCGACCTAGAATATGTGGGCATCTATAAATACCTAGGTGTCTGGCTAGATTGTAAACTCTCCTTCCAGACTCATATTAAACATCTCCAATCCAAAATCAAATCTAGAATCTGCTTTCTATTTTGCAACAAAGCCTCCTTCACTCACGCCGCCAAACGTACCCTAGTAAAACTGACTATCCTACCGATCCTCGACTTCGGCGATGTCATCTACAAAATAGCTTCCAACACTCTACTCAGCAAACTGGATGCAGTCTATCACAGTGCCATCCGTTTTGTTACCAAATCACCTTATACCACCCACCACTGCAAACTGTATGCTCTAGTCGGCTGACCCACGCTACATACTCGTCGCCAGACCCACTGGCTCCAGGTCATCTATAAGTCTATGCTAGGTAAAGCTCCGCCTTACCTCAGCACTCTGGTCACGATAACAACACCCACCCGTAGCACACGTTCCAGCAGGTATATCTCACTGATTATCCCCAAAGCCAACACCTCATTTGGCCGCCTTTCCTTCCAGTTCTCTGCTGCCAGTGACTGGAACGAATTGCAAAAATCGCTGAAGTTGGACACTTTTATTTCCCTCACCAACCTTAAAGATCAACTATCTGAGCAGCTAACCGATCGCTGCAGCTGTACATAGTCCATCTGTAAATAGCCCACCCAATCTACCTACCTCATCCCCATACTGTTTTTATTTTATTTACTTTTCTGCTCTTTTGCACACCAGTATCTCTACTTGCACATTATCATCTGCTCATTTATCACTCCAGTGTTAATCTGCTAAATTGTAATTATTTGCTCCTATGGCCTATTTCTTGCCTACCCCCTCATGCTTTTTGCACACACTGTATATAGACTTTATTTTTTCTACTGTGTCATTGGCTTGTTTATTGTTTACTCCATGTGTAACTCTGTGTTGTTGTCTGTGTCACACTGCTTTGCTTTATCTTGGCCAGGTCGCAGTTGCAAATGAGAACTTGTTCTCAACTAGCCTACCTGGTTAAATAAAGATGAAATACAAAAATATAAATATTGTGCGGGTACCGGTTAGTTGAGGTAATACAGTTGAAGTCGGAAGTTTACATACACCTAAGCCAAATACAGTTAAACTCAGTTTTTCACCATTCCTGACATTTAATCCTAGTAAAAATTCCCTGTTTTAGGTCAGTTAGGATCATCACTTTATTTTAAGAATGTGAAATGTCAGAAAAATAGTAGAGAGAAGAATTTATTTCAGCTTTTATTTCTTTCATCACATTCCCAGTGGGTCAGAAGTTTACATACACTCAATTAGTATTTGGTAGCATTGATTTAAATAGTTTAACTTGGGTCAAACGTTTCTGGTAGCCTTCTGCAAGCTTCCCACAATAAGTTGGGTGAATTTTGGCCAATTCCTCCTGACAGAGCTGGTGTAACTGAGTCAGGTTTGTAGGCCTCCTTGCTCGCACACGCTTTTTCAGTTCTGCCCACAAATTTTCTTTTGGATTGAGGTTAGGGCTTTGTGATGGCCACTCCAATACCTTGACTTTATTGTCCTTAAGCCATTTTGCCACAACTTTGGAAGTATGCTTGGGGTCATTGTCCATTTGGAAGACCCATAAGACCCACCAAGCTTTAACTTTCTGACTGATGTCTTGAGATGTTGCTTCAATATATCCACATAATTTTCCATCCTCATGATGCCATCTATTTTGTGAAGTGCACCAGTCCCTCCTGCAGCAAAGCACCCCCACAACATGATGCTGCCACCCCCGTGCTTCACGGTTATGATGGTGTTCTTCGGCTTGCAATCATCCCCCTTTCTCCTCCAAACATAACGATGGTCATTATGTCCAAACAGTTCTATTTTTGTTTCATCCAACCAGAGGACATTTCTCCAAAAAGTACGATCTTTGTCCCCATTTGCAGTTACAAACCGTAGTCAAGCTTTTTTTGGGCAGTTTTGGAGCAGTGGCTTCTTCCTTGCTGAGCGGCCTTTCAGGTTATGTTGATATAGGACTCGTTTTACTGTGGATATAGATACTTTTGTACCCGTTTCTTCCAGAATCTTCACAAGGTCCTTTGTTGTTGTTCTTGGATTGACTTGCACTTTTCGCACGAAATACGTTCATCTCTAGGAGACAGAACGGGTCTCCTTCCTGAGCAGTATGACGGCTAGGTGGTCTCATTGTGTTTATAGTTGCGTACTATTGTTTGTACAGATGAACGTGGTACCTTCAGGCATTTGGAAATTGCTCCCAAGGATGAACCAGACTTGTGGAGGTCTACAATTGTTTCTGAGATCTTGTCTGATTTCTTTTGATTTTCCCATGATGTCAAGCAAAGAGCCACTGAGTTTGAAGGTAGCCCTTGAAATACATCTACAGGTACACCTCCAATTGACTCAAAGTATGTCAATTAGCCTATCAGAAGCTTCTAAAGCCATGACATCATTGTCTGGAATTTCCCAAGCTGTTAACAGGCACAGTCGACTTAGTATATATAATCTTCTGGAATTGCGATACAGTGAATTATAAGTGAAATAATCTATCTGTAAACAAATGTTGGAAAAATAACTTGTGTCATGCACAAAGTAGATGTCCTATCTGACTTGCCAAAACTATAGTTTGTTAACAAGAAATGTGTGGAGTGGTTGAAAAACGAGTTTTAATGACTCCAACCTAAGTGTATGTCAACTTCCGACTTCAACTCTATTACAGTTGAAGTCGGAAGTTTACATACACTTCGGTTGGAGTCATTATAACTCGCTTTTCAACCACTCCACAGAGTGGCTTCAGGACAAGTCCCTAAATGTCTTTGATTGGCCCAGCCAGACTTAAACCCGATCTAACATCTCTGGAGAGACCTGAAAATAGCTGTGCAGCGACACTCCCCATCCAACCTGACAGAGCTTGAGAGGATCTGCAGAGAAGAATGGGAGAAACTCCACAAATACAGGCGGGCCAAGCTTGTAGCATCATCCCTCAGAAGACTCGAGGCTGTAATCACTGCTAAAGGTGCTTCAACAAAGTACTGAGTTAATAAGGATATGAATACTTATGTAAATGTCATTAATAAAAAATTGAATCAGTTTTTGCTTTGTCATTATGGGGTATTGTGTGAAGATTGACGAGGAAAAACAACAATTCAATCAATTTTAGAATAATGCTGTGATAAGAATCACTGACTCAAAGCCACAAGAGGGTAGAACATATTTCAAACCTTGCTTGTAAGGCGCAGGGTAGAGTACTGGTTGGTAGCCAGATAGTAACAGTGAATACGTTCAGGGCAGGGTACTGGGTGTAGAGGTCCATGATGTTATTCTCTGGTCTTCATGTGACACCGGGTGCTGTAGATGTTCTGGAGGGCAGGCAGTGTTCCCCGGTGATGCGTTGAGCTGATCGCACCACCCTCTGGAGAGCCCTGAGGTTGAGGATGGTGCAATTCCTGTACCAGGAGGTGATACAGCCCAACAGGATGCTCTCGGTGGTGCAACTGTTGAAGTTTGTGAGGCCAAGCCAAAAGGCCAAGCCAATTTCTTCAGCCTCCTGAATGTTCTGATGTCCAGAAGCTGTGTTCGTCCATGGGACATTATGGCAGAGACATTACGTACAAAAAAGTTCAGATTAGCGTAAAAAAACACACAAAATAGCAGAATTGGTCAGGAGCCATAAATCGGCCACTATCAACTGCAGCACCATCTTTATGAAGGGTTAAGATTCCGTGGTAAGATGCTACAAAATGTTAGCTTTCTCGCTTGATTACTGGTCAAGCTAAATCACATCTGTGCTAGGACATTATAATGCAATTATTTTACTATCCTTGCCTATTAAGAGTAAATACACGTTTTATAGGCATTGTGTGTAAAGCAATATGGGCTCATCTGAGAAGAGACATTTATCAGACTGGTGTAAAGCCACCAACAAAAAAACCAATCTGTATGCCAACCATTTAAACAAGGAAAGAATTGTCCCGTTTACTAGTAAAACTGGAGACTAACAAAAATAGGCACAGCTAATACTATGTATTACAATTGCTACTCTGGGATTGGTAACATTGTACTATATTGGGATCCTGTCTCTAACCAGATTAAGAACTCCTTCCCTCCTTTCTACATACTGTACATCATCCTTGCATCAGTGCTATAACTAATGGTCGGCCCGACTCTCTCCTCTATGGAACGCCGTTTGGGTCTTTTGCGTGTCAAAAATATAACACTATTTGACGTGTCAAATAAGCTTGTTGACCAATCAGGACCTGAATATACCTTCACGTCACATAATAATTTAACGTGTTCATCATTTTTTTACGTAGTTATTACACATTGATTACACTATCACTCGTATTTCATATGTCACAACGATTCATCGATACGCATGCTATGATGCTGGTGAAGTTGTCTCGCGCACCTACAGTGCTGGTCATAAAAGAAAGCTAGCTAGCTCATGGATGCAAACAATGTTCTTCCCCAAAAACACAGCAAAATGTCATAATCTGTTTCAGTAGCTATAGTTAGCTAGCTAACTATATAGCTAGGTGTCATCATCTAAAATACCCCTCATTTATAAAACAGTTCTTATTTGATTAATGGTGGTCAGACCATCTATGTGAAGCTAGCCACTAATAGTGGACTTTGCGGTTAGCCTTCAAAATAAAAGTAATTGACAGTGATGCAAATTAATACAAATAGAATTGTCATAATTGAATTGTTCATGCTAAATGAGGTTGAAATGTTATTATATAAAATCAACAAAGACAACAATTTGTTCATTTGACAAAAAGCTGTTGAAATCACACTGGAAGTATTAGACTTTCGAATTGCATTGGGGGCATGCTTATTTCACTGTACGGCCTTACAGGCTGACTACACCGCTCGCATCACATGCAAAATACATTTTGAAATCTATATTATTAAATTATTGCACCCACACTGCTTGCGCGCGCCAACGAGCATCTGCGTTGCCAAGGGCTAAAATAGAAGTCAGTTATATTCTGACGCAGATCACACTGCAAGTCCTGGCTCTCCCATCTCCTCATTGGTTTATAGAAGCAGTGCCATCTCCTCATTGGTTATACCCACGTGAGTGACTGAAAGACGAATGAGGTCAGTGGCGGTAATGCACCTAATTTATGAAAGTTGCCAATCGCAATATGAAGTCAAGAGAAGAAAAAGCCTAGGAGGAGAGATGACTAAAAACGAATCGGTTGACCATTTTATGTGTGGATTAATTGGCGGAGTAGAGGACCTTGTGCATTTCAGGTAAAATAACAACTCAATGTTTATATCCCAGGACAAATTAGGTAGCAACAGCAAGCTAGCTAAATAGGACAAATTAGCTAGCAAGTGCAAGCTAGCTAGCTAAATTGACATAAATGTTTAATGCTTTTTGACCTGTCCCTAAATTAATATAATTGGTTCAGAGTTTGTTTTGATATGTTAACCTGCGTGTTGTGATCGCGTTTGGTGTCGGGGGACAAAATACATTCATGCACAATGGCGCACGATGGGGCAGCCGGTTTGGGTTCCGTTACCTATGGATTGTGGATCAATGACATAGGGTATCAGTCTACTCAGTGACACCCAGAGAAACATTAGCATCGTAGCTCTTATTGCGGGACTCTGAAACAACTGTGAATTGAGCCACATTTATTATCAACCCATGTGTATTGAACACCATTCCCGAGCAAAAACAATACTGCGTGGATGTTTTGGAGTCTGATAACTCTGAGGAGGACGTTGGGAAAAAATATCTTGGGTATTGAGTAGACTGATATCCCATTTCATTGATCCCCAATCCTTAGGTAAAGCTGTACAGTGCAATATTAATGTCAATACACACAATAGGCTGACTGGGAGGTGATTTCACCCAGTCACAGTCCCGCGATAAGAGCTACAACCCTAATAATTGTGTAAACTCTTCACAGTTGTGTTCTGTGTGTGTCACCGAGTAGACTGGTAACCCATTTCATTGCTTCACATTCCAACCTTGTTAAACATTATCTAGTCTAAACATGGCATAATTCCACCAATTGTAACCTGCTGCATCACTTTTAAAAGGGTCCTTTTATTTTGAAGGCAAACCGCAAATTCCACTATTGTGCCTAGTCCTTCTTGTGGCTAGCTTCACAACACATAACCCGGTCCGGTCGAGCGTCACTAGCCAGATGAAGCTAGCTGGCTGCTTATAACGTTAGCTTAGGGCAACAAGGTTATGTCGCTGGCTAGCTATTTATTTTCATAAACTGAAGTTCAATTTCAATAGGCGAACAACAATTGGCTACATAGCAAATACTTACTCACAAGGATTCCTTAATCATTGTTAATGAAAATTACTGCAGTTTCTACTGGTCATTGTTTTCAGACTGGTTGTATTGGTGCTAGCTAGCTAGGTACCAAGCTAAAGCTAGCTACCCCAGAAGTTGCGGTCAAACAAATAATACCTTATTACCATTGCGCTATTGTAAACACATCGTTCGTGGCCAGTGTGTGCTTGTTTGCAGACTTTTTTTGTACAGCTTTGACAGTGCTACTGATAGTGGTGGCGCTTGGCTTACACATGCACATTTACCATACACAACATTCTAATAGAATTGTGTTATTTGACGTCAAATTAAAAGCTTATTTAACACGTCAAATAGTGTTATTTGACATGTATCTTTTTTGACACGTAAAGACCCAATCTACTCTCAAGAGTAGTACAATCAAAGGTGTTTTATAACTAAATCTGGAGCTATCAGGATTATTCAAATCTGGTATTTGGGTTTAATATGCAAGTATGCAAATGATTAGACCAGTAGGCCAATTGTGATGTATGTTTCACTGAAAATATTATGACAAGGGGATGAATTAAATGAGTATGTCAAGGTGAACGACGAGCGGTGAGGGCAATTATTTAATTCTAGTGTAATTATATGTAATTGCATATTTCCCCACCCAAAAGCCATGGCCCATCACATGGCCTGGCTTAAATGTATAATTCAATGCCATGTTTTCAATGCCCAGTACTAATCACACGAGATATAATTAACCTTATACTGATGAGAGTATCACCCTGAGCTGATTGTTTGAAATCTGTTAATACAAGGGGGAAATGGGGAAAAGCCCAGTTTAGCAGATGGCTAAGAGATATGATTCCTAATTAGATTGTGTGTATATTCACATGATGGAGAAATCTATCAAGATAGAAAACATTCACTATCACAGGTAAGGGAATAAAGAGAATGAGATCAATGAAATTAATTTTCAAAAGCATTTAAGTAGCTCAGTTCAGTCTTTCTCTTCAAAGAATAGTATGTTTGACTCAGCTTTTATGCATTCCTTGTGCCCCCATAGGGATAGTTTTTTCAACAAGGTTGCATTTCTTACATGAATAAAATCAAAGCCCTCCCGTCAATGAATTTCATTCATCCATTCTTTCATTCATTCATCCCGATTTTTTTACAGTATAACACAGTCAATTTTACTGTGTGTCATTACACAGTACTTGCTTTGATACCATAACTATATTACAGTAAGTGTACTGTAATATGAAATACAGAATATGACTTACCACCGAGCTGCCTGTAAAAGACTGCCAAATTCACTGTAAATTCATATGGTCTACCCCATACACAGTATCTGGCTCGGAACATCCCTGATTGTCCAGTGTTACCCTTCTCATTTGGTTTCCACACCATATGTAAATCCTAACTCTTACAACAATGCTGTGACTTGTCTGAACAACTGGCTGTTTGTTATTTGTGCACAAGGCCTTGTTTGTGGAAGAAAAGGTTAGCCAATCATGCACACTGAAAAGAGCATTGTGTCAGAGGAGTATGGGACTTTAAGACCCATCCTCGTACATCCGGATCCATCCCGTCAATTTGTGGTAGAGGTTGATGCTTCTGATGTTGGAGCGGGGGCCATTCTGTCCCAGCGATCTGCACAGGACCAGAAGCTCCATCCTTGTGCCTTCCTGTCTCATCGTCTCAGTCCGGCTGAGAGGAACTATGACGTTGGAAACAGCGAACTCCTGGATGTCAAGTTGTCACTGGAGGAGTGTAGGGATTGGCTGGAAGGAACAGAACAGCCCTTCGTGGTCTGGACAGACCATAACAATTTGGAATATCTCCATACAGCCAAGCGCCTTAACGCCAGGCAGGCCCGGTGGGCTTTATTATTCACCAGATTCAACTTCACCATTTTCTACTGCCCACGCTCCAAAAATGTGAAGCCAGACGCCCTCTCCCAAATATACAGTTCCTCTGCCAAACCCTCGGTCTCCGAAACCATTCTCCCTACCTCATGCCTTGCTGCTTCAGTGGATTGGGGTATTGAAAACTTGGTTCGCAAGGCCCAACGTTCCAAGCCTGAACCTGAAGGGGGCCTGGCTAACCGGTTATTTGTTCCTAACTCAGTCCGGTCCTGGAATGGGCTCATTCCTCAAATGAGCCCATTCATCCAGGTTTCCGTCGTAGCCTAGCCTTCATCCTAAAACGTTTCTGGTGACCCACAATGGTTCCTGACGTTCTGCCTACGTCACCGCGTGCACAGTGTGTGCTCAGAACAAGACTCCACGGCAAGCTCCTTCTGGCCTCCTTCAGCAACTACCTGTCCCTCATCGTCCCTGGTCCCATATCTCTCTGGACTTTGTCACTGGGCTCCCTCCATCTGATGGCAACACTGTCATTCTGACATGCTGACCAGACCAGACATGTCGCGTGCGCAAGCTTTGCAAAAATAAATGTAGATATTCATGTCATTCAATTATTGCACCCACACTGTCCACGTGCGCCAACGAGCGTCTGCGATGCCAAGGGCTAAAATAGAAGTCCTTTCTATTTCTGACGCAGATCGCGCTGAAAAGTCCTGCCTCTCCCATCTCCTCATTGGTTTATAGAAGCAGGTACCCACGTGGCATCTCCTCATTGGTTATACCCACGTGTGTGATTGAAAGACGAACTGTTTTGCCGGTCGTCGTGGTAATACTATGAAAGTTTAGATGCCAATCACCGTATAAGTTCAAAGATGAAAAAGCCTGGGAGGAGGAGAGATGACTAGAAACGATTTGGTTGACAGTTTTATGTGTGGATTAATTGTCGGAGTTTCAGGTAAAATAACAACTCGATGTTTATATCCCAGGACAAATTAGGTAGCAACAGCAAGCTAGCTAAATAGGACAAATTAGTTAGCAAGTGCAAACTAACTAGCTAAATTGCCATATATGTTTAACTTCTTATGGCTGCAAGCCCGATGTCGGTACACTTATGACAACAGCCAGCTCAAGTGCAGGGCGCGAAATTCAAAATATATTTTTTAGAAATATTTAACTTTCACACATTAACAAGTCCAATACAGCAAATGAAAGATAAACATCTTGTGAATCCAGCCAACATGTCCGATTTTTTAAATGTTTTACAGCGAAAACACCACGTATATTTATGTTAGCTCACCACCAAATACAAAAAAGGACAGACATTTTTCACAGCACAGGTAGCATGCACAAAACCAATCTAACTAACCAAGAACCAACCAAACTAACCAAGAAACAACTTCATCAGATGACAGTCTTATAACATGTTATACAATAAATCTATGTTTTGTTCGAAAAATGTGCATATTTGAGGTATAAATCAGTTTTACATTGCAACTACCATCACAGCTACCGTCAGAAATAGCACCGAAGCAGCCAGAGTAATTACAGACACCAACGTCAAATACCTAAATACTCATCATAAAACATTTCTGAAAAATACATGGTGTACAGCAAATGAAAGACAAGCATCTTGTGAATCCAGCCAATAATTCCGATTTCTTAAGTGTTTTACATCGAAAACACAATATAGCATTATATTAGCTTACCACAATAGCCAGAAACACAAGCCATTTACCAGCAGCAAAAGTTAGCGATCGTAACAAACCAGCAAAAGATATATAATTTTTGACTAACCTTGATAAGCTTCATCAGATGACAGTCCTATAACATCAGGTTATACATACACTTATGTTTTGTTCGAAAATGTGCATATTTAGAGCTGAAATCAGTGGTTATACATTGTGCTAACGTTTTTCACAGAATGTCCGGATATTTTTATGACACTCACCTATTCTGACCAAATAACTATTCATAAACGCTACTAAAAAATACATGTTGTATAGGAAATGATAGATAAACTAGTTCTTAATGCAATCGCCGTGTTAGAATTCTAAAAATAACTTCATTACAACATCCAGCTTACGTTATAGTGAGAGAGTGCCCAAAATCTGGGCGCAAACTATTCAAATCAAATCAAATCAAATTTTATTAGTCACATACACATGGTTAGCAGATGTTAATGCGAGTGTAGCGAAATGCTTGTGCTTCTAGTTCCGACAATGCAGTAATAACAACAAGTAATCTAACCTAACAATTCCACAACTACTACCTTATACACGCAAGTGTAAAGGGATAAAGAATATGTACATAAAGATATATGAATGAGTGATGGTACAGAACGGCATAGACAAGATGCAGTACATGGTATAGAGTACGGTATATACCTATGAGATGAGTACTGTAGGGTATGTAAACATAAAGTGGCATAGTATAAAGTGGCTAGTGGTCCATGTATTACATAAGATGGCAAGATGCAGTAGATGATATAGAGTACAGTATATACATATACATAAGAGATGTGTAATGTAGGGTATGTAAACATTATATTAGGTGGCATTGTTTAAAGTGGCTGGTGGTACGTTTTTACATAATTTCCATCAATTCCCATTTTTAAAGTGGCTGGAGTGAGTCAGTATGTTGGCAGCGGCCGCTAAATGTTAGTGGTGGCTGTTTAACAGTCTGATGGCCTTGAGATAGAAGCTGTTTTTCAGTCTCTCGGTCCCTGCATTGATGCACCTGTACTGACCTCGCCTTCTGGATGATAGCGGGGTGAACAGGCAGTGGCTTGGGTGGTTGTTGTCCTTGATGATCTTTATGGCCTTCCTGTGACATCGGGTGGTGTAGGTGTCCTGGAGGGCAGGTAGTTTGCCCCCGGTGATGCGTTCTGCAGACCTCACTACCCTCTGGAGAGCCTTACGGTTGTGGGCGGAGCAGTTGCCGTACCAGGCGGTGATACAGCCCGACAGGATGCTCTCGATTGTGCATCTGTAGAAGTTTGTGAGTGCTTTTGGTGACAAGCCGAATTTCTTCAGCCTCCTGAGGTTGAAGAGGCGCTGCTGCGCCTTCTTCACAACGCTGTCTGTGTGGGTGGACCAATTCAGTTTGTCCGTGATGTGTACACCGAGGAACTTAAAACTTTCCACCTTCTCCACTACTGACCCGTCGATGTGGATAGGGGGGTGCTCCCTCTGCTGTTTCCTGAAGTCCACAATCATCTCCTTTGTTTTGTTGACGTTGAGTGTGAGGTTATTTTCCTGACACCACACTCCGAGGGCCCTCACCTCCTCCCTGTAGGCCGTCTCGTCGTTGTTGGTAATCAAGCCTACCACTGTAGTGTCGTCCGCAAACTTGATGATTGAGTTGGAGGCGTGCATGGCCACGCAGTCGTGGGTGAACAGGGAGTACAGGAGAGGGCTCAGAACGCACCCTTGTGGGGCCCCAGTGTTGAGGATCAGCGGGGTGGAGATGTTGTTACCTACCCTCACCACCTGGGGGCGGCCCGTCAGGAAGTCCAGGACCCAGTTGCACAGGGCGGGGTCGAGACCCAGGGTCTCGAGCTTGATGACGAGTTTGGAGGGTACTATGGTGTTAAATGCTGAGCTGTAGTCGATGAACAGCATTCTCACATAGGTATTCCTCTTTTCCAGATGGGTTAGGGCAGTGTGCAGTGTGGTTGCGATTGCGTCGCCTGTGGACCTATTGGGTCGGTAAGCAAATTGGAGTGGGTCTAGGGTGTCCGGTAGGGTGGAGTTGATATGGTCCTTGACTAGTCTCTCAAAGCACTTCATGATGACGGAAGTGAGTGCTACGGGGCGGTAGTCGTTTAGCTCAGTTACCTTAGCTTTCTTGGGAACAGGAACAATGGTGGCCCTCTTGAAGCATGTGGGAACAGCAGACTGGGATAAGGATTGATTGAATATGTCCGTAAACACACCAGCCAGCTGGTCTGCGCATGCTCTGAGGACGCGGCTGGGAATGCCGTCTGGGCCTGCAGCCTTGCGAGGGTTAACACGTTTAAATGTTTTACTCACCTCGGCTGCAGTGAAGGAGAGCCCGCAGGTTTTGGTAGCGGGCCGTGTCAGTGGCACTATATTGTCCTCAAAGCGGGCAAAAAAGATATTTAGCCTGTCTGGGAGCAAGACATCCTGGTCCGCGACGGGGCTGGTTTTCTTTTTGTAATCCGTGATAGACTGAAGACCCTGCCACATACCTTTTGTGTCTGAGCTGTTGAATTGCGATTCTATTTTGTCTCTGTACTGGGACTTTGCCTGTTTGATAGCCTTGCGGAGAGAATAGCTACACTGTGTGTATTCGGTCATGTTTCCGGTCACCTTGCCCTGGTTAAAAGCAGTGGTTCGCGCTTTCAGTTTCACGCGAATGCTGCCGTCAATCCATGGTTTCTGGTTTGGGAATGTTTTAATCGTTGCTGTGGGTACGACATCGTCAATGCACCTCCTAATGAACTCGCTCACCGAATCAGCATATTCTTCAATGTTGTTGTTGGACGCAATGCGGAACATATTCCAATCCGCGTGATCGAAGCAGTCTTGAAGCGTGGAATCAGATTGGTCGGACCAGCGTTGAACAGACCTGAGTGCGGGAGCTTGTTGTTTTAATTTCTGTTTGTAGGCTGGAATCAACAAAATGGAGTCGTGGTCAGCTTTTCCGAAAGGGGGGCGGGGGAGGGCCTTATATGCGTCGCGGAAGTTAGTATAACAGTGATCCAGAGTTTTGCCAGCCCTGGTAGGACAATCGATGTGCTGATAGAATTTAGGGAGTTTTGTTTTTAGATTAGCCTTGTTAAAATCCCCAGCTACGATGAATGCAGCCTCAGGGTGTGTGGTTTCCAGTTTACAGAGAGTCAGATAGAGTTCGTTCAGGGCCATCGATGTGTCTGCTTGGGGGGGAATATATACGGCTGTGATTATGACCGAAGAGAATTCCCTTGGTAGATAATGCGGTCGACATTTGATTGTGAGGAGTTCTAGATCAGGTGAACAGAATGACTTGAGTTCCTGAGTGTTGTTATGATGATCACACCACGTCTCGTTAATCATGAGGCATACCCCCCCGCCCCTCTTCTTACCAGAAAGATGTTTGTTTCTGTCTGCGCGATGCGTGAAGAAACCAGCTGGCTGCACCGACTCCGTTAGCGTCTTTTGAGTTAGCCATGTTTCCGTGAAGCAGAGCACGTTGCAATCCCTGATGTCTCTCTGGAATCTTACCCGTGCTCGGATTTCATCGACCTTATTGTCAAGAGACTGGACATTGGCGAGTAGTATGCTAGGGAGTGGAGCGCGATGTGCCCGTCTCCGAAGCCTGACCAGGAGACCGCTACGTTTGCCCCTTTTACGGCGTCGCGTAGGCTCCCCGGCTGGGATCAGGTCCATTGTATTGGGTGGAAGGCAAAACACTGGATCCGTTTCGGGAAAGTCATATTCCTGGTAGGAACGGTGGTTAGTTGACGTTACTCGTATATTCAGTAGTTCCTCCCGACTGTATGTAATGAAATCTAAGATCACCTGGGGTACCAATGTAAGAAATAACACATAAAAAAACAAAATACTGCATATTTTCCAAGGAACGCGAAGCGAGGCTGCCATTTCGCTCGGCGCCGGAAGTTAGTAAACATGTTCCGACAGATATATGAAATAGCATCATAAATGGGTCCTACTTTTGATGATCTTCCATCAGAATGTTGTACAAGGGGTCCTTTGTCGGGAACAATCGTTGTTTGGTTTTAGAATGTCCTCTTCTCCAGTCAATTAGCACGGAAAGCTAGCAAAGTGGCGCGAAGCTCTCCTTCGTGAACAAACGCAGACAACGCAACACGCCTAACGTCCCGAAAAAATTTCAATAATCTAATAAAACTATTTTGAAAAAACATACTTTACGATGATATTGTCACATTTATCAAATAAAATCAAAGCCGGAGATAGTACATTTACATCATTTAGCAGACGCTCTTATCCAGAGCGACTTACAAATTGGAAAGTTCATACATATTCATCCTGGTCCCCCCGTGGGAATTGAACCCTGGTCCCCCCGTGGGAATTGAACCCACAACCCTGGCGTTGCAAGCGCCATGCACTACCAACTGAGCCACACCGTGTAGCTGTCTATAACGTCGCCGTCTAGTAGCCATCTATAACGACAGCTTTTCAGAAGGCAATCCCCGGGTACTTCTCGCGCCTTCCTGAAAACAAGAAATTGGTGACACGTCATGACAAGAGCTCTTATTCGGCCTCAGATCAAGTTATACACTCCATTTCGTCTCTCACTCCCTATTGACATCTAGTGGAAGGCGTATGAAGTGCATGTATACTAATACATATCAAGCACATTTATAGGCAGGCCCTAGAACAGAGCATCGATTTCAGATTTTCCACTTCCTGTCAGGAAGTTTGCTGCAAAATGAGTTCTGTTTTACTCACAGATATAATTCAAACGGTTTTAGAAACTAGAGAGTGTTTTCTATCCAATAGTAATAATAATATGCATATTGTACGAGCAAGAAATGAGTACGAGGCCGTTTGAAATGGGCACCTTTTATCCAGGCTACTCAATACTGCCCCTGCAGCCCAAAGAAGTTAATGCTTTTCGACCTGCCTCCAAATTAATGTAATTGGTTCAGAGTTTGTTTTGATATTTTAACCTGCGTGTTGTGATCGCGTTTGGTGTGGGGGGACAAAATCAATTTATGTGTGACGGTAGTGGATCGATTCTCCAAGGCCGCCCATTTCATCCCTCTCCCCACACTAAACTCTGCCAAGGAGACGTCCCAGCTTATGGTGCAGCACGTCTTCCGGATCTATGGACTCCCGGTGGACATGGTCTCCGACCGGGGTCCTCAGTTCTCGTCTCAGTTCTGGAAGGCGTTCTGCAGCCTTATTAGGTCGTCGGCCAGCCTGTCCTCTGGATTTCATCCCCAATCCAACGTCCAGCCAACCTGGACCTAGAAACCACCCTGAGATGCCTGGTCTCAACCAACCCCACTACCTGGAGCCGACAACTGGTCTGGGTGGAGTATGCCCAGAAAACCCTTCCCTGTTCGGCCACAGGACTCTCTCCTTTTGAGTGCTCTTTGGGGTATCAACCTCCACTTATCCCAGAACAAGAGCAGGAGGTCAGCGTGCCCTCGGCCCAGATGTTTGTCCACCGCTGTCAACGTACCTGGAGAAGAGCCAGGGCGGCATTTCTCAAGACCAACTCCAGGTATCGTCGACAAGTGGACTGTCGTTGGACCCCAGCTTCCCGCTACCGCATTGGGCAGAGGGTATGGCTTTCCACCAGGGACCTGCCCCTTAGGGTGGAGTCCCACAAACTGTCCCCCCGTTTCATTGGTCCTTTTCCCATCTCTAGAGTCCTTTGTTCCACTGCTGTCTGTCTTGTGTTACCCCGTACCCTCCATATCTTCCATTCCAGGATTAAGCCCGTGCCTCAGTCCTTTGTCTTCTGTTTCTAGGCACATCCCTCCCCCTCCGGGTCATCGATGGCCAGCCAGCGTATACGGTGAGATGTCTCCTGATTTTTCACCCCGGTCAGCCAGGTACACCCTGATCTGTTTCACCTGTCCTTGTGATTGTCTCCACCCTCTCCAGGTGTCACTTGTTTTCCCCAGTGTATTTATCCCTGTGTTTCCTGTCTCTCTGTGCCAGTGTGTCTTGTATGTCCAAGTCAACCAGCGTGTTTTTCCCGTGCTCGTGCCTTTTCTCTTCACTTTTTGCTAGTCCTCCCGGTTTGGACCCTTGCCTGTTTCAGTACCTGCCTGCCTTGACCTCGAGCCTGCCTGCCACTCTGTACCTCCTGGACTCTGTTCTGGTTTTGACCTTTTGCCTGTCCATGACCATTCTCTTGCCTACCCCTTTTTGGATCAATAAACATCTAAGACTCCAACTATCTGCCTCTGCATCTGGGTCTCGCCTTGTGCCCAGATAAACATGTCAAGTGTTCGTCCCATGTTTCATGAGCTGAAACAAAAAATCCCAGAAATGTTCCATACGCACAAAAAGCTTCTTTCTCTCAAATTGTGTGCACAAATTGGCATGAGTATGCAGAATTGTGTACAGATACTTGCGACATTGGGCCGTGTATTATTATGCTGAAACATGAGGTGATGGCAGCGTCTGAATGGCATGACAATGGGGCTCAGGATCTTTCACGGTATCTGCCATTGATAAAATGCAAATGTGTTCGTTGCCCATACCATAACCACACCGCCACCATGGGGCACTCTGTTCACAACGTTCACATCAGGAAACCGCTCGCCCACACGACGCCATCTGCCATCTGCCGGATACAGTTGAAACCGGGATTCATCTGTGAAGAGTACACTTCTCCAGCATGTCAGTGGCCATCGAAGGTGAACATTTGCACACTGAAGTCGGTTACAACGCCGAACTGCAGTCAAGTCAATAACCCTGGTGAGGACGACGAGCACGCATATGAGCTTCCCTGAGACATTTTATGACATTTTGTGCAGAAATTCTTTGGCTTTGCAAACCCACAGTTTCATCAGCTGTCCAGGTGGCTGGTCTCAGATGATCCCGCAGGTGAAGAAGCCACATGTGGAGGTCCTGGGCTGGCATGGTTACACCTGGTCTGCGGTTGTGAGGCCGGTTGGACCAACTCCCAAATTCTCTAAAATGACGCTGCAGGCGGCTTATGGTAGAGAAATTAACATCAAATTCTCTGGCAACAGCTCTGGTGGACATTCCTTCAGTCAGCATGCCAGTTGCACGCCACCCTCAACCTGAGACATCTATGGCATTGTGTAACACAACTGTACATTTTAGAGTGGCCTTTTATTGTCCCCAGCACAAGGTGCACCTCTGTTATGATCATGCTGTTTAATCAGCTTCTTGATATGCCACACCTGTCAGGGTGGATGGATTATCTTGGCAAAGGAGAAATGCTCACTAACAGGGATGGCAACAAATTTGTGCCCAAAATTGGACAGAAATAGGCTTTTTGTGCATGTGGAAACTTTCTGGATTTTATTTTCACTATATATTAATCATGTATTGAACTGCATCCATCGAATTCAGCCAACAATCCCTTACTTCATGTAATGGAATTTTGAGTCAAATAGAACCTATTTTTAAAACATCTTATAAAGTTGCGTTTGCAGCATAAACTAGGAATTTGATATTTTTGACTGTAATGTGTGTCTGTTTGTTTCATATCTGCAAAGTAGTTCAAACTGTCTGTTCCAGTGTTTATGCTTTGTATTCTACAACAGAAACGACAGCATAGAACATTAACGATGATCTCTTATCTCCGAAGAGGAGGAGAAAGGGGGTTAGATAAGTTGGCAGAGGAGTACAGCATGACGGCGCCACAACAGCCCAAACCGCCTCTGTGAATATCTCTCCATTCAAGAGAGAAAATGACTTTTATCCTTCAGTGTAGTCTGGCTTCAACTAAGCAAACAGAGAGAACAAATCACCAGAAGAGTCAGAAAGAGAGCCCAATGCAACTAAAGGGAATCGATGGCCAACCTTAAAATTGATCAGCAGTGATGAGTTATCTTACCCACAGAACTGAAATACTCGCTCAACAATAAAAAGCTGTCCTTCAGTCTTTTAATGTGGTGAAGGATATTTAGTGTGAAATGTATGCAACGGTTATAAATGAGGCCCTGGGTCTCTGGCAAGGTTACTCATCACAAGAGGGTGGTCACTGAACCATGTCCGTTAGAAGATAGAGTAGGATCAGTGCTGTTGGATTAGTCAACATTACTCCAACATGGAGAGGCCAACAAAACAGGACATTTTGGAAACCAAAAAATGGTAATAATCTCAGAGAGCACATTTGGGTACAGGTCAGGATTCGTTGACTGTGGGCAGGCATGGGCTGTCCCGACCCTTTTGTTTGTCTGTTTTTGTTGGTAACGTGAGCAGGACTTAATCCCTTTGCATGTGCTTCCATTAATGGCTTTACAGAAACCAAAGAGGAGAGCGAACCGTGTCACACTGTTTGTGTGCCAACTACCAATCTCGTGGTGACATTGGTGCGGGTAGTGCCAGCACTGCAGGCCCTAGAGGAGAGGGAGTGTAGGGAAGTGATAAGGATGTCTGGTTAAATCTGAAGGGTAAAACAATGAATTCTCTGGATTGACCACCTTGTTTTGATTCATAATCTATTGATCAGTCATAACAGCACTAAGTGAATACGACCAGAACATCCACTGTCCACTGGCAGTATTAAGTCAGACACCTAGTGATAGGGACAGAAAAAAAAAAAAAACACCTTTAATCAATTCTTCATTAAAGGCACTCATAAGTTGTGGTGGATACATTCAATACTGTAGATCCTATTCGAAAGATGCAACTCCCTGATAATTGGACTACTAGGCTACTAATGGGGATAATTTCCCTTAGTAGCTGATCTCCTCGGGACAAAAGCATGCTTTTCCAGTTTGCTGAGTCGCTGACCCAGTCTCCCCTGCCATTAGTCTGGTTGGCTGATCACTAACACATGAAGCGTTCAAGAACAAATGACATCACTTTTACCGGCAGAGCTACAGCTGGCCAATACACCATTGGGTGATTTCAGAGCCTCCAGACTACACACAATTAAGTTGTATGTTGGAACAATGAGGTCCTCTCGCTTGATGTGAACCAAGCCCCTCAGTCAGTATGACAGTCTTAGTCATTCTAGTGAGAGAACATTTGAAAATCCCTGGCAAGAGTCACAACAGATTGGCATGTTTCTTCTTCTGGCTTGTAGGAGCTAACCGGACTTTCTGAAGTAATAACAAACGGCGTAAACAGTTTGAAGCACTCACTGGCCTTTCGCTTGCACAGAAAAGTCATTAACCGCTACATGATTAGGAAATGTCAACCATGTCAGATTAGGGCATGCATGTAGGTGCCATTTGGGGGACTTCAGAACATTCAAAACCCAGAGACCTTAGACAATATTTTTTATGTTTGACAACACAGTGGGAAAAGGGATTTTGTCTTGACCATTGCACTAATTTGACCCAATAGTCCTGTATGTGTGTGAATCCTTTAATTAACACCCTTGAGGTTTACAGCAATTAAACAATATATGACATGTTGCAGTAGGCTTTTTTCTGTCTTTAAATTACAGTATCATTCGTAACACTCTAAAAGGTCAACTCATCCTTGGAGAATGAAGCTTTATTTATTTTGATCCAACCTGACATTCAGCCTACACCTGTTTTTCAGGTAATCCAACATGACCCAGAGAATATCCGTGACCATCATTGACATTGTTACGGCAGATTTCCTCCTCTTCGTTTGAAGAGGAGGTGTAGGGATCGGACCAAGACGCAGAGTGGAAAGTGTTCATTATTTAATGAAAGTAAACTGAACACTTCAAGATACAAAAACAACAAACGTGACCAAACCGAAAACAGTCCCGTGTGGCACGAACACTGACACGAAATACAATCACCCACAAAACCCAACACCAAACAGGTTACCTTAATATGGTTCTCAATCAGGGACAACGATTGACAGCTGCCTCTGATTGATAACCATATCAGGTCAAACACAGAAATAGACAAACCAGACACAAAACAATGAATGCCCACCCAACTCACGTCCTGACCCACTAAAACAAACCATTAACACAATAGCTAGGGTCAGAACGTGACAGACATCATCACCATGTCTGCACACCACACAGCACACTTCAGTATTAGTTCATGTTCAGGGACATGACTTTGTAAACGTCATTGATTTTCTCATTCCCCAACCATGGAAATTAAGTTTTATACTGCCAACCTTCTATAACTCACTAATCAGCCACATCGTTAGACAATTTAAGTATTCTCTTTGTTTTGCTCCAGGGTACAGATCTAGGATCAGCTTCCCTTATCCAAATTCTAACCTTAATCATTAGTTGGGAAAACGCAAAACTGGCCCAAGACCAGCAACTCACCCTACTTCCTTTGGCTCAGCAGAGCTATAAATAAAGTGTCAGACAGTGTTTCCTGTATCCGAGCAGACATCAGGCTTTGTTGATAAGAGATTGATTAGTTGTGACAAAGTGACGCTGCACCTTCACTCACTCCACTAATAACCTGCAACCCCAACTCCACTTCCACCCTTAAAACACTTTTCTGCAGTCAAATGTCCAAATTGCCCTCTAGTGGCGTCACAGGTGGAATGTCATGAATATTTTTCATCATTTTATAATTTATAAACATTACATAACTTTTCACGCAGAAAATCTGATGTTTCTATTTCAAACGGTTTTGTTATATTTCAGTCTTCTGTGTGACGTACATCAAATATTGTGATGCAACTCAAAATTGAATACATTTCAACTCTATATCTGACATGGTACAGGTGTCTTCTTTTATTTAAGCCCATAACCATGTGTGTGAGGTGTGTACTTTTGTTTCAAAGTAGATTTGTTTAAGACGACCGAGAAACACTCTGTGTGACCCTGATTTAGCTCACTGCAGTAAAAGGTTAAATCACACTTGAACTGTCCACTAGATACTGATGACAATCAGCACACCAGGGAGAAGACTGTGTGGCTCAGTCAGAAGAGCACGATGCTTTCAACACCAAGGGTTGTGGGTTTGATTCCCTCTGGGGCCACCCACATGTACAATGTAAGTGGCTTTGGATAAAAGCATTTTCTAAATGGCATATTATTATTAGGCACAATGCTTCATAAGAACACAACAGCCGCAGAGACCTTCAACTGAGATTCTTGGCAGAAAACATTTCCTCAGGAGGTTTTGAAAGACAAATCCTTGCATCTCTGCATGGTTAAACTCTACATTTGAATATTGTTCCCTGCTATGTCTAAATTAGGGTCATGTAGCTTATAGCCTACGATCCCATCGGTGTCTGTCACATAAGATTGCATCTTTTCAGCACAAAGGATAAACTTTCACTTTCATCAAGTCCAGCTTGAGCTCCAAAATAGCCTCATGCCTACATGCAACAGCCCTGCCGGCAGGGACTACTTCTTTGGTGATAAGTTTAACCAGGCAGTGGTGACATGTCATGTCAAGCACACATAATGATAACCAGGGATGAGGATGAGTTTACCGTTACAGAACTGCAGCAGCGAAGATGTGTCATAGAGGCTGCTGTAGCTGGAAAACCCGTCCTCCATTCTGGACTTCCACCGCGCTCCTCCACTCACTCCGCTCTTGTTCCCTCTCGCCTCCCTCAAATCCCTGTTACTTTCGCTTGCTTGCCACCACCGTGGATCTTCCTCCATTCAACATCGAGTTTTCCCGTGTCAGGCTGCCAGTGTCAGTTACCATGGCAACCCATTCACTCGGATAGTATCGTGTGAACTCAGACTCGCTTCTCTTCTTTGAATGGTCCCGAGGAGTAAACTCAAAAAAAAAACTGGAGTATTTGAAAACACAGGCTTTCTTGCTCTGCTTCTCCTTTTCCTTTTCGCTCCCTATTTCCTCTACTCGCGCTTCTCTCCTTCCCTCGGTCTCGTCGGTGGCAGCTGTGTGGTGTTAAACCGTGTGCTGATCTCCAGAAGAAAAACAGCTTTGAAAGGCTGGAGCTGTAAGTGGAGGGCTGGCAGCAGCGACTGTGTGTGTGTGAGAGAGAGAGAAATAGAGCAAGAGCGCATGTGTGCGTGTCTGGATAATACCTTGGACAGCTTTCCCCGGCCCCAGACTTTCACTAACTGTGGACAAGTGCAGAGGGGGTTGGGCCTCTTTCAAAAGACAGATCATCCCCTTTGCCGAGAGAGGACAGAGAGCAAGAGAGCGGTAAACAGAGAGAGAGAGCAAGCGAGCTAGAGAGAGAGAGACCGGCTCTGATCACCAGGAAGAGAATAAGGGGAATAGAAGGGTCACAAGGAAACAAGGAAGAAAAAAAGATTGCAGCTGGTAGAAGGAATTAAATGAGAAGAATGGGATTATATATTGATATAGTCACCATCTTGTTGTTCAGCTCTTCTGGCATGTTGCTTTTTGTGACAATAATAATCCCAAAGAGCCACTGATATGAGAGAAACCGCACAGAAATGAATAAATATATATAGAATAAAGCTCTTTCTCAGTCTCAAAGAGAGGAGAGGAATCCATCCATTCAGGAGAAAAATAATAGAGAGAGGGAACACAGAGAAGAGATTAGAGGGATGCTGAGGCTAGCAAAGAAAATGGGTTTCTATTGCAGAACAGTGGGCCATCATCCTATATAACTAGAGCTGTACATACCTTTTTCCTACTTATATATTGTCCATACTGTCTATACCAACCACATTTATATCAGGACTCTGACATTGCTCGTTCTGATATTTCTTAATCTCTTGTTTCTTCTTGGGATTATTTGTGTATTATTATTGTACTGTTAGGTATTTACTGCACTGCTAGAGCTAGACACAAAAGAAATTCCCTGCACCTGCCTTAATAACATCTGTGTACACAGCAAATAATCTTTGATTTGATTTGACCCAGTCTACCAGTCAACACTTCAACGATTTCATATGTGATGTAGAACAAACATGCAAATCAAATCAAATTTATATTATATAGCCCTTCTTACATCAGCTGATATCTCAAAGTGCTGTACAGAAACCCAGCCTAAAACTCCAAACAGCAAGCAATGCAGGTGTAGAAGCACGGCATCTCTAACAAGCTGAACATTGAATAATGTCAACCCTATTCAAGACATTTTTATCTGCAACATTTGGCCCTGGAGTCAGACTGGGGCAGAGAGGGATTTGGACCACAATGTCACAAAACAATGCGACATCACATCTTCCCGCTCTATCATCCCAAGAAGCTAAACAAGAAGGCGGTTGAACACAATCAGTGTTGAAGCGAAACATTATTATTCTCAGCCTTATCTGTCTTAAAGCAGACAGTGTAATCATCAAAGAAGACGAAGAGGGGGAGGGAGGGAGGGAGGGAAAAACTGCCTCTTCATTTTGACTGGGGGTTTTCAGCAGCAATCAAATAAGTGATAGAAGAGGATGAGAAGTAGAGAAATGGAGGGAAAACTGAAAGAGACTGTGGGTCATCTGTCTGGTACTGTCATGGTGGAACACCTCTTTCAAGTATTCATGTATACATTAAAGACTTGCCCCCTGTATGTCCCGAGATCAAAATGCAGATGCATGCAGACGACACAGTCTTCTATGTCCATGCCAAGACAAAGTAACTGTCACGCCCTGACCGTAGATTGCTTTGTATGTTTCTATTTTTAGTTTGGTCAGGGTGTGATGTGGATATTCTATGTTGTAGGTCTAGGTTTTCTATTTCTATGTGTTTGGCCTGGTATGGTTCTCATTCAGAGGCAGCTGTCTATCGTTGTCTCTGATTGAGAGCCATACTTAGGTAGCCTGTTTTCACACTTTTGTTTGTGGGTGGTTATTTTCTGTTTAGTGTTTTTCGTCACCTTACAGGACTGTTCGTTTGTCGTTTTTGTTGTTTTGTTCAGTCAGTCCGGAGCCTCCAGCATCGCCCTCTAGTCCGGAGCCTCCAGCGTCGCCCTCTAGTCCGGAGCCTTCAGCGACGCCCTCTAGTCCGGAGCCTCCAGCGACGCCCTCTAGTCCGGAGCCTCCAGCATCGCCCTCTAGTCCGGAGCCTCCAGCGACGCCCTCTAGTCCGGAGCCTCCAGCGACGCCCTCTAGTCCGGAGCCTCCAGCGACGGGCTTCAGTCCGGAGCAGCCAGAGTCTCCCTCCTGTCCGGAGCAGCCAGAGTCTCCCTCCTGTCCGGAGCAGCCAGAGTCTCCCTCCTGTCCGGAGCAGCCAGAGTCTCCCTCCTGTCCGGAGCAGCCAGAGTCTCCCTCCTGTCCGGAGCAGCCAGAGTCTCCCTCCTGTCCGGAGCAGCCAGAGTCTCCCTCCTGTCCGGAGCAGCCAGAGTCTCCCTCCTGTCCGGAGCAGCCAGAGTCTCCCTCCTGTCCGGAGCAGCCAGAGTCTCCCTCCTGTCCGGAGCAGGCAGAGTCTCCCTCCTGTCCGGAGCAGCCAGAGTCTCCCTCCTGTCCGGAGCAGCCAGAGTCTCCCTCCTGTCCGGAGCAGCCAGAGTCTCCCTCCTGCGAGGGTCCCCGGTCCGGGGTCGGCGGTCGGCGGTAAGAATCCCCGCTCCAGAGGCGCCACCGCGGTGAAATGCCCACCCAGACCCTCCCCTACCGGTTCAGGTTTTGCGGCCAGAGGCCGCACCTTTGGGGGGGGGGGATACTGTCACGCCCTGACCGTAGATTGCTTTGTATGTTTCTATTTTTTGTTTGGTCAGGGTGTGATGTGGGTGGGTATTCTATGTTGTAGGTCTAGGTTTTCTATTTCTATTTGTTTGGCCTGGTATGGTTCTCAGAGGCAGCTGTCTATTGTTGTCTCTGATTGAGAGCCATACTTAGGTAGCCTGTTTTCCCACTTTTGTTTGTGGGTGGTTATTTTCTGTTTAGTATTTTTCGTCACCTTACAGGACTGTTCATTTGTCGTTTTTGTTGTTTTGTTCAGTGTTCAGTTGTTTATTAAAATAATGAACACTTACCACGCTGCACCTTGGTCCTCCTCTCTTTCTCCAGACGACAATCGTTACAGTAACAGGCTGCTCGTAAACTTACAGCAGCAATTGACAAAATAGATGACTGGTTGGACCACTCATGTCCAAAATTGAACATAACAAAAACTGTCTACAATTTCTGCATGTATTTCTCCATCAGGAACAATGAGACCCATCAGCCCGAGGGAACTGTAAAGGAACAGAGGGTTGAGGTGGTTTCACGTTTTAAATACTTAGGAATAATTATTGACTAACCTTTCCTTCAAAAAAACAATTAAAAAAAGTGCATGGAACAGCAAAACACAACCTGGTGAATTTCTAATTCATCAGAAGCCAAATGTCAGCAGATGCTGTAAACTGTACATGCACACATATCAACAATGTCTACACTGTATTTCTGATCAACTTGATGTTATTTCAATGGACAAAAAAAGTGCTTTTCTTTCAAAAACAAGAACATTTCTAAGTGACCCCAAACTTTTGAACGGTGGTGTATATATATATATATATATATATATATATATATATATATATATATTTATATATATATATATATACAGTACCAGTCAAAAGTTGACACACTCATTCAATGGTTTTTCTTTATTTTTTACTATTTTCTACATTGTAGATTATTAGTGAAGACATCAAAACTATGAAATAACACATATAGAGTCAAATTGTAACCAAAAAAGTGTTAGACAAATCAAAATATCAAAGTAGCCACCCTTTGCCTTGATGACAGCTTTGCACACTCTTGGCATTTTCTCAACCAGCTTCACCTGGAATGCTTTTCCAACAGTCTTGAAGGAGTTCCTACATATGCTGAGCACTTGTTGAATGCTTTTCCTTCATTCTGCGGTCCAACTCATCCCAAACCATGTCAATTGGGTTGAGGTCGGGTGATTGTTGAGGCCAGGTCATCTGATGCAGTGCTGCATCACTCTACTTCTTGGTCAAATAGCCCTTACACAGCCTGGAGGTGTGTTTGGTTATTGTCCTTTTGAAAAACAAATGATAGTCCTACTAAGCGCAAACCAGATGGGATGGTGTATCGCTGCAGAATGCTGTGGTAGCAATCCTGGTTCAGTGTACCTTGAACTTTAAATAAATCACAGACAGTGTCACCAGCAAAGCCCCCCCACAACATCACACCTCCTCCTCCATGCTTCATGGTGGGAACCACACATGCAGAGATCATCTGTTCACGTACTCTGCATCTCACAAAGATACAGTGATTGGAACCAAAAAACTAAAATTCGGACTCCTCAGACCAAAGGACAGATTTCAGATTTCCACCGGTCTAATGTCCATTGTTCGTGTTTCTTGGCCCAAGCATCTCTCTTATTGGTGTCCTTTAGTAGGGGTTTCTTTGCAGCAATTCGACCATGAAGACCTGATTCACGCAGTCTCCTCCGAATAGTTGATGTTAAGATGTGTCTGTTACTTGAACTCTGTGAAGCATTTATTTGGGCTGCAATCTGAAGAGCAGTTAACTCTGATGAACTTATCCTCTGCAGCAGAGGTAACTCTGGATCTTCCTTTTCTGTGGCAGTCCTCATGAGAGCCAATTTCATCATAGCGCTTGATGGTTTTTGCGACTGCACTTGAAGAAACTTTCAAAGTTATTTTCAGGATTGACTGACCTTCATGTTTAGAAGTAATGATGGACTGTCGTTTGTCTTTGCTTTTTTTTAACTGTTCTTGCCACAATATGGACCAAATAGAGCTATCTTCTATATACCAACCCTACCTTGTCACAGCAGAACTGATTGGCTCAAACGCATTAAGAAGAAAAGGAATTCTACAAATTAACTTTTAACAAGGCACACCTGTTAATTGAAATGCATTCCAGGTGACTACCTCATGAAGCTGGTTGAGAGAATGCCAAGAGTGGGCAAAGCTGTCATCAAGGTAAAGGGTTGCTACTTTGATATATATTTATATATATTAATAGTGTGTTATACTGTAGGATTGTATTGATGTAATAATGTTGATTGTTTTCTGCTCAGGAGTACAGATGACAATTAGCTATCTAGCTAAATCTGGTGAAATGGCATGTTGTACATGGTCCTTGACAAATAAACATTAAAAAAAGTATTAAACCACATGTTTAGAAGCTAAACAAGAAGGCGGTTGAACACAATCAGTGTTGATGCTAAACATTATTATTCTCAGCCTTCTGTCTTAAAGCAGACAGTGTAATCGTCAAAGAAGTCGAAGGGGGGGAGGGAGGGAGGGAGGGAGGGAGGGAGGGAGGGAGGGAGGGAGGGAGGGAGGGAAAGAGAGAAACTGCCTCTTCATTTTTACTGTGGGTCTTCTGACTGGAGCTGTCATGGTGAAAAACCTCTTTCAAGTTTCCATGCGCCTGGCGTAGGATGGAAAGAAAAAGATATGCATAAAGATGAGTCTGTGGTCTGTATTTACTTATTTTCAAACACTCCTCGCACTGTTCTGGCTCATGAAAGGAAACAAGGCCAAAAACACAACAAAGAATGCTCTAATGATTGTTGCAAGAAAGGACAGACCTCAGGTCTGCTCCAACCTGGATTGCTTTGTCTCGGAGCATGGCGGTGATGTGTTAGGGGCTTTCCTTCTGATTCCTACGGAACAGCTGAGGTAGGGTAATCCCAGGTGGGTATTGGAGGTGGAGCGTTCTCCTCTTTTTCCCCTCAGGGGATTGCACTGCACTCAGCGCTGTTCCATCTAGCTAGCCTATTACACAACAGCATGAAGGCCCCCTAAGACTCCTATTTTCTGGTGACCTACAGGAGCAGACAAGGCTCTCCTTTGTAATGCTTCTAAATCAGAGACAGTGAAAACATTACTGGAATATGTCTGTCTGTATCGCAATGTTGCAGTTCTGCTTTCACTTGTCCATGAAATTCCTTCTGCATCATAGTGAATATGAATGATGGGGACTCCCTTTAAAAACGTGTTTATCTGTCTGTTCAAATTCAATACAAATTTGCACACACCAAAAAAATGTATTCACCCATGATTGATTTATGAAAGGGCTAGTTATGGGGCGGCAGCTAGCCTAGTGGTTCAAGCATTGGACTAGTAACCGAAAGGTTGCAAGATTGAATCCCTGAGCTGACAAGGTAAAAATCTGTCGTTCTGAACAAGGCAGTTAACCCACTGTTCCTAGGCTATCATTGAAAATAAGAATTTGTTCTTAACTGACTTGCCTAGTTAAATAAAGGTAAAACAAATAAATTCTATTCCTAACCTTTAGATGCCCTCAGTTGAAAAACACAAGACTATTATCTGAGAAAAGCCTCACTGTGGCCAAATTGGAATATACTCAGATTGGAATCTGTATGAGGGCAGATTGGAGCTCTAGATTATGCTGGAGAGGGTGCGGCAATACGGGGGCTGGATGAGGGGCGTGAGGCAGGGGCTTCCCGCGGGTGGCAGCTGGAGGAGGACTCTTCTCCCTCACCCCGTTCCCCTCCCACTAATCTCATTGTTCTCCACCACCCCTGGCTGCGGTCCAGCACACACTCACAGTCAGACACATACTCAGGTACTGGTAGACAGCACACTACACACAACAACCCACCAGCAGTGACCGGAGGAAGCGTGCTTCCATCCATTCATGCTGCTCTGTGGAAGATATCCCAGTCATTGTAATATAATTGCTAGAACATTCAACGTTGACTTGAATGGGAATGTCCGCTCTAGTCATTCTATTTCTATGATACCATTGCTTTCTCCAGATGTGCATTCCATTGCCCCGCTGGAAACAGAAGCACATCTTAAACCACACAGGAGCTTTGGGGCAGTATTATAGAGGGCATGCCACTCTGCCAGTGGGCCAGGATTAAAGCCACAATCAAAAGAGTTATGGGTATCCTAGAGGATTAATCCCTCTCTAAGATCTACCCACCATCTGCCTGGGGGATGATGACTCCAATGGGACACACAAATAGGTCCCCAAAGCCTTAGTCAAACATTGGCGTAAACCCCAATTTGTCTGTTTTGGAGAGATCTGAGGGCACTCAATGTGTGTTCCAAATGAGTTGGAGAAAAAAAGATGGTGATTGCAGCCAAAATGGTCTGTCTTTGTGTGATGTGTTTTTCCCCCAAGTGTTAGGGTGTTATCGGGGTGTGTCCCGCCAACACACCCCTCTCGCCTTAGTCAAACAGTGTGCTGTTTGCAGATCTTAGGGGACAAATGTGTTAGAGATAGGCAGCCAAAATGATTTTAGTCAGTCTGATGGGTTTTCCCCCAAGTGCTTATTCATGAGCGATAAGAGAGGGCCAAGGTTCACATAGGGCTAATCAGTGGCCTGGGCAGCGCACAGGCACACGAGCCTCAGAATAGAGCTCTGTTCTAACGCTGGCTCATCTGACTGTGAGAGTCGGATAGTGTGAAAATAATAAGGTTGGTGACAGCATAGAAATAGAATCAATTTCTATGGGCGACAGCAGGTCAGCACCTCTTTTCTTCATAATGTTCTGATCTGTGGAGTGGAAATAGTGGTGGAGAGAAGTGTGTGTGTGTGTGTGTGGTTGTGTGTGCATGCGCACGTGCGTACGTACGTGTGTATGTTGGAGAAAATAACCTTCTTTCTGTGCCACAATGTGCATACTGCATACTGCACAATATAGGCCAGGTATAATCACAAGACACAATTACAAGACACTGAATACAGAACACTCTACTTATACCAATGACGGATAGAAGAATTAACTACATAAAGGAATATAAAAAAAAATGAATTAACCCAACACTTACAATGTACTTCACTATTATGACTGAAACATTTAGAATAAGAATCAAATAGTCCAGAACAGACTTGAAAGACAGTGCATTGCATTGTTTTCAATGCCTATGGAATCCAGTGGAGAAGCCTAATGGTACATTCTCCAACGAAGAATGGCACATTTAGAAGGGCTATGAACGTTATTCAGACTACTATATTTAGCCTCTATGTAACCTCTTATGTAGCCTCTTATGTAGGCTCTTATGTAGCCTCTTATGTAGGCTCTTATGTAGCCTCTTATGTAGCCTCTTATGTAGCCTCTTATGTAGCCTCTTATGTAGCCTCTTTTAAATATGAAATCCTGAGCCTGCCTGAATCTCTCCACGACTGGATCTATATTGCCCCAGGCAAGCCCTGTTTGCAGTAAGTCTCACCACCTACTGTCAGCAACAAAATAAATACTAAAACCATCACTCAGAATAATTGTCACTGTGGAATATCGGCAAGCAAAAAATATCATGCCCTACATAAACACAGAAGTCACAGTATGTGATGATGGACTGTTAATGCTCAGTTGTACAGTCACTCTCATGTTTTGGGTTCATCCACCCACAAGCTAAATTGAAACGACGTACTCCAACAAAATGAATATTTTTGGTTGTAATTTGGTTGTAATCTGACAATGTATACTTTTTCAAAAATGCCTTAAATTCCATAGATAGAACCTCCCCATCAGATATATAAAGACTCTGAGATATGAGATGAATATTGTGTAAGGTTGATGGATTTAAAGACTAAAGCTGCACCAAAGCTGCCTTCCTTATCTATAATAGGAGTGGCATGTGACTGGTGGAACTATCATACAACATGGCCAGGCAGAATCATAACATGACCATAACATGACTACACTGTCATTTTTTTTTTTACAAATATGTTGATTCAATGTAAAATTGTAAGGCAGCCAGCTGCAATAGGATTGTGAGTTTGCTGAAGAAACATTTTGTTGGCCAAACTCACATTCCTATTGCAGCTGGTTGCCTTACAATTGTACATTGAATCAAATCAACATATTTTTGTTACAGTGTAATATCACAATATCACCATCCAGTATCATTCCTGTCACACTATATGACCAGCCATTATCATATCATGACCTGCCAATATCACAACATGACCAGCCAGTATCATAACATGACCAGCCAGTATCATAACATGACCAGCCAGTATCATAACATGACCAGCCAGTATCATAACATAACCAGCCAGTATCATTCCTGTCACATTATATGACCAGCCATTATCATAGCAAGACCTGCCAATATCACATGACCTGCCGTTATCACAACATGACTTGCCAATATCATATGACCAGCCAATATCACAAAATGACCAGCCATTGTCACAACATGACCAGCCAATATCACAACATGACCAGCCAGTATCATAACATGACCAGCCAGTATCATAACATGACCAGCCAATATCACAACATGACCAGCACATATCACAAAATGACCAGCCATTGTCACAACATGATCAGCCAATATCACAACATGACCAGCCAGTATCATTCCTGTCACACTATATGACCAGCCATTATCATAGCATGACCTGCCAATATCACAAGACCAACCATTATCACAACATGACTTGCCAATATCAAAAAAGACTTGCCATTATCCCAACATGACCAGCCAGTGTCATAACATACCAGCCAGTATCATAACATGACCAGCCAGTATCATAACATGACCAGCCAATATCACAACATGACCAGCAAATATCACAAAATGACCAGCCACTGTCACAACATGACCAGCCACTGTCACAACATGACCAGCCAATATCACAACATGACCAGCCAGTATCACAACATGACCAGCCAGTATCATAACATGACCAGCCAGTATCATAACATAACCAGCCAGTGTCATTCCTGTCACACTATATGACCAGCCATTATCATAGCATGACCTGCCAATATCACATGACCAACCATTATCACAACATGACTTGCCAATATCACATGACCAGCCAATATCAAAATATTACTTGCCATTGTCCCAACATGACCAGCCAATATCACAACATGACCAGCCAGTATCATAACATGACCAGCCAGTATCATAACATGACCAGCCAGTATCATTCCTGTCACACTATATGACCAGCCATTATCATAGCATGACCTGCCAATATCACAAGACCAACCATTATTACAACATGACTTGCCAATATCAAAAAAGACTTGCCATTATCCCAACATGACCAGCCAATATCACAACATGACCAGCCAGTATCATAACATGACCAGCCAGTATCATAACATGACCAGCCAGTATCATTCCTGTCACACTATATGACCAGCCATTATCATAGCATGACCTGCCAATATCACATGACCAACCATTATCACAACATGACTTGCCAATATCACATGACCAGCCAATATCAAAATATTCCTTGACATTATCCCAACATGACCAGCCAATATCACAACATGACCAGCCAGTATCATAACATGACCAGCCAGTATCATAACATGACCAGCCAGTATCATAACATGACCAGCCAGTATCATAACATGACCAGCCAGTATCATAACATAACCAGCCAGTATCATTCCTGTCATACTATATGACCAGCCAGTATCACAACATGACCAGCCAGTATCATTCCTGTCACACTATATGACCAGCCATTATCATAGCATGACCTGCCAATATCACAAGACCAACCATTATCACAACATGACTTGCCAATATCACATGACCAGCCAATATCAAAAAAGAATTGCCATTATCCCAACATGACCAGCCAGTGTCATAACATACCAGCCAGTATCATAACATGACCAGTCAGTATCATAACATGACCAGCCAATATCACAACATGACCAGCAAATATCACAAAATTACCTACCATTGTCACAACATGACCAGCCAATATCACAACATGACCAGCCAGTATCACAACATGACCAGCCAGTATCACAACATAACCAGCCAGTATCATTCCTGTCACACTATATGACCAGCCATTATCATAGCATGACCTGCCAATATCACATGACCAACGATTATCACAACATGACTTGCCAATATCACATGACCAGCCAAAATCAAAATATTACTTGCCATTATCCCAACATGACCAGCCAATATCACAACATGACCAGCCAGTATCATAACATGACCATCCAGTATCACAACATGACCAGCCAGTATTATAACATGACCAGACCATATTACAATATGACCAGCCAGAATCATTACACACCACAGTGCCTCGTGTCACAAACAGAGGGACTGGGAACAGATCTTATTGATTTCATTCTATCAGTTCTATTCTAATGTCACAGCTTCAGCACAGCAACATTGTCCCTGTACTGTGTGTACACATATAGTGCATCATCATAGAAGCTAAGGTTCTTATGATTTATGAATCTGGGTCACAGCCCTTGTTCTGGCTTAGTCTTTTGTCACCGTCTATAATTGCATTATGTGCATATTTAAAATGACTATCATTTACTATCTTACTACTATCTCACTTACTATCATGATGTCTGTCCCTGATTCGGGTGGTTATTACCAACACCAACAAAATGGCTACTGCTGCCAACAGTTCGACTATGTAGTAAAACATTGTTCTCTCTAATTCAAGGTTAAGCAAGTCTGTTTTGGGGGAGCCATTGTTCTCGTCGCGGAGGCTTCAAACAGAGCTTCCCGTCTCCTGCTGGCTCCTCTGCTCTCTCTCTCTCTCTCTCTCTCTCTCTCTCTCTCTCTCTCTCTCTCTCTCTCTCTCTCTCTCTCTCTCTCTCTCTCTCTCTCTCTCTCTCTCTCTCTCTCTCTCTCTCTCTCTCTCTCTCTCTCTCTCTCTCTCTCTCTCTCTCTCTCTCTCTCTCTCTCTCTCTCTCTCTCTCTCTCTCTCTCTCTCTCTCTCTCTCTCTCTCTCTCTCTCTCTCTCTCTCACAACAGTCCTCGGCTGTATCTCAATAGCTTATTATAGCTTCCCGTCTCCTGCTGGTTCTCTCTCTCTCTCTCTCTCTCTCTCTCTCTCTCTCTCTCTCTCTCTCTCTCTCTCTCTCTCTCACAACAGTCCTCGGCTGTATCTCAATAGCTTATTTTTCTCCTCTACTTTCTTTAATCTCCAATGATGGGATAGAACTTGGACAGGAGGATGCCAATTCCCCGTGACAATACAAAAAGTTAATTGTCGGGGATCCACCATATAGCTTTTATCTGCTTTGGATTTTCTTAATAAGTGGAGATGAAGGAGAAGGGATGAAGAGACGAGGACAGGAAAATGCTATTAAGACTATTGAGATGCAGCCGAAAAGTGTCCCCACTGAGATGCAGCCACAGGCAGATGGAGAAGGTGGAACCTGGGATGGAAATAGACGGTAATCCTGAAGAGGCTGTGGATAGGTAGGCCCATGACCTGCTCTACCTCTAGCTCCAGCAATAATGAAATGCAGCCATCACCAAACACTTAAAGGGGCAGCTGCTACATCCATTTTTGGACATATAAATCAATGATATATACACATTGATACTTGAAGAATATAAATGATAAATGTCTCATGAGTTTATTTCAACTGCCGTACCCCATCAGAACACAAAATATAAGCTTGTTTTACTCCTTTGTTGGTAAACAATGTAATTGTAAACAAATACTGTATAGCACCATGAATTTGAGAGTGGTTCTCAAGACCCATCTCTCAGCTATTTAGCAAAACAGTGGTGGTGTCCCAGCGTTGTTATTGTTCAAACTACATATTGGCCATGTAATGTATGTATCATACTGTTTACTGTAAATGGAGCTACTCAAAGTAAGATTCAGTAAGTCACCAATCAAAGCAAGATCTGGGTGTGAAACACAGTTATTAGGCTATTCTGAAAGTCAACTTTGAAGCTGAGTCTTTAAAGAAAAATGGTCAAAAAATTGACAAATTGAAATTGACTTAGGTCTTTGAAGAAAACATAAATAATTGATCTGGCTCCTCTGAAGCATCTTCTAGCTCTAAAGATGAGATTGTTATAGTGTGAGTCGGTCAGGCTGGTACGGACCCACCACAGGAACCAACAAGCCTCATTAGCCCAGCCTGACCCAGCCAAAAGCATAGGATGCGTCCCATATGGCGTCCCAAAAGACAGGCAGCCCAATTCTGACCTTTTTTTCACACACTAATTGGTCTTTTGACCAATCACATCAGATATTTTCATATCAGGTCCTTTTCAGAGTTTAGCTGATCAGTCAAAAGACTAACTAGTGAATTGACCTGCCTGTGTAAACGCAGCCATAGTAGTGTACTTCTTTTGATCAGTAGTGAATAGGGTGTCATTTGGTATGTAGTCAAAGACACAGCACGCCACACTGGCATGTGTCTGGGTCTGACTGTGTATGTGCTAATGGGGTTGATGATCTCTCCAAATCACAAGTGTTAAATAGCAAGAAGTTCAAAGCACTAAATGCTGTTGTGATTTGGCTGTAATCGCAGTACTGAGAAGTCATATTCAATTCAATTAAACTGAATCAACTGTATTCATCTCTCAGGGGCAATTATAGCAACTACTGTATCTCCCTTTGAGTGCCAACATCATAGACACAATGCGCAATTATTTTAACTGGGTAACTTCAATGTGTATCTGCTGTTCACCACATCTCATCGTCTTGACCTTCATAGCTAAGTCCTACTTCCACAGTACCGTCTGGGCTGGGCTTCTGTGGATCAGTGGAGTACGTCTAGTCAGCCAATAACATCATAGAGTTCTCTCCGCCCCTGTGCTCAACATGCGCACAAATGAACTCACACACACACATGTGGGAGTGCATACACACACACACACACACACACCTTACCCGTCGCTGGCTGAACTCACTCTCCCCATTTAGGCCAACTGAGCTGGATGATGATGTCATTGAGGTGTGGATTAGAGGCCATGCACTAAGCCAGGCTTTCAGCAGTGAGGCAGTTGTATGCATAGCTTCAGTGTGCATACAACTGATGGTCAATAGACAGTAGGGAAACTACAGTTTGGATAGCAACGACCACACATATTTTGGAGTATGGAGCACAAGATTAATTGAAAAAGAATAGGGTACAGCAGCACATAGTCCTGGGTATTTTCTGAAGAACTCTAAAGATTGAGTCGCTATGATGTAAAATCATGTTTTGGTCACGGTTCTGCCAATTTCACAGAATTTGATGAAGAAATGAGCTGGCAATCATGAACAGTGCACTCTTAGAAAAAAGGGTTCCAAAAGGGTTCCCCATAGAAGAGCCATTTTGGGTTCCATATAGAACCCTCTGCATAAAGGGTTCTACATGGAACTCAAAAGGGTTCTTCTACCTGGAACCAAAAATGGTTTTCAAAGGGTTCTCCTAAGGGGACATCCAAAGAACCCTTTTAGGTTCTAGATAGCACCTTTTTTTCTAAGAGGGGTTGGATTATGAGAGAGATGTCTGACTTCAACCTCACAAAAACTATCATGTGACATATGCATTTCATTTTCACCTTATGACTTATAACTCACTACAGTGTGTGTATCTTTCCTACAATCCAGTGGACACTATAATTCATTACTGTGTAGAATGGAATCCAATGGGTCCATACCGTTTGTATTTTCTGACGCATGCAATGCTTCATGTTCTGTGAAGCGACTACAACAATAATCACATCTGACTTGGCCGCTCTGAATTCATGTTCATCCCCTCCCCATTTCCTGTGCAGATAGGAACACACAGAGATAGCAGGACACACACATATGCAGTGAACGAGGGTGTAACAGGGTGAAACTGAAGAAGTTGTCAGCACCAGGTGTCTGTAATTGTCAATTAGGGGTGTGACTGCCATGCCCATGTATACAAGCTGTGCTGTTTGCGCCTATTCAGGGATCTCTCTTACTGTGTACAGGCTGGAGTGCCTTGGGCGGATGGCTGTGACCCAGACCAAATTGATGATGAGAATGGATTGTGAGTATGTTTGTGGCAAATGTGCCCGTAGCCACTGGTTGTCCTTCTCCCATGGCGTACCTCGCTAGGTATGTTTAATTCTGATTGAACATCCTATTTATTGAAGCTACCTGATACATTGAGATTGAACACTTGTCTGTGATGACGCTGATCTATGATAATGAGCTGTAAACATTTTTCTGTTGACAGAGTATTAAATGCAAAGCCATGAGAGTTTCTGTCTGAAAACAATCTCATTGAGTTTCTTCAGAATTGTGAATAAAGCCCATATTTTTGTTTATCTGACTGGTTATTCTCATGCTCCACTCCCTGATAGAAAGAAACTTACGTTTAGATCCTCACCTTGAATATAAAAAAATGGTGGCATAGTATTGCCTATAGGAAAAGTTATTTATGGTGCATTCCCCATGTTACAAGGGCATGTGTGCACACCCACTTCCAAGTCTGATAATGCATACTGTATAACTAAGAAATATTTATTCTGCATCTGATGCAGGCTTTGAATCCATCACTTGGCAAGCAATTTTAAGTAATCTTTGCTAGAATTAAAATCAACGACAGACTCTGTACTTAATCAATACAGGCTAGAATATACACTGCATGGGAAAACAGTTGAGGACATCCCAATGCACTGTATATAGTCAAATACTGTACCTTGATCAAATACTACTGTCAGCTTAATTTGAGGATCTCTCATTTAATACCTAAACTAAAAGCAAAATTCAGCCAAAGATTTGGGAATCCTCACTAGTCAAATGTGGGTAAGGTGAACCTAGGCTACAATTGACATCATACCGCTAGGGGTACTTGTTCACATCTTCAAGACATATAGAGGGATGCCTGGCTGACGTCAGTGGCCCGGAACCTATGTCCATCCCCATGTAATGTCTGCAGCTCGGCGTTGAAGTTGATGGCTATTTGTCACTTATGCAGAACTGTTTCATCACCGGTATAGTTAACCTGCTTCACCTCTATATTGCACTTCTTCTACCTTTTCATCCTTTGTTTCTTGCCCCAGGATGACTGGTGTGGGCTTGCCCTGCAAATAATTGAGAGTAAATGTAATGTATTGCATCAAATAGAGAATGTATCTTGGACATGGCCTAAAGGTAGATATGGTGTGCTGTGGTTTCTCACTCAATGTAGCTGACATGATTATAGCCTACAATGGTTGTCATGTTTTGGTGAGTAACAAAACACACAGGAATTGTCACAGGCAGTTCCTGTGACAAGATATGTCTATAAAAGCAATCTTGAAGGCACACCTTAAACAATCTGTTCATATTGCAGTTCTTGAAAGCCTTAAATTTCACTAAATTGTATTTGTGTCTTCTGATGCTTTTCCAGTCATAGGTACTTGCCTAAGATCTATAACATTTTGAAATCCACTCAGCAAAAAAATAAATGTCCCCTCACTATCAACTTTTTATTTTCAGCAAACTTAATGTTCAAATATTTGTATGAACATAAGATTCAACAACTGAGACAAACTGAACAAGATCCACAGACATGTGACTAACAGAAATGGAATAATGTGTCCCTGAACAAAAGGGGGGGGGGGGGGGTCAAAAGTAACAGTCAGTATCTGGTGTGGCCACCAGCTGCATTAAGTACTGCAGTGCATCTCCTCCTCATGGACTGCACCAGATTTGCCAGTTCTTGCTGTGAGATGTTCCCTGACATTTCTGGGGGGAATGGCCCTAACCCTCACCCTCCGATCCAACAGGTCCCAGACGTGCTCAATGGGATTGAGATCCGGGCACTTCGCTGGCCATGGCAGATCACTGACATTCCTGTCTTGCAGGAAATCACGCACAGAATGAGCAGTATGGCTGGTGGCATTGTAATGCTGGAGGGTCATGTCAGGATGAGCCTGCAGGAAGGGTACCACATGTGGATGTCTTCCCTGTAATGCACAGTGTTGAGATTGCCTGCAATGACAAGCTCAGTCCGATGTTGCTGTGACACACTGCCCCAGACCATGACGGACCCTCCACCTCCAAAATGATTTCACTCCAGAGTACAGGCCTCGCTGTAACGCTCATTCCTTCGATGATAAACGCGAATCCGACCATCACCCCTGGTGAGACAACCGCGACTCGTCAGTGAAGAGCACTTTTTTGCCAGTCCTGTCTGGTCCAGCGACGGTGGGTTTGTGCCCTTAAGCGACGTTGTTGCCGGTGATGTCTGGTGAGGACCTGCCTTACAACAGGCCTACAAGCCCTCAGTCCAACCTCTCTCAGCAATTATCTTTGAAAGACAGGGTCCTGAAAAAGGGACATTTCTTTTTTTGCTGAGTTTAGTATTCGTTCTTATGGATTGTTGTCACTACAAGCATTTCCACTTCCAGCCAGTTTCCAGCCTTTGCTCATACCAGAGAGGGTGAGGGTTTACTCCGGCCAAAATTTGTCCATGTTAAGTAGGTCATTAATTATTAGGCGTTTTGTATGGGGGGCAATGAGTGTCGAATTCTGTCAAAATAAAAATGTATTGCTACTTTGATACATGAGGCTTACTTAATCTAATAGAAGTTTTGTAATTCTTAGGTTATGATATGTGATGCACGTGACATCCTGCCAACTTTGAAAAAACGATTTATATCTGAGTTGCACAGGAAGTTGGTGGCACCTTAATTGGGGAGAACAGGCTCATGTTAATGACTGCAGCGGAATTAGTGGAATGGTATCAAATACATCAAACACATGGTTTCCATTTGCTCCGTTCCAGACATTATGAGCCTCCTGTGCTGAGTTGTCCCTGTTGAAATTTGAGACGGTCTATGCATATTCATGAGGCTAGCATCTCACTCTCCATTGAATACAGGCGGTTGATGTCAACATCCCTCATCGAATATCCAAATAACGAGATGCATCCACCAATCCAAAGAGAGGAATAGGTGGGCGCTTGACAGCCCGCTGTTCCGCCATGTGGAAAACGAATCCCATTTTTAGGACTGAGACTAAATCATCACGTCATTATATCCTGCCTCTGCTCTTACTGAAGGAGTATAAACATTGTAAATATGTGTGCATACTGGCAGCTAGTGGTAGGAAGTTATAACACATGAGTCTCTCTGGTCATCACTATCTGGCCAAGTTCCGAAAGTCAGAAGCCCCGCCTAGTTCTACAATATATCTTCTGATCTGATTTTAAACCTAACCTTAACGACAATGCTAACCTTATGGCTAACCCTAACCTTAAATTAAGACAAACAGCAACTTTTTGTTTTCATGCATTTTTGCAATATAGTCAGTTTGGACATATTTGTACCCCCCACTTCCCCTTGCTTGAGGAACAATAGAGGACCAATACGTTTGTGTAACTCTGTTTTTGTCTCACTTCTTTGCTTTATCTTGGCCAGGTTGCAGTTTCAGATGAGAACTTGTTCTCAACTGGCCTACCTGGTTCAGTAAAGGTGAAATAAAATAGAGAACAAAAGAGAAAGAATGTCATCTTGCCAGCCACAACGAAAGGTAAGGCAAGGATGTGAATTGAAAAGTAGAAAGCCACTTCGCTCCTCAGACTCTCCTTCGTCTCTTATAGGGGTGATAGGGCCTAAGTGCTACACAATTGTATTAATCATAGCTAGGGAGTGAGTGTGCTGGGAGTGGGAGACTATCCCAGACAGCAGGGGGGAGGGGTGCTAGCCTATTTATATCTGATTGTTTCTCCTCCCCTGCCAGAGCTGGTGGAAACCTTCAGCTCTTCTCAGTACTTGACTCTACTTGTAAGAAATTACCCCTCGCTCAATGCCCCGGCGGTCACACAAGTGGGCACACATAAGCGCACAACCCCATCTGGGAACAGCTCCTTACCATTTATTGCTGATGCCATGTCGGGAAAACTAGATGCCCTCTGGAATAGGACACTGCTTAGAGTAGATTCAGTGATACATTATGCACATAAATCACTATATGCCACTCGTTGTGAAGCACTGTCGAGCAGAAACGCATTGTTAAGACCCAGCTCCACTCTGTCTCATCCTCCCCCCCCCTCCCTCCCTCTCTAATACAAACATACACACAGTTATGTAAGTCTTGATGTGACAGAAATCCCGACTGATAACATAAATCTCCATGTATGGCCTCGTGAAGCTCTCCTCTGGCTGAATATTTGCAGGGTGAGATGTCCCAGTGGTCTCAGGCCAACACAGGAGGGAGCTGGTCAACTCTGCCTGCCTTCCTGCTCGTCTTTCTGCCTCCCCTCCCTCTCTGTTTTTTTTTTTTTTTTTGTGTCTGTCTTCCTGCCTGCTTGTCTGTCTGTCCGACACTCACCAATAGGCCGTCCTTCGCATCCGCAGTCCGACATGGTGACGAGGGTCAGTTAGTAACGGCCTTCTCCCGTCTCGCAGTGTCAGATGGCTCCTGTTGCTTCTCCTCCTCTCCCAGACTGTGTGTGTGTGTGTGTGTGTGTGTGTGTGTGTGTTACTGCTCTACACTTCTGGCTGTGTGAGACCCTTGAGTGGAGTGGCTACCATCTAACAGGCTGTGGGTCTGACTGTCTGTCCCTCTGAGTGTGTTATGACTACAGGATGCTAAGCATAGCTACCAAACATTAATGTCCAGGCTGCTATTGGATAGTACATCTGTTAGCAGCCCTCCCCATTGGGATGACTGAACTAATTTAATCTCATTATTAATATTGATAGGCCACCTTATTATATAGACAAGGCTAATATGTTTTTTCCATTCCTATTTTTTCAACTTTTTCTGAAGCTCAAAGGTTTCTTTTAGATTTTTAAATGTCCATACATTTTCAATTCATTTCTTAGACCAGTGATCAATTCTCTTAAGAAACAAAGATTCAGTTGAAGTCGGAAGTTTACATACACAATAACCAAATACATTTAAACTCAGTTTTTCACAATTCCTGACAATTAATCCTAGTAAAAATTCCCTGTCTTAGGTCAGTTAGGATCAACACTTTATTTTAAGAATGTGAAATGTCAGAATAATAGCAGAGAGAATGATTTATTTCAGCTTTTATTTATTTCATCACATTCCCAGTAAATTGTTTAACTTGGATAAAACGTTTTGGGTAGCCTTCCACAAGCTTCCCACAATAAGTTGGGTGAATTTTGGCCCACTCATCCTGACAGAGCAGGTGTAACTGTGTCAGGTTTATAGGCCTCCTTGCTCGCACACGCGTTTTCAGTTCTGCCCACAAAATTTCTATGTGATTGTGATCAGGGCTTTGTGATGGCCACTCCAATACCTTGACTTTGTTGTCCTTAAGCCATTTTGCCACAACTTTGGAAGTATGCTTGGAGGTCATTGTCCATTTGGAAGACCCATTTGTAACCAAGCTTTAACTTCCTGACTGATGTCTTGAGATGTTGCTTCAATATATCCCACATCATTTTCCATCCTCATGATGCCATCTATTTTGTGAAGTGCACCAGTCCCTCCTGCAGCAAAGCACCCCCACAACATGATGCTGCCACCCCCGTGCTTCACGGTTGGGATGGTGTTCTTCGGCTTGCAAGCCTCCCCCTTTCTCCTCCAAACCTAACGATGGTCATTATGGACAAACAATTCTGTTTCATCAGACCAGAGGACATTTCTCCCAAAAGTACAATATTTGTCCCCATGTGCAGTTGCAAACCAGTCTGGCTTTTTTATGGCGGTTTTGGAGCAGTGGCTTCTTCCTTGCTGAGCAGCCTTTCAGGTTATGTCGACATAGGACTCGTTTTTACTGTGGATATAGATACTTTTGTACCGGTTTCCTCCAGCATCTTCACAAGGTCCTTTGCTGTTGTTCTGGGATTGATTTGCACTTTTCGCACCAAAGTACGTTTATCTCTCGGGGACAGAACACGTCTCCTTCCTGAGCGGTATGACGGCCGCTTGGTCCCACGTTGTTTATACTTGCGTACTATTGTTTGTACAGATGAACGTGGTACCTTCAGGCATTTGGAAATTGCTCCCAAGGATGAACCAGACTTGTGGAGGTCTACCATTTTTTTCTGAGGTCTTGTCTGATTTCTTTTGATTTTCCCATGATGTCAAGCAAAGAGACACTGAGTTTGAAGGTAGGCCTTGAAATAAATCCACAGGTACACCTCCAATTGACTCAAATGATGTCTACTAGCCTATCAGAATCTTCTAAAGCAATGACATTTTCTGGAATTTTCCAAGCTGTTTAAAGGCACAGTCAACTCCAGTAGGTAAACTTCTGATATACTAGAACTGTGATACAGTGAGTTATAAGTGAAATAATCTGTCTGTAAACAATTGTTGGAAAAATGACTTGTGTCAAGCACAAAGTAGATGTCCTAACCGACTTGCCAAAACTATAGTTAAGTCACAATAAATTTGTAGAGTGTTTGAAAAACTAGTTTTAATGACACCTACCTAAGTGTAGGTAAACTTCCGACTTCAACTGTACATGAACAAATATATAGATTATATAGATTAGATTACTGTTCTTTCATACTGGAACATCTGTGGAGAAACGTTTTCAAACTGACAGCAGCAACCCAGAAGAGAGAGGATTTCATCCAGTTACACAGCTGTTCCTTTATGGATTGTTTCCAGAGGTGTCACGCCCATAAAGGACACATGGGCATGTGCCACCTCCGATCTGTCCTGTTTAAAAAATATATAAAAAAATAAAAACTTGTTTCTTTTATTAACATATATATTTTTTTCTTTGTAATTCTACTAGCCACTTAGCAATTTTATGAAGTTGACTTTAGCTAGCCCAGATAGGGAACCTATCTCCCAACCTCAGAACTAGCTACCAATAAACTGTTTCAGGCTCTCAATCAAGTAAGAGTAGCTAGCTTGTCTAACTATCTCAGCTGGCACGCATGATGGCAAGGTTGGTGGACTTTGTTAAAGCAAGCAATTACTAAATGCACTGTATAAGACTCACATTCCTTTCAGTCTTTTACCCAGATTTTATCAGAGATTCAGAGAGGATACAGACAGCTCAAGAGGTATGCTTAGATAAGCAGAAGATTATACATATGTATTTTTTTTACATAGAATTTTAGCAAAATTATTATGGCTCTAGACATGGTCGTAACCAGGTTCTGAGTTTTAGGGAAGATCCCTCCCATCCAAGAAATGTTAAGAAAGTTGAAGCTCATTTACTGCATTTCTATACAATTTAAAACTCTAAAATACTATTTGGAGAATAGCAAAACTAGGCAAAACAATTACCCCAGCCGTTATCATGTGTCACCCCCTGACCTTAGTTCCTTAGTTCCTATTTTGGTTTGGTCAGGGTGTTAGTTGGGGTGGGCATTCTATGTTTTTGTTCTATGTTTTCTATTTCTATGTGTTTGGCCGGGTGTGGTTCTCAATCAGAGGCAGCTGTCTATCGTTGTCTCTGATTGAGAACCATACTTAGGTAGCCTTTTCCCACCTGGTGTTTTGTGGGTAGTTGTTTTCTGTATTGTAAGTTTCCTTTCAGAACTGTTCGTTTTCCTCTTTGATAATTTTTGTTCTAGTGTTCTGATTTTAATAAAATATCATGAACATGTCTCACGCTGCGCTTTGGTCCAGTCATTCACAGGAAGAGGATCGTTACATCATGTGGGTTGCTGTAACTTCATTCACTTCAGTCGATTTACAAACACATAACCTGTTATCTACACAATTAACACATTACCTCACATTTACTCAGTACGGGGATTAAAAACTATATTTTGATACGTACAGTGGGATCTGTTTGTAGAAAAGTATTTTATGAATAAAAAGTCAACAAATGCCATGACTTATGCCATGTTAATATAATACAGTACCTTCAAAGTATTCATATCCCTTAATCTATTCTTTATTTTGTTGTTACACCTTAAATTCAAAATGGATTAAATAAAAAAACGTCTCCCCCATCTACACACAATTTTCCATAAAGACAAAGTGAAAATGTTTTTAGATATTTTTGCAAATGTGTTAAATGAAATACAGAAATATCTCATTTACATATGTATTAACACCCCTGAGTCAAAACATGCTAGAATCACCTTTGGCAGCGATTACAGCTGTGAGCAGTGTAGTACTCGAGACCGTCTCAAATACTACACCGCTCGCAGTGTAATCGCTGTGTTAATACATATGTAAATGAGGTATTTCTTTTTCAAGACGACCACATATTGAGTGTCTCGGTCTAGTCTTGGTGTCTGATACATTTACTCGGTCTTGACTCAGGTCTCGGACAGTGAGGACTCAGAATTTCTTCCAGAGACCAGTCGAGACCAGCAGCGTAAAAAAACGAATAATTATCAGCTTCCATTCAGTCAGCACATAAAACCGCTTCGCCTGGCCAAATATATACACTCATTTCTTGAAACATTTATCTTAACAGTCTTAATATCTATTATAGACATGTTTGCGCAGTGGCGAACCTATAGGCCTTCAGTGTGTGACAGGTTGTGACTCTGAAAAGACCGCAATCTTAATACCTGCACACTCATGTAGGAGAATGCACTTTTTGTAAAACACAAAGGGCCAGTGGTGTAGTGGAGGGTATACGCAGGTATAAGCCATTTACCCACTTTTTTTCAGTGGGCATCAGTGGCGACCCGTCATTCATGGCAGGCACCGGGTAGCTAGCGGAAAATACAGTGTAGGGGTTGGTAATCTTCCCAAGTTGCGCCGTGATTGGCTCAGTGTTCTGTCACTCATGGGGACACTAAGTCATCACAAAATCTACAAGGAGAGCTAGAAAGTTCTAGTCCCCTTGGGTGCTGCCATAGATTTACATTAGAAGTGCCCATAAAACAACGTCAAATCACATTAGCTTTGACTGGACTGATGGTGTCAACATCATACTTTCAAAAGCTTAGCATAGCGCTCGGTGTAACGCTCATTCCGTCAACGATAAACGCGAACACTGAGCTAATCGGGGCGGCAGGTAGCCAAGTGGTTAGCACGTTGGACTAGTAACCGAAATGTTGCAAGATCAAATCCCAGAGCTGACAATGTAAAAAAAATCTGTTGTTCTGCCCCTGGACAAGGCAGTTAACCCACTGTTCCTAGGCTGTCATTGAAAATAAGAATTTGTTCTTCACTGACTTGCCTAGTTAAAGGTAAAATAAAAAATCTGACCATCAGCCCTCTTGAGACAACTGTGACTCGTCAGTGAGGAGCACTTTTTGCCAGTCCTGTCTGGTCCAGCGATTTATGAGAGGTATTGACATGTTGAATGCACCGAGCTGTCTGCCTAAACTACTGGCACACAGCTCAGACCCCCACGCATACCCCACAAGACATGCCACAGTCCCCAAGTCCAGAACAGACTATGGGAGGCACACAGTACTACATAGAGCCATGACTACATGGAACTCTATTCCACATCAAGTCGCTGACACAAGCAGTAAAATTAGATTTAAAAAACAGATTAAAAAAAACACCTTATGGAACAGCGGGGACTGTGAAGTAACACAAATATTGGCACAGACACATGCATACACACACACACACACTTTTGAAGAAAAAATAATATATATTTCACCTTTATTTAACCAGGTAGGCTAGTTGAGAACAAGTTCTCATTTACAACTGTGACCTGGCCAAGATAAAGCAAACCAGTGCAACACAAACAACAACACAGAGTTACACATGGAGTAAAGCAAACATACAGTCAATAATACAATAGAAAAAATCTATATACAGTGTGTGCAAATGAGGTAGGATAACAGAGGTAAAGCAATAAATAGGTCATAGTGGCCAAATAATTACAATATTGCAATTAAACACTGGAGTGATAGATGTGCAGATGTGTGTACAAGTAGAGATACTGGGGTGCAAAGGAGAAAAATAAATAAAATAGATAACAGTATGGGGATGAGGTAGTTGAATGGGCTAATTACAGATGGGCTATGTACAGGTGCAGTGATCTATGACCTGCTCTGACAACTGGTGCTTAAAGCTAGTGAGGGACATATGAGTCTCCAGCTTCAGTGATTTTTGCAGTTCGTTCCAGTCATTGGCAGCAGAGAACTGGAAGGAAAGGCGGCCGAAGGAGGAGTTGGCTTTGGGGGTGACCAGTGAGATATACCTGCTGGAGCGGGTGGGTGGGTGGGTGCTGCTATGGTGACCAGTGAGCTGAGATAAGGCAGGGCTTTACCTAGCAAAGACTTATAGATGACCTGGAGCCAGTGGGTTTGGTGACGAATATGAAGCGAGGGCCAGCCAGCGAGAGCATACAGGTCGCAATAGTGGATAGTATATGGGGCTTTGGTGACAAAACAGATGGCACTGTGATAGACTGCATCCAATTTGATGAGTAGAGTGTTGGGGGCTATTTTGTAAAAGACATCGCCAAAGTCAAGGATCGGTAGGATAGTCAGTTTTACGAGGGTATGTTTGGCAGCATGAGTGAAGGATGCTTTTTTTGCGAAATAGGAAACTGATTCTAGATTTTCATTTAGGATTGGAGATGCTAAATGTGAGTGTGGAAGGAGAGTTTACAGTCTAACCAGACACCTAGGTATTTGTAGTTGTCCACATATTCTAAGTCAGAACCATCCAGAGAGGTAATGCAAGTCGGGCGGGTGCGGGCAGTGATCGGTTGAAGAGCATGCATTTAGTTTTACTTGCGTTTAAGAGCAGTTGGAGGCCACAGAAGGAGTGTTGTATGTCATTGAAGCTCGTTTGGAGGTTAGTTAACACAGTGTCCAAAGAAGGGCCAGAAGTATACAGAATGGTGTCGTCTGCGTAGAGGTGGATCAGATAGTCACCAGCGACATTATTGATGTATACAAAGAAAAGAGTTGGCCCGAGAATTGAACCCTGTGGCAACCCCATAGAGACTGCCAGAGGTCCGGACAACAGGCCATCCGATTTGACACACTGAACTCTGTCTGAGAAGTAGTTGGTGAACCAGGCGAGGCAGTCATTTGAGAAACCAAGGCTGTCGAGTCTGCCAATAAGAATGTGGTGATTGACTGAGTCGAAAGCCTTGGCCAGGTTGATGAATACAGCTGCACAGTATTGTCTCTTATCGATGGCGGTTATGATATCGTTTAGGACCTTGAGGGTGGCTGAGGTGCACCCATGACTAGCTCGGAAACCAGATTGCATAGCGGAGAAGGTACGGTAGGATTTGAAATGGTCGGTTATCCGTTTGTTAACTTGGCTTTCGAAGACCTTAGAAAGGCAGGGTAGGATAGATATAGGTCTGTAGCAGTTTGGGTCTAGGGTGTCTCCCCCTTTTGAAGAGGAGGATGACTGCTGCAGCTTTCCAATCTTTAAGGATCTCAGACGATACGAAAGAGAGGTTGAACAGGCTAGTAATAGGGGTTGCAACAATTTCGGGCTGATAATTTTAGAAAGACATACGATAACATACATACACATGGATTCAGTACTGTAGATATGTGGTAGTGGTGGAGTAGGGGCCTGAGGGCACAGTGTCTTGTGAAATCTGTGAATGTATTGTAATGTTTTAAAATTGTATAAACTACCTAAATTTTGCTGGACCCCAGGAAGAGTAGCTGCTGCTTTGACAGCACCCTAATGGGGATCCATAATAAATACAAATACACAATTGCAAAGCACGTGAAATATATGTAGAAATATTTGTAAAAACGGTCCCACCCATTAAGTCAAAATGTGATTGGATGATTCCACTGTCACTCTAAAAAATGTCCCTAGGACAGTTGAATGGTAGAAGCCTTTTATCTAGCTTCTGATGGCTTAGCCAATGGTTGGGTTTGGCTAGCTAGATTTATCTTCACAGAGACCAGCAAAGAAAAATCCTGATTGGATCTTTTTTTCTCTTCTGCGGTAACCCTTTCCTTTCCAACAAAAACGATTAAATCAGAACCTAATTGAAAATAATAATATAATTATTATAATATTATTATAATCCTTAGCCCTTCTCTGGTGGCGTAGAAGGCCCATTGTTCCCCAATGTGTTTGGGTTAGTAATAATTTGTAGTGGCACTATTTTCCCTCAGCATGCATTTTTTTTCACTCTTCTGAATCTTTAAATAATCCATATGTGGTCTGAAATATGAACACAGAAATACTGGACATTTTGAACTCTTATTATTGTGGTGATTTGACAAAATTACAATCATGGTCTTTAATTGTACTTGCATTTTTCTGGTCTCGGTCTTGACTCGGTCTAGGACCCCTTGTCCCCCTTCCCCCCCTTCCCGGTCTCGGTCTGGACTCGGTCTCCACCCCCCCTTGGTCTTGAATCAGTCTCGCTTTAGGTGGTCTCGAACACTACACTGGCTGTGAGTCTTTCTGGGTAAGTCGAAGAGCTTTCCACACCTGGATTGTGTCACATTTTCCCATTTTTCTTCAAGCTCTGTCAAATTGGTTGTTTATCAATGCCAGACAATCATTTTCAGGTCTTGCCTTAGATTTTCAAGCAGATTTAAGTCAAAACTGTAACTCGGTCACTCAGGAACTGTCTTCTTGTTAAGCAATTCCAGTGTAAATTAGGCCTTGTATTTTAGGTTAGTGTCCTGCTGAAAGGTGAAATAATCTCTGTGTCTGATGGAAAACAGACTGAACCAGGTTTTCCTCTAGGATATAGCCTGTGCTTAGCTCTATTCCATTTATTTTTTTATCCTGAAAAACTCCCTAGTTCTTAAATATTACAACCATACCCATAACATGATGCAGCCACCACTATGCTTGAAGATATGGAGCAGTACTTAGTAAATCATTGTATTGGATTTGCCCCAAACATAACACGTTGTATTCAGGGCATAAAGTGAATTGCTTTGCCACATTTTTTGCAGTATTACTTTAGTGCCTTGTTGCAAACAGGGGGGCAGCAGGTAGCCTAGTGGTTAGAGCGTTGGGCCAGTAACCGAAAGGTTGCTAGATTGAAACCCCGCAAGATAAAAAATCTGTCGTTCTGCCCCTGAACAAGGCAGTTAACCCACTGTTCCTAGGTTGTCATTGTAAATAAGAATTTGTTCTTAACTGACTTGCCTAGTTAAATAAAAAAATCTATAAAAACAGGATGCATATTATGGAATATTTGTATTCTGTTCAAGCTTCCATATTTCCGTTCTATCAATTAGGTTAGTATTGTGGAGTAACTACAATGTTGTTGATCCGTTCTCAGTTTTCTTCTATCACAGCCATTAAACTCTGTAACTGTTTTAAAGTCACAATTGGTCTCATGATGAAATCCCTAAGCGGTTTCCTTCCTCTCTGGCAACTGAGTTAAGAAGGACGCCTGTAGTGACTGGGTGTATTGGTACACCATCCAAAGTGTAATTAATAACTTCAACATGCTCAAAGGGATATTCAATGTCTGTTTTTTTCCCGTGCCTGTTCGGTAATATGGCTAGACTAATTGACCAATCTAAAATGTTTTAACTGACATGGGCTAATTGAGTGACTGTCAGTGAGTAGCATAACAAGAGGAACACTGCTGATGCACAACGAAGCACCTTGTGTATTCTAACTCTCAACAGTAAGTTGAGACACATCATCAAATGACCTCTGCTTAGTCAAATAGAGTGACAACTAAAAGATACCGAATACAATTTAGTCCAATCAGCATAAGCTAAATATGATGTGGCTGTCCATGGTTCTGATTTCTAAGTGCGCGTGTGTGTGTGTGTGTGTGCGCGTTCATGCATGTAGAAAAACATGTTGACTCACCCTACTTGTAGAGAAAGGCCAATGCCATCCTCCTCTCTATCATGTGGACAAAACGGTCTATCACTCTGCCATACTGTACACGCTTGTATTTTTTGTGGTCCTAGGCTAGCTGGCTAAAATGCTTGCTCGCTAGCCTAACTTCCATTCATGGGCAACGTTACCTAGTTAACATTAGCCATCTACATCTAGCTACATATTGAACTTCCATCCTCTCAGGCCAGGGGCACAACAATGTATGAATTAATGGTTGGATCAGAATCTCTGTTATAATCATTGGCCAGTACAGAGAATTAAGCAAAAAGTCAAAATCCCTATCTCCATCCACGGAAGATTTAGGAAAGGGACCATTTTAGCTAGCTGGCTAGCTACCCACCGGAGGACAACAACACAACAAGATGCAACAATTAAAGTTTTCCTGTCAATGACGTATGCTCTTAATGGGATCTTACAGGAGTGATGCCAAATCCAAGCTGTCTTCCCTTGACACTTTCTTTCGGTGCGCCAGGACCATTCACAGTTGAGCTCACTCAGTTTAGCTCAACGCTCGTTGGCACATTATTTTGTAATACTTTTTGTCAAGGGAGACCTGATGCTCGATGGCTTCCCTTGCCTTCAATGCTACGGGCGGCAACAACATCACACTCGTCGGACCAGACAGCATCAGTTAGCTGGCCGACACTTAGAAAGTCAGAGGGGCGCTGTTTCACTGGCTCGGATACTTTCACCTGTGAGATACATTCAGCCTCTTACGAATTGAAGGAAAATTCTGAAACACAGAGAGACGAAGAGAAATGATTTAATGTTTATAAAAAAAAATGATTGGTGATTTTTTTTTTTGTGGGACCTTGGCATCCATGAATACACGCCACTGTCTGGACCTCGGTGTTATCATATGTAGTTAGGACCCTGCCTATAGATTGGAGGAAAAAGCTGTTTCAGGTTTTTGAAAATGTTTAAAATCTCCAAACTAATGGACCACACTCCAGCCAATCTCACTTATTTTATTGTCCCTCAGATTTTTGGGGTGCATTACGACCCTGATTGTTACCATAAACTTAGTTAGATGACATCTTTGTAGCTGTTATTTCCAAGTAGAGATCTCTATGATTATTACCTCCTCAGTCTAAAAGACTCCTGCACAAATCTGCCAACTGGTTGAAGGCTGGAAGGCAGGTGGGCAGCTCCACCAAATACATGCTCCTGAGTCCACATCGGTGGTGGTGGTAGTAGTAGTAGTATCTTTCTGCTGCTAGAGGGCGGTAATGTTTCATTGAACACTGTATTGGTCTCCATGTGCAACACTGCAAAGGCTTTACCTCAATTGCTTAAAGATCTTCTCATCTCCTTGTCTCCCACCCTTTGTCTGCACTGAATAGAACATATTTGATAGGTGAATTCAATATGGTGCTCATCGTTAGGCCTTCTTTAACTTCTTGAGAATACAGGGGGTGCTGTTTCGCATTAGCATAATTGCCTCTACAGATTAAACTGCCTCTTATTCAATTATTGCTGTTACTATATGCATATAACCATATACCATTGGATAGAAAACAAGCTATGGTTTCTAAAACCGTTCCAATTTTGTCTCTGAGTGAAACACAGGTCATTTCACAGCACTTTCCCTGAGCCAGAAGAAGATTGCAAGATGTGTATGCTCGCTTCAACGCTCTGCCTATATATGGTCATGCCACCTATGACCCGAAACACACTTCATTCGTCTTCCTCTGGGTGTCAGGAAGTTGTCAGAGGAGAAATTTTTTGTTTATCTTGTACTGACGTGAAATAAGACCTATTTCTTTAGCGTGACCGACAACTTCCGGTTTTCTGAAACGCGCGTTTTAGAGGTGCAATTGTCTTTTGTTATGCTGACGTTACGGATGAAAACTATCTCCGTCTCGAAGTTTGTTTGATACATGTGACCATATCATCGTAATGTATGTTTTTTCAATATAGTTTAATCAGATTATTAGAATTTTTTCGGGAGTTTTGCCGTGTTCCGTTCTTTGCGTTTTTTAACTTTGGACAGGGACCGTGCCAGTCGACCAGTACCCAGGCTAAATGAAGAGGGGAAGTTGCCATTGTGAATGGATTGAACGACTCATCAGGACTAAGGACACCTTGATCAACATTCTGATGAAAGATCAGCAATAGTAAGACCCAATTTACGATGTTATTTCATATATCTGTCGTGCATGTGAACTGGTCGGGCGCGCCCAGCTGGTTCTGGCTGGCCTGGTTATGCTAATTTAGCGCTACATTTTGTTTTCGCTATAAAACATTTAATAAATCTGAAATATTGTTTGGATTCACCAGATGTTGGGCTTTCAATGTCTGTACGCTGTGTATTTTTTCTGAAATGTTTTAAGACAAGTAATTAGTTATATAACGTTGGTCTCTGTAATTGTTCTAGCTGCATCAGCACTATATCAGATTGCAGCTGCAATGTAGAACTGTGATTTATACCTGAAAAATGCACATTTAAAAAAACCAAACTATGCTATACCATAAATATGTTATCAGACTGTCATCTTATGAATTTGTTTGTTGGTTAGTGGCTATCAATATCTTAGTTTAGCCGAATTGGTGATAGCACCTGATGGAGTAAGAAACTGTTGGAGTAAGAAAATGGTGTCTTTTGCTAACGTGTTTAGCTAATAGATTTACATATTGTGTCTTCCCTGTAAAACATTTAAAAAATCTGAAATGGTGGTTTTATTCACAAGATCTGTGTCTTTCATTGGGTGTCTTGGACTTGTGATTTAATGATATTTAGATGCTACTATTTAATTGTGACGCTATGCTAGCGATGCTAATCAGTGTGGGGGGGGTGGGGGGTGCTCCCGGATCCGGGTTAGGTACTCTGTAGAGGTTTTAACCTGGTCAGTTCAACGAAGGAGAGGAGGCTAGGTAAAATAAAATAAGTAGGTGAGGACGGATTCTTAGACAATTGAGAAGAGCCAAAGTGTCTTGAGGAAAGCAATATAAATACCTAAATAATATATACAGATATAATGATGGAGTCTTCACAATTTGCAGGGGACATTCATGACAGAATATGTACGTGGAAGGTGTGCATTCCAATGAGTCTAAGAGGACAACGTAAATCTTCTCACGGGATCTGAACAAGTTCTTATGAATGCATTATTAGCATATTTGTAAGATGTCATATTCCAAACACATTCATCTCCTCATCTTCTTATCAAATTCGTTTTTCAGCTTATCCTATTATCTGATCGTGTTTCTTATCAAAAGTCAAATGGTATGAGAGAAGACACACTATGCTGTTTGGAGGGAGACGCAAGACACATTTCCTCAAAGGAATTCAATAAAAGTTAACAAACTGAGAACATTCTTCAAGGCTATATGTTTTTCGTTGATGATCTCACACACATACAGAGATCATCTTACATACTTAACTGTCTCCCGTGCCTGTGCATAGGTAGGAATACCAACGCTACCAGTCAAACTCTTTCAAGGGTTTTTCTTTATTTTTACTATTTTCTACATTGTAGAATAATAGTGGAGACATCAAAACTATGAAATAACACAAATGGAATAATGTAGTAACCAAAAAAGGGTTAACCTGTGAAACAAATCAAAATATATTTTTGATTCTTCAAAGCAGCCACCCTTTGCCTTGATGACAGCTTTGCACACTGGACATTCTCTCATCCAGCTTCATGAGGAATGCTTTTCCAACAGTCTTGACGGAGTTCCGACATGCTGAGCACTTGTTGGCTGCTTTTCCTTCACTCTGCATTCCAACTCATCCAAAACCATCTCAACTGGGTTGTCGAGTGATTGTGGAGGCCAGGTCATCTGATGCAGCATTCCATCACTCTTCTTGGACAAATAGCCCTTACACAGCCTGGAGGTGTGTGTTGGGTCATGGTCCTGTTGAAAAACAAATGATAGTCCCACTAAGCGCAAACCAGATGGGATGGCGTATTGCCGCAGAATGCTTTGGTAGCCATGCTGGTTAAGTGTGCCTTGAATTCTAAATAAATCACTGACAGTGTCCCCAGCAAAGCACCATCACACCAGCACACTTCCTCCATGCTTCACTGTGAGAACCACACATGTGGAGATCATCCATTCACTTACTCTGCGTCTCACAAAGACACAGCGGTTGGAACCAAAAATCTCAAATTTGGACTCATCAGACCAAAGGACAGATTTACACCGGTCTAATGTCCATTGCTTGTGTTTCTTGGCCCAAATTACTGTCTTCTTCTTATTGGTGCTCTTTAGTAGTGGTTTCTTTGCAGGAATTCGACCATGAAGGCCTGATTCACACAGTCTCCTCTGAACTGTTGATGATGAGATGTGTCTGTCACTTGAACTCTGTGAAGAATTTGTGTGGGCTAAAATCTGAGGTTCAGTTAACTCTAATGAACTTATCCTCTGCAGCAGAGGTCACTCTAGGTGTTCCTTTCCTGTTCTGGTCCCCCATGAGAGCCAGCTTCATCATAGCACTTCATGTTTTTTGCGACTGCACTTGAAGACACTTTCAAAGTTCTTGAAATGTTCCTGATTGACTGACCTTTATGTCTTAAAGTAATGATGGACTGTCGTTTCTCTTTGCTTATTCGAGCTGTTCTTGCCATAATATGGACTTGGTCTTTTACCAAATAGAGCTCTCTTCTGTATACCACTCCTACCTTGTCACAATACAACTGATTGGCTCAAAAGCATTGAGGAATGAAATTCCACAAATTCACTTATAACAAGGCCCACCTGTTAATTTAAAAGCATTCCAGGTTCCTCATGAAGCTGGTTGAGAAAATGCCAAGAGTGTGCAAAGCTGTCATCAAGGAAAAGGGTGGTTACTTTGAAGAATCTCAAATATAAAATATATATCTGCCCCTTTTTTTCTCAATTTTTGCTGAAAATCACATACCCAAATCTAACTGCCTGTAGCTCAGGCCCTGAAGCAATGATGTGCATATTCTTGGTACCATTTGAAAGGAAACACTTTGTGGAAATGTGAAAGGAATGTAGGAGAGTATAACACAACAGATCTGGTTAAAGATAATACAAAGAAAAAACGAACCGTTATTTGTTTTGGACCATCTTTGTTTTGCAAGAGAAAGGACATAATGTGTTAATCCAGCACAGGTGCAATTTAGATTATGGCCACTAGATGGCACCAGTGCGTGTGCAAAGTTATAGACTGATCCAATGAACTATTGCATTTCTGTTCAACATTTTGTATCAAGACTGGCCAAATGTGCCTAATTTGTTTATTAATAACTTTTCACATTCAAAATTGTGCACTCACCTCAAACAATAACATGGTATTTTTTCACTAATAGCTACTGTAAATTAGACAGTGCCGTTAGATTAACAAGAATTTAAGCTTTCTGCCAACATCAGATATGTCTGTGTCTTGTTACTTACAACCTCATGTTAATTGCATTAGCCTACGTTAGCTCAACCGTGGAAGGGACACCGATCCCGAAGAAGTTTTAACCCCCTAGAGTCAATGTCCGCGCCACCGCGGAAATCTAATTAGCAAAATAAATACAACAAATCTATTAAAATCTGTCAGTATATTCTAGGAGATACACAGATGTCTTGCTTCCGGAAAAGCTAAACACCTTCTTTGCCCGCATTGAGGATAACACAGCGCCACCGACGCGGCCACTACCAAGGACTGTTGGCTCTCCTTCGCCATGGCCGACGTGAGTAAGACATTTAAGAGTGTTAACTCTTACAAGACTGCCAGCCCAGATGGCATCTCACGCCGCATCCCCAGAGCATGCGCAGACCAGCTGGATGGAGTGTTTACGGACATATTCAATCTCTCCCTATCCCAGTCTGCTGTCCCCACATGCTTCAAGATGTCCACCATTGTTCCTGTACCCAAGAACGCAAAGGTTACTGAACTAAATGACTATCGCCCCATAGCACTCACTTGTCATCATGAAGTGCTTTGAGAGACAAGTCAAGGATCATATCACCTCTACCTTACCTGACACCCTAGACCCACTTCTACTTTGTAGACAAATTGTGAAGACATCAAAACAATGAAATAACACATATGGAATCATGTAGTAACCAAAAAGTGATAACATGCACTTATCTAATCAACATATATTAGTGGTAAAAACTATTTTAAAAATTAAGATAAAAAATTAAATATATACAGTATACAGTATACAATATATATATATATATATATATATATATATATATATATATATATATATATATATTAGGGTTTTATTTTTATAAATGTTTTAAAAATGTTCATTTTCTTTCGCTTTGACATTAGAGAATTTCTGTAGATCGTTAACAGAAAATGACTATTAAATCCATTTTAATCCCACTATGTGTGTATTGTTATTGTTTTGCTAGATATTGCTGCACTGTTGGAGCTAGAAACATAAGCTTTCGCTCCACCTGCGATAACATCTGCAAATCTGTGTACGCGACCAATAGGCTTTGATTTGATAGGTTACATACCTAGGACTCCTTCAGGCCCCATATCACATTTCATCACCAGTCTACTGCAGCATATTCAAGAGTGCAAGGGAGGAGGTGTTGATATTAGGTTAGGTGAAGCTTTACATATTACCTGACACTTTAAGACCTGGAGCGTGTCTGGACTCTATCCAGGCTGGCCTGCCTAATTTGGACTGAGGTGATCACAGCCCAGTGCTGACAGACAAGCCTAGTAAAAAAAAAATATTGTCACATACACCGAATAGGTGCAGTGAAATGGGTTAGTAGAGATTGACACTGCAATATATTTCACAGGTGACTTAATATGATGTACTCACCAAAAATCTTATCAGTCTATTGAGTCAAAATCATGTGAAGATTTGTCTAACCCTGATAAGTCCTTATGCACTTAACTACTTCTATTTGAAGCGACAAAAGTATGTTGCTGTGTCACGTGTAGGTCATAGCACCCGGAGATTGTTGGTGCATTCAGCTGCCTTGATGTCTTGTGTTAAATAATGGTCGCCGTGTTTGGTCTGTCACCGTGATGTTTATTTTTGAGGAAGTTCAAACGTGTACTCCGAGGGTCAGAGAGTTCTCCGTCAGCACTCCGTCGGTGGTGGCCAGGGGAGAGCTGTCGCCAAAGATAACGTTTAGAGAGACAGGGAAGGAATATAGTCTGTCAACCACTTCAAACCAATTCTGTGACCCTAAACGACAGCAGAGAACGAGTAGCCTACTTTCTCTAGGCTGGCTGGAGGTTGAGTTGTGTTTTGAAGGGAAAGGAGCAGTCGGTTGTGACCGCTCTGGGCAGCTCTGTCTCTTCCTAGCTTGGCTCCCTCTCTCCAGGCCCTGCTGAGACCCTGACCAAAATCCCCACCCCACACCAGCCTTCTTCTTTGATCTCCAACCCCTGTTTACAAAAATTCTCCCAAACATAATCCCCACCTCACACCCTCTTTGCTGACAAAGTTATGGATCGGCGCTGACTGTTTTTACTTCTCTAATTGTTTAAGATGACTTTCACTGGAAGTAATGTACTCCACAAGCCAGAATTGCTTCCTCCACTTGCGCAAAATACATTTGATCTTACAAATATCAACGTTATTAGATGATGCTGTGCAAATAAACTTTGGGGCAGAATTTAGTTGGGCACCCAGCAAAATATAATTCTGTGTAATATATGGAATGATTCTTCTCATTTGTTTTTCTCACTATTATGTTGGCTTGCACTTTAAAGGGGAATTACGGTGCAGGTTTGTAAAGGAACTGTAAAACTGTGTTACTGCATCATAGTTACAGCCTACATACTAGTTTACATTTCTAATGGTCTGCCTGAAGTAAGCCAGCTCCATAAGTCATTACCACAGGTAGCCAGCCAAGGATTTGTATTGAATTGACATTACTGGCGGACATTTACAGGCAATATGTTAAGGACGCAGCACTGTATGCCCTAATTAACTCCTAATGGTGCTAACTTTTACAGCACCTCAATGATTCCCTTAACTGTTTTATGAGGCTAATTAGGGACTTGTGGCTGTTCACAGCGTTTCACAGGTCTCGCCTTGGTTTAACGGTGTCAACAAGGTTGCGTTCCTGAACCCTCCACTTGGCGTGTCAGAGCACCATCACAAACAAAACACGTAAACAACCTAATAACATGCCTACTGTAATGACAGTCTAGAATATTTCAATGTATTCTTCTGGTTGTGTTTCAACTTTCTTGGCATGTGTAAAATGGCTTTTAAAACCAGTAACAAATAAGCCAAGCTGATGATTAGGTTCCAGGTATAGAGTAGTAAACTGCACTTGCTAAAGGTCAAAGCGGAGGTCTACATACTGAAAACTCTCGAGCAGACAAGTGAAATCAAGTTGACAATGCCTTTTTAGCCTGTATGTAGGCCTTTTAGTTTGGAATAACAAATTGAATTAACCAAAATAACCTGATCAATTTGAAACGGACTGTGACTGTTTCCATATCTAGACGTGCTTACTACTAAGCTATGTAGCTAGTGGCCATGCATTCTAATTAATACGCTAGTGTGGATATTGGAACATGTTAATTCTGTCCTGGGCTCCTGGAGGTTTGGCTCTACTGGGAAATAGCTGTGAAGATACAAGAGGAGGATGGATATGAGACCCTAGAACAAAAGGCAAAGGCCTTTGATTTTAAATCCAGCAGTGACAAGACCGGGCCACTCCTGTAGACAGAATGCCTTCCCCTCCACTCCCCCTCCCCCAGTTATGCCCTCAGGTCCTCGGCTGCAGTAGAAAGGGCCAGGCAGTCACGGATGACTTACAGAGGTGCTGGACTGGGGAGAGGTGGAGGGTGGGGAGGAGAGGCTGCTGGAGCTCCAGTGTGATAGATGGGCTCAGGGGGGGGGGGGGGGGAGAGGAGGGAGAGAAGCTTCAAAAGGAAAGCTGATCCAGGCCCAAACTTCTGATCTTGCACGGACTGAAGTGCACATGGGATATGTTAACTGAATGAGATTCAGGGCTGTCCTGACTGAGTCCCAGCCATCTCAGTTTCAAGACATTTTTAAGAGCTAAGTTTTGAACCTTTGGTGGACTGAGTCCATCTCTGGTCCACGGGCATAGTCACTGGACGCCATGGTGAAACGCTACCTTGGCTCTATGGTAGCTCCACGGGTATATGAGGCGGAATAAACCTTTGGCTGGGGGTCAACTTGGGGGCTTTAAAGACATGATCCATTGCCCTTCTCTCTCTCCCTGGGCCTGTGGAGTTCATTATGGCTACCCAACGGAACAGCTCTGTCAGCAGATAGCCCAGGGTCACGTTCAGGAGGGCACAATGTTGCAAAACATTTTACATCTGAAAACAAAAATCGGTGTTCTTATTGGAAAAAGTTCAGCTATGTACATCCCTGTTTCACTCCATTTCAAAGCGTGTACTCCCTACATAACAACACGATCTGTGAACTCAGTACATAGCCCTCAGAGCTACTCACTCAACCCCTCACTAGCAGTTCTCAGAACAGACAAAACCCAAAACGAATGAGGCTCACCGATGCCCTTCACACGTCTCACGACTGCTGATGAGTTCTTTTTTCTGAACATATGTCCAGATGGAGGTCATAAATAAAAACAAGTTGAGTGAAACTGGAGATTGAAGCAGCAGCAATGGAGGAAAGTAAGCAATCTCCCTGAAAAATACAAATGTGTCCGTTTCGAACATAGGAACAGAGCCGTTCTGCATGTTATGTGACAGGGGTTTAAATAAATCATTATCTTAGTTTTTTTTGTGGACATGATCCAGCCAAAAAAACTCCTAAAATGAAAAGTCACTTCTCAAGCTCCACACCAAAAGAGCAGCGCTTGACCTTGAAACCATGTATAATTCAAGCTAAACAAACAACAAGCAGAAAAAGGGAGGAAACAGACAATCCCTAGGGAGAATACAAAAAATGCAGCCTTCACCTGGGGCGGTTCATGTAAAAAATAAATATTAATAATTAAATACACACACACACACACACACTACCGTTCAAAAGTTTGGGGTCACTTAGAATTGTCATTGTTTCTGAAAGAAAGCAACTTTTTTGGTCCATTAAAATAACAAATTGATCAGAAATACAGTGTAGACATTGTTAATGTTGTAAATAAGTGATGTAGCTGAAAACGGCAGATTTTTTTATGTAATATCTACAGAGGCCCATTATCAGCAACCATCACTCCTGTGTTCCAATGGCACATTGTGTTAGCTAATCCAAGTTTATCATTTTAAAAGGCTAATTGATCATTAGAAAACACTTTTGAAATTGTGTTAGCACATCTGAAAACTGTTGTCTGATTAAAGAAGCATTACAACTGGCCTTCTTTAGACTAGTTGAGTCTCTGGAGCATCAGCATTTGTGGGTTCGATTACAGGCTCAAAATGGCCAGAAACAAAGCCCTTTCTTTTGAAACTCGTCAGTCCATTCTTGTTCTGAGAAATGAAGGTTATTCCATGTGAGAAATTGCCAAGAAACTGAAGATCTCATACAACGCTGTGTACTACTCCCTTCACAGAACAGCGCAAACTGGCTCTAACCAGAATAGAAAAAGGAGTGGGAGGCCCCGGTGCACAACTGGGCAAGAGGACAAGTACATTAGAGTGTCTAGTTTGAGAAACAGATGCCTCACAGGTCCTCAACTGGCAGCTTCATTAAATAGTATCCGCAAAACACCAGTCTCAACGTCAACAGTGAAGAGGCAACTCCGGGATGCTGACCTTCTAGGCAAATAAAAAGCCATATCTCAGACTGGTCAATAAAAAAAAAAGATTAAGATTGGCAAAAGAACACAGACACTGGACAGAGGAACTCTGCCTAGAAGGCCAGCATCCCGGAGTCCAGGCATTCCAGGTGACTACCTCATGAAGCTGGTCGAGAGAATGCCAAGAGTGTGCAAAGCTGTCATCAAGCCAAAGGGTGGCTACTTTATAGAATCTCACACTTTTTGGTTTCTACATGATCCCATATGTGTTATTTCATAGTTTTGATGAATTATTCTACAATGTAGAAAATAGTAAAAATAAAGACAAACCCTTGAATGAGTAAGTGTGTCAACTTTTGAATGGTACTGTATGTAAATAAGGTATTTCTGTTTTTTATTTGTAATACATTTGCAAACATTTCTAAAAACGTTTATATGGGGTAAGGAGTGGCTCTGTAAGAAGCATCTCAAGGTCCTGGAGTGGCCTAGCCAGTCTCCAATCCTGAACCCAATAGAAAATCTTTGGAGGGAGCTGAAAGTTCGTATTGCCCAGCGACAGCCCCAAAACCTGAAGGATCTGGAGAAGGTCTGTATGGAGGAGTGGGCCAAAATCCCTGCTGCAGTGTGTGCAAACCTGGTCAAGAACTACAGGAAATGTATGATCTCTGTAATTGCAAACAAAGGTTTCTGTACCAAATATTAAGTTCTGCTTTTCTGATGTATCAAATACTTATGTCATGCAATAAAATGCAAATTAATTACTTAAAAATCATACAATGTGATTTTCATGATTTTTGTTTTAGATTCCGTCTCTCACAGTTGAAGTGATAAAAAAATTACAGACATCTACATGCTTTGTAAGTAGGAAAACCTGCAAAATCGGCAGTGTATCAAATACTTGTTCTCCCCACTGTATATTTTAGGGGTCTGAATATTTTCCAAATGCACTGTATTTTAAAGGGGTCCTAAAATATAATGGTTTACAGCTTGAGTTTAAAATGCCTTTTTCTTGTCATTTGGTGAAAGTGAAGACATTGAGGCATGATCATCTGCCAACAACAAACAACACCTGACTATATCAGATTCAGGACTGTCCTTCCAAAAGACCAGGCCCATGTACTGTTGTCACGGCACACAATTGGCTCAGCGTTGTTAGGGTTTGGCCGGGGTAGGCCACTATTGTAAAAAAAGATTTGTTCTTAACTGACTTGCCTTGTCAAATAAAGGTTAAATAAAAATAGGCAAACGTTGTGGAACGTTGCTGATTGATAAGTCATGAATAGAGATTACATAATTATGTATGTGAGGCATATTCGTTCTACATTTATTTAACTAGGCAAGTCAGTAAAGAACAAATTCTTATTTACAATTTGTATTTTTGTATTTTTTTTTATTTCACTTTATTTAACCAGGTAGGCTAGTTGAGAACAAGTTCTCATTTACAACTGCGACCTGGCCAAGATGATAAAGCAAAGCAGTGCGACAAAAAACAAAAGTACAGTCAAAAACACAATAGAAAAATCTATATACAGTGTGTGCAAATGGCGTAAGGCAGTAAACAGGCCAGAGGAGCGAAGTAATTACAATTTAGCAAATTAACACTGGAGTGATAGATGTGCAGATGATGATGTGTAAACAGATACTGGTGTACAAAAGAGCAGAAAAAAGTTAAAAAACAACATGGGGATGAGGTCGGTAGTTGGATGGGCTATTTACAGATGGGCTGTGTACAGCTGCAGCAATCGGGAAGCTGCTCTGACAGCTGATGCTTAAAGTTAGTGAGGGAGATATTAGTCTCCAACTTCAGCAATTTTTGCAAATCGTTCCAGTCATTGGCAGCAGAGAACTGGAAGAAAAGGCGGCCAAAGGAGGTGTTGGCTTTGGAGATGACCAGTGAGATATACCTGCTGGAGAGTGTGCTACAGGTGGGTGTTGTTAGGGTGACCAGTGAGCTGAGATTAGGCGGAGCTTTAGCTAGCAAAGACTTATAGATGACCTGGAGCAAGTGGGTCTAGCGACGAATATGTAGCGAGGGCCAGCCAACGAGAGCATACAGGTCGCATTGGTGGGTAGTATATGTGGCTTTGGTGACGAAACGGATGGCACTGTGATAGACTGCATCCAGTTTGCTGAGTAGAGTGTTGGAGGCTATTTTGTAAATGACATCGCCAAAGTCGAGGATCGGTAGGATAGTCAGTTTTACGAGGGTATGTTTGGCAGCGTGAGTGAAGGAGGCTTTGTTGCGAAATAGGAAGCCGATCCTAGATTACATTTTTGATTGGAGAAGCTTAATGTGAGTGTGGAAGGAGAGTTTACAGTCTAACCAGACACCTAGGTATTTGTAGTTGTCCACATATTCTAAGTTAGAACCGTCCAGAGTAGTGATGCTAGTCGGGCAGGTGGGTGCGGGCAGCGATCGGTTGAAAAGTATGCACTTAGTTTAATTAGCGTTTAAGAGCAGTTGGAGGCCACGGAAGGAGTGTTGTATGGCATTGAAGCTTGTTTGGAGGTTTGTTAACACAGACATCAGTGGTCTCAAACCAGCAGACCACAAATAGAACGTTTGTGGGCCTGATGTGGCTTAAATCAAATCAAATTCTATTCGTCACATGTGCCGAATACAACAGGTGTAGACCTGGGGGGGACAATGCAAATAGTCTGGGTATCCATTTTATTAGCTGTTTTATTAGGAGTCTTATGGGTTGGGGGTAGAAGCTGTTAACTTCTCTAGGATAGGGGGCAGAAATTTTCACGTTTGGATGAAAAGCGTGCCCAGAGTAAACTGCCTCCTACTCAGTCCTGATGCTAATATATGCATATTATTATTAGTATTGGATAGAAAACAATCTGAAGTTTCTAAAACTGTTTGAATCATGTCTGTGACTATAACATAACTTATTTGGCAGACAAATAAGGTCACTCTTTGAGGTCACACTCTTTTCAATTAGAAATCTGGATTCCCAATGAAAACTAAGGGACCTTCCTGCAGTTCCTATCGCTTCCACTGGTTGTCAGTCTTTAGAAATTGGTTGAGGTTTTTCCTTTGAGAAATTAAGAAGTAGCCATGTTCAGAATGAGGCTCCAGTGAAGTGTGCTGTTTGTTAGAGGCACGTGACCAGAAAGCATGCTGTATTGAACACAGATCATCCCATCTTCAATTTTATTGATTATTTACGTTAAAAAATACCTAAAGTTGTATTACAAAAGTAGTTTGAAATGTTTGGACAACGCTTACAGGTAACTTTTGAGATATTTTGTAGTTACGTTGTGCAAGTTGGAACCGGTGTTTTTCTGGATCAAACGCACCAAATAAATGGACAATTTTGATATATATCGACGGAATTAATTGAACAAAAGGACCATTTGTGATGTTTATGGGACATATTGGAGTGCCAACAGAAGATCGTCAAAGGTAAGGCATGAATTATATCTTTATTTCTGCGTTTTGTGTCGCGCCGGGAGGGTTGAAATATGATGGTCTGTGATTGTTAGCTGGGGTGCTATCCTCAGATAATAGCATTGTTTGCTTTCACCGTAAAGCATTTTTGAAATCTGACACGTTGGCTGGATTCACAACAAGTGTAGCTTTAATTTGGTATATTGAATGTGTGATTTCATGAAAGTTACATTTTTATAGTAATTTATTTGAATTTGGCGCTCTACATTTTCACTGGATGTTGGCCAGGTGGGACGCTACCGTCCCACATATCCCAGAGAGGTGTATCGAAGCCTTTTGGACCTAGACTTGGCGCTCCGGTAGCTCTTGGCGTGCGGTAGCAGAGAGAACAGTCAATGACTAGGGTGGCTGGAGTCCTTGACAATCTTTAGGGGACTGAGCACGCACTCCTGAGGGACCCCCGTGTTGAGGATCAGTGTGGCAGATGTGTTGTTACCTAACTTTACCACCTGGGGGCGGCACATCAGGAAGTCCTGGATCCAGTTGCAGATGGAGGTGTTTAGTCCCATGGTCTTAGCTTAGTGATGAGCTTTGAGGTCACTATGGTGTTGAACGATGAGCTGTAGTCAATGAATAGCATTCTCACATAGGTGCTCCTTTTGTCCAGGTGGGAAAGGGCAGTGTGGAGTGCAATAGAGATTACATCATCTGTGGATCTGTTGGGGCGGTACGCAAATTAGAGAGGGTCTAGGGTTTCTGGGATAATGGTGTTGATGTGAGCCATGACCAGCTTTTCAACGCACTTCATGGCTACAGACGTAAGTGCTATGGATCGGTAGTCAATTAGGCAGGTATTCACTTAGTGTTCTTGGGCACAGGGACTATTGTGGTCTGCTTGAAACATGTTAGTATTACAGACTCAGTCAGGGACAGGTTGAAAATGTCAGTGAAGACACTTGGAGTACACATCCTGGTAATTCGACTGGCCCTGCGGCCTTGTGAATGTTGACCATGTGAATGTTGACCCTCAAGTGCACCTATGATAAAAAATTACAGACCTCTACATGCTTTGTAAGTAGGAAAACCTGCAAAATCGGCAGTGTATCAAATACTTGTTCTTCCCACTGTACGTCTCTTTCTCATATAAATCACAGGGATTTGGGCCTCGTTGGGTGTCTTTAGTAAATCCTTCGCGTCCGACTCGTTAAAGACGAATCTTCGTCCAATGCGAGGTGGGTAATCACTGTCCTGATATCTAGAAGCTCTTTTCACTCATAAGAGACAGTGGCAGAAACATTATGTACAAAATAAGTTACAAATAACGCGGAAAAACACACAATAGCACAGAGATGGTCGCCTCGCTTTAGGTCCTTAGGAAACTATGCAGTAATTCGTTTTTTATGTATTATTTCTTACATTGTTAGCCCAGAAAATCTCAAGTGTTATTACATACAGCCGGGAACAACTACTGGATGAAAAAGCGACGTCAACTTACCAACAGTACGACCAGGAATACGACTTTCCCGAAGCGGATCCTTCATTCGGACCTCCACCCTGGACATGGGATCTTATCCTAGAGGCCGACCCAAAACAACGCAGTCGCCGCAGGAGAGGCAGACGGAGTGGCCTACTGGTCAGACTTAGAAGGTAGCACATCATCCACCGCATATTATTCGCCAATGTCCAATCTCTAGACAACAAGGTGGATGAAATTAGGGCACGAGTTGCCTTCCAGAGAGACATCAGAGATTGTAACATTCTCTTTTTCACGGAAACATGGCTCACTCAGGATATGCTGTCGGAGTCGGCATAGCCACCTAGATTCTTTGTGCGTCGCGCCGACAGAAGTAAACATCTCTCCAGAAAGAAGAAGGGCAGGGGTGTATGACTTATGATTTACGACTAATGGTATAATCAAAACAACATACAGGAACTTAAGTCCTTTTGTTCACCTGACCTAGAATTCCTCACAATCAAATGCCGACCGCATTATCTACCAAGAGATATCTCTTCGATTATAGTCACAGCCGTGTATATCCCCCCCCAAGCAGGTACCTCGGCGGCCCTGAAAGAACTTCACTGGACTCTATGTAAACTGGAAACCATATATCCTGAGGTTGCATTTATTGTAGCTGGGGATTTTAACAAAGCTAATCTGAGGACAAGGCTTCCTAAATTCTTTCAGCATTCTGCACCATTGCTACTCTAACTTCCGCGATGCATACAAAGCCCTCCCCTGCCCTCCCTTTAGCAAATCTGACCATGACTCCATTTTGTCGCTCCCTGCCTATAGACAGAAACTAAAACAGGAAACGCCCATGCTCAGGTCTATCCAATGCTGGTCTGACCAATCAGATTCCACGCTTCAAGATTGCTTCGATCATGTGGACTGGGATATGTTCCAGGTAGCCTAAGACAACAACATTGATGTATACGCTGACTTGGTGAGCGAGTTTATTAGCAAGTGCATGGGTGATGTGGTCTGGCATTCGCGCAAAACTGAAACTGCGAAACACCACTTTTAAATCATGGCAAGGCGACTGGGAACATGACCGAATACAAACAGTGTAGCTATTCCCTCCGCAAGGCAATCAAATAAGCAAAGTGTCAGTATAGAGACAAAGTAGAGCCTTAATTCAACGGCTCAAACACAAGACATATGTGTCAGGGTCTACAATCAATCACGGATTACAAAAAGAAAACTAGCCCCGTCGCGGACATTGACGTCTTGCTCCCAGACAAATTAAACAACTTCTTTGCTCGCTTTGAGGACAATACAGTGCCACTGACATGGCCCGCTACCAAAGCCGGTGGGCTCTCCTTCACCGTTGCCAACGTGAGTAAAACATTTAAACATGTTAACCCTCGCAAGGCTGCCGGCCCAGACAGCATCCCTAGCCGCGTCCTCAGAGCATGCGCAGACCAGCTGGGTGGTGTGTTTACGGACATATTCAATCAATCCCTATCCCAAGTCTGCTGTGCCCACATGCTTCAAGATGGCCACCATTGTTCCTGTTCCCAAGAAAGCTAAGGTAACTAAACTAAATGACTATTACCCCGTAGCACTCACTTCTGTCATCATGAAGTGCTTTGAGAGACAAGTCAAGGATCATATCATCTCCATTTGCTTACCGCCCCAATAGGTCCACAGACGACGCCATCACACTGCACACTGCCCTATCCCATCTGGACAAGAGACAACCTACTGTATGTAAGAATGCTGTTCATTGACTACAGATCAGAATTTAACACCATAGTACCCTCCAAACTCGTCATTAAGCTCGAGACCCTAGGTCTCGACCCCGCCCTGTCCAACTGGGTCCTGGACTTTCTGACGGGCCGCCCGCAGGTGGTGAGGGTAGGAAACATCTCCACCCCGCTGATCCTCAACACTGGGGCCCCACAAGGATGCGATCTCAGCCCTCTCCTGTAGTCCCAGTTCACCCATGACTGCGTGGCCATGCACGCCTCCAACTCAATCATCAAGTTTGCTGACGACACTACAGTGGGAGGCTTGGTTACCAACAACGACGAGACGTCCTACAGAGAGGTGAGGGCCCTCGGAGTGGGGTGTCAGGAAAATAACCTCACTCAACGTCAACAAAACAAAGGAGATGATCGTGGACTTCAGGAAACAGCAGAGGGAGCCCCCCCCCCTCGTTCCACGTTGACGGGACAGTAGTGGAGAAGGTGGAAAGTTTCAAGTTCCTCGGCGTACACATCATGGACAAACTGAAATGGTCCCCCCACACAGACAGCGCCTCTTCAACCTCAGGAGGCTGAAGAAATTTGGCTTGGCACCTTAAACACTCACAAACTTTTACAGATGCACAATCAAGTGCATCCTGTCGGGCTGTATCACCGCCTGGTACGGCAACTGCTCCGCCCACAACCGCAAGGCTCTTCAGAGGGTAGTGTGCTCTGCCCAACACTTCACCGGGGGCAAACTACCTGCCCTCCAGGACACCTACAGCACCCGATGTCACAGGAAGGCCAAAAAGATCACCAAGGACAACAACCACCAGAGCCACTGCCTGCTATCATCCAGAAGGCGAGGTCAGTACAGGTGCATCAAAGCTGAGACAGAATCTGTTTTTCAGTCTTTCGGTCTCAAGGCCATCAGACTGTTAAACAGCCATCACTAACATAGATAGGCTACTGCCAACATACAGACTCAAATCTCTGGCCACTTTAATACATTTAATAAATGGATTTAATAAAGGTATCACTAGTCACTTTAATAATGTCTACATATGCTACATTACAAATCGCATATGTATATACTGTATTCCATACCATCTACTGCATCTTGCCTATGCCGCACGGCCATCACTCATCCATGTATTTATATGTACATATTCTTATTCATCCCTTTACATTTGTGTGTATAAGGTAGTTGTTGTGATTTTTGTTAGATTTCTTGTTAGATATTACTGCACTGTCGGAACTAGAAACACAAGCATTTCGCTACACTCGCATTAACATCTGCTAACCATGTGTATGTGACCAATAACATTTGAATTGGTTAGGACACTGTAAAATGGCAGCCATCTCCTCCGGGAGTTTGAGACCTCACTTCAACAACGTTGTGCCCTGCTGAACGCAGCCAAGTACTACAGTATATTCAGTACTACTTTACATTCAGGTCAGTCCAGATAGCAGTGGCCCAGTCAGTCATTCAATTAGGCTTATCTCCCCAAGGCCTTATCAACTCAACCACCTCTGACCTAGACAGCAGGGGGCCAGGGTTGGGTATAATGAGACACTCCCGTCCCCCACCTTAGCCCTCCAGAACCGGACCTACCAGGCCAACCCCAGGCTGTAGCTATTTTAGCTTATCTCTGGCTCTGCATATCATCAATACCTTACACACCTCAATGGAACTCCCCGAAACAGGGCAGATGGTTGGTCCCATTTGCGTGCTAAAAGGAGATTTACTTTGAATTGTCCTTAGTGCTCCTTTGTATTATGGGCCTGTTCCATGAGAAAGAGCTTGAAAACAAGGAACATTTACATGTATTAATTAAGCCCCATAATGACCCGGCAAGTGATTATTGGCATGCATTCCCTGGGCTTTTGTAAACTTTGCAGAGCACAGTATGGCTTGGGATCTCCCCCCTTTGAAATGGGTAACAGATTGTGGGAAGAGAGGGCTGAAAGGAGTGCATACACATACCCACACATTGTGTGATTGGTTGGTTTGGCGTAGGGTTTAGAGCAGATCAATTCCTATAGTGACACTAACAAGAATAGAATATGCTATTAGTTCAAATGAATCGTAGCATTTGAATTGCATACTGTTTCACAAAGGCAGACCCCGAAACATCAAAATATATTAAAGTATTTATAATATAAAAACAGCCATAATAAAAGTACAGAATGTCAAGTACAGAATGAATTGTCATTGAACAGAATCCCTTTCATTGAAAAAGTTAAACAGGTTCACACCCACAAGGTGTACATATTATACACAAACAATGTAATGATAATTACATTTTAACATCACATATGGCATTAACTTAATTTGCCATTAAAATCAAAGACAACTACTGGGGACTGGAATGGTTGTAATCATCTAGGCCGACTGCTGTGATGTAAGCACTTATATGCTTGTTACCATGTGCAGCCCTCGATGCACAAACCCGTATCCCTACGCCAAGCCACAAAGTTTCATGGCGCATTAACATCAAAGTGTAGTTGTTTAAGAGCTTGTTTTTCTTTTTTTTTCTCATCCAGGCATCAAACAGTTAGTGTGGAGCTTCGAGTCCTACCACTGGACCAATGTAGCCTCGCAAACACAACACACAATGCAAATAAAGAGAAGCGGGGGTGAGGGGGGTTGAGACTGAACAGTGAGGGCACTATTTTTTTCATAATTATATCTGATGGGAAATCCCTTTAAATAATTATTGGCAGCATGCAGGATTGGCAGCCAGATCAAACAAGCCACTGAGCAAAAGCCCTATAAATATATCACATTCCTTCATTCGCTTCAAAAACACACTCCCTGCATTCCCCAACTCCCGTTGTCCCACTCCTTACACTGTAGTTCCTGGTGATGCTTTGGTCTTTTTCAAATACACCTCCGAGTTCCCATCTGTAACCAAATGGCTGAAACCACTTTGGAACGAGGCGAGGAGCCGTCCTGCAGACAAGCAAAGGCAGAGAAATAACAAAAATGCCAAAGTAAAGTTCTTCAGTGACTCAGAATTACAGTACATCACACTTGGAGCTTGAAACCAGGTTTAAAGGCCAAATGTTCAATAAAGAGAGCACCCAGAAAAGGTCACCTAGCACTTAAGTATTACGGGGTTTAAATGTGAATGCTTTAGACATGCTTCCTAATGAGAACTAGGAGTTCTCAAAGATAAATAATTGTCCAATTCCACTCAAGATGACAACCACAATTCGGTCAATGCCTCAAGGCTGACGGTCAGTGACACTAACCTGTCCAAGTCCTCTGGTTGCTCAGGCTGAAGCTAGTGCACTGAGGAAGGGAGTTACAGATGAAGGCCGCCTCCTTGTTGCTGTGCACCGACAGCATGCAGCCTTGGTGGTTGTACGAGGGCCAGCATCTGTATTCCAGATTTCCAGAGGTGCTCATGCCTTTCATGACTGTATAATCTAATGGGGGGGGGGGGGAGAAGAAACACCAGAGTCTTTCAGAGGCGCTGTGGGGCCTGGGCCTTACTCATCTGCTAAACATTTTCATGGGCCGCAAATTAGGAGCGCCTGACCCCCTCCGACCCAACATCAGAACAGAAGTCGACTCATTCACAGTGAGGGGAAGATGGCAGGGGTGTCATGTTACTCCATTGGTACTCCTTCACCTAAACCTACAAGGCCGGGGTTAAAAATGTTGGGGGGGGCATATTAATAGGGGAACAAGCGCTCCAGTTGGGGCATTAGTGCGGCAAACAGAGGGTCACTTCAAGGTTCTTTATAAGAACACTCGGTAGAAGAAAATCATCTGGAAAAAGGGAAGACATTGGGATTATCTGTTTAATTTTAAGTCTTGGACAGTGAGTCTCCCATGTATATCCTCTGTCTACGGAGTTCCAGATACTCGGAAAATTCTAAGTCAACATACGCAGACCATTCATGAGATCTATAGGCCCAGGAATCAGTTTTGCCTGTAACTGAAGACACGTACTGGAGAACTAGAGTCCTAAAAAGGAACTGTGAAACTGCTTTGCCATGACCTAGCGGCTTACAGTGTTAATACATCACAACACTGTTGGTCTAAAGCATTCCTTCATATTCCCAGACTCAGTCCAATCAATCCACTTCCCAGGCTTACGATGATTACTATTCATAATGTAGCTGTATAAACCATTGAGCAGCTTGAGCATGGAAAATACAGCTGCAGGAGCTGGGCCAGTCTGGAGCACTGTATAAGCCATTTAGACCAAAGAATCAAAGAAAACAGGAGACTGTGGTAAGAAGGGGTTCACTTCTTACCTCTGATTATTGACGGAGGCGTGTTGTCCAGGTGCAGGCCGGATTTGTACAGATGGAGCATGTCTTCAAAGGCTTCCAGCATGTCATTCACATCCCCTTTCAGCTCTCCTGGAGAAACACAGCGGAACAGGTCAGCACAGAAAAGGTATGAGTGGAAACACCACTGGAATTGGTCACACGCTTGGTCATATGTGAACAATTTGTTTTTCCTGGTCAGGCCAATGTGGTCGGTCAAAATACCTGACTCTAGTTATGTTCATATGTGGGGGAAATGGTATTGTTCACATGGAAGAGTATGACCAACTCCAACTAGGGCCTAAAGTTTTTCCTAGTCAGGCGCACATGGTTAGGGAAAACCTCTAGGCTCTAACATGACATATGAAAGGGCCATATTATGTCTTTCCAAATTACTAATAGTAATGGCGGGTCATGTTCAGTCTACTCCAGTCCTCACCCGTTGAATTCATGATGTGATCCACCAGATGTCTCAGGGCAGGCGGGGCTTGGTGAGGCAGCAGATAGGTGAAAAAATACCTGAGGCAGGGTAAAAGAAACACTTCTCATTTAGACAAGTCCCGTCACATAATTCATGAAATGTTGACTCTTCATCACAGTATTAAACCAAGCGTGCAGTAAACCTGGCAGAATCATGAGTGAATAGCCTACAAAATGGCAGCGTCACAGAACAAAGCGAGCTATAACACATCTCACCCACCTTTCCACCTTTCCAAAGCAGGACAAATTTCCCTTTCCACAGCTAGAGATGTGTTTCTATCAAACGGACTTATTATGGATAAAAGTATGTGCGTGATGACATGGTGCACATAAAAATAACTTTTGCAGTTAAATTCCATCAAGCATCAAGCTAATCAAGTGCACTTTCACCACCCTTATTTAATCTATAGCCTAATGAACTACATGATTTCCATCGCGTGACTCCAAGTTTACCTAGATATGATGGTTATTATATCAATATTTGCACTGCCATTTCTCGCATAATTCATTTTACCGGCAGAAAAATATCCCACCATGTCGAACGAACAAATTGTCTGTCGGCATTTATAAAATTGTCCCGACATGAAATGGTTGGATGGAAACCTGGTTATTGGAGATACTCCGTTAAGCATGTTTTTTAGTCTAGCAGAAGCTTAGGCTTCATCTGGATCTGGGAAACTATCCCTAGGAGTGCAGCAATGACATCTCACCAACCTGGCAAAACACTTGAAAATGGCTCTGTTTTTTTTTACCCAGATTTAGCCTAGCAATTGGAGTGCAGCTATATCACCTGTAGGCGTTGTAGAGATTCCTCATCTCGTTGAGGCCCTCACACACTCCCTGGGCCGAGCAGGGCAGGCTGAAGTTGCGGAGGGGAAACTGTAAGATGCAGTCCTGGTCCATCTGACAGGCAGGCTCCGACACGCTGGCGTCATCCAGGTCTGTGAGCTTCAGCTCCCCAGACACCATGACAAACTGACGGGGCTGGAAGTCCAACAGAGCCACTGAGCCCAGAGGGGAGTGGGAGAGGTAGTGGAGGAGCCTCACCAGGCCCAAACAAACCTGAGGGAAAAAAATGTACAGGTTGGATGTTGTTGACATTATGGTTGCCGTTGTCTACTCTGTTGTGCATTGACACGTACAGTATATGTCATATGTACTTGGTGACATGAGGATAATGGCATCGTACGTGATAGTATTCTTGTGACTGCCTGCTCTTTCGCCTATGTCCTGTGCTATGTAAAAAAACACGTGCAAGAAAATACTTAAGTGTTGTGTGACAAGTTGCTAATACATTGTGGTTACAAGTGTAATTAAAAGGGTACAACACTGGTTTATGGGCAACGTCCTGTAAAGTGTTACCCACTCTAAAAAGGAAAGAAGAAAACAGATTATATTGCACAAAGACTCTTCTTGTATCACACTGCTTTTTCAGGAACATTTCTGCAGTTGCTGCTTCACATCACATCTATGCTTACTACCACATTCCTGTATAACATGAGCCATAGAAGAATTGTCAAGATGAAACAAAGCGGTGAAGCAAGCATCATGCCCGGGACAGCCCACAAAGAAATGAAACGAGTAGCATTTGCTACGCGTTGACGCGGCAGAAAATGATTTTGTCACGCTGCAAACATAGTTGGGACATTAGGTAACCCGACGAGTCCGTAGAACGTCCCACAGTGCAGCCGCAGCACTATAAAAACAGAGGTGGATGAAACCAAACACTTTTTTGGATGACTCTACAGCAGTGATGCGTTTTGCAGTGAAGCGTTTTGCTCCGAGAGACCAGGCACGTTGAAAGAAGTGTTCCTTTAACACCTCACCCCTACTGTTGCTCACTGTTACTCATTTCTCACTTTCCTGGATGGTTGAAATTACATGGCCTGAAGGACTCTTCACCATGTGTTATGATACGTACATATTTGGAAACAGGAACACTTATGTACTTCTGGACATATACCCACGCACACTCATGCATGCTCCCTCACACACATGCACACACGGTCAGTGTCACACACACAGTACGCACTACGCACACTAGAAGATAGTAGAGGGCTTAAGGCGCGAGAAGCGGGGACCGACATTCGAGATCCGCCTGAACGCAGACATCTGTCCTTCGGAGTATTTGATCAGGCTCAGTTGGAATGGAGATGGGGCCTGGGTTAATCCACTCCAGGCTAAGAATGTCATCCTCCAACAGCAGCTCCTTCTCCACCCCCCATCCCCACCCCAGGTATGCCCCAGAGGGAGCCAGGGGGTGGGCCACTCCTGATTAACACTCTCTCCAGGGATGTGGAGGAGGAGGGGCGTGGTAGAGAGAGGGAGATTAAGTGTGTGTGTGTGTGTGTGAGTGAGAGATCAGAGAGAGACAGAGGGCCTAGTGGTCTTCTTACCCGAAATCGTTCCTCCCAGGGGCTCTGTAGGAGCTGGATCATCTGCAGTGGGAAGCCCTGCTCCAGGATGGCTGTGATGCCTCCTGCCCCCACACTGTCCTCGCAGTGGCCTCGGAGCTGCAGAAAGGAAATATATTATACTGCATTATTAGTGTCACAGTAAACCTGACACCGGGAATGTAAACTAGTAAAGCATAGGGAGAAAAGTATGTGAGCGCGGAATTATATTATCAAAACACATGTTCTCAGGACAAACCAGTTAAATGTGGTGTTCTACTCTGGCCTATTACAGTGAATAGGTGCAAGTGCGCTCACAAAGGTATTCATTAAACTGTTACACGGTAGCCTGTAAACAGGTTAGGATTGTTTACATTCAAGTTGCAAATTTGACCGTAATGGATTGATCAAATAGACTTTGGTGATTGTTATACCTATTCCAGGTTAACAGACAGAAAGGGACATTGTATCTCCTCCAGCTGCTGATGCAGAACTGCGACCCAAGGGCAGTTCAAGAGGTTTAATTGAATTACATGAGAAGGTCCTACAGATGCAGTGAGGCTTTTCATCGATATTACACATGCAGCAGAGCATATATAGGCACAGGGAAGCAGTTAGCTCCTTAAAAAGACAGCAAAGTCGCATCAATGTGGTTGACGTTTGTAGGTTTCTAGCACTGTAGGCCATGTTGTCTGTAACGCTTATATTGTGTGTTTGTGATGTATGTAAGCTTCTGACACCTTGATTAGCCTATACACCCTGGAGATCAATAAAGTTATATTCTACATTTTTACCTTCGGCTAATTATTTATTGAATGAATAATACTTTATTCGCGTACCTTTATGATGTTTGGATGTTGCAGTCTCTGCAATAAAACGATTTCTTTTTTCAGTTTAAAAGACACGAGCTCGTGACAGCCCAAGGGGTCTTTAAAATCCTCGAGACATCTCCCCATGTCAGTTCCTTGATCGTACACCGTTTTCAATGCCACCGACTGTCCCTCCGATAGCACGACTTTAAGGACTATTTTGGTATAGCCCGAGCCAAGGATATCCACAACTTTCATATCAACAAGCTGATCACAGCCAATATGATCCTTATTCATTCTAATAGATCCACTGGAAACGTAATTCTCATTCTCCAAACTAATATCCACATGGTTACTTTCAAATGATTGGTGCTGCCCAAAGTGTCCCGATTCATCCAATAACCTCTTTACCCCAGAAGAGATGAGGAAAGGAAGAATTTCCTTGCGTCTTTCGTTGAGTTCATGAACTAATCCGTTGCGCTCCATAACAAAACCATCCTCAATAGTTCCATTGGTAAAAATTCCTTTATGAACTCTGAAGTGCCAACTGTTCACAAAAAGTCTTAAAGAAAAGACCAGAAAAGCTAAAAGTGCCGCGGCGCACAGAGAGCTGCCCATCGTTGACATTTCGTGCACGGTTCAAAGGAAAACGCACTGAACTTCAATCGGACGAAGACGTCTTCTGTAGTCATGACGAGAGAGAAAGGTTGAGCTCGTAGTTTTCACCTCTTGCGGCACGCCCACCAGAGGCGTGTCTCCCATTAAAAGTAAAATCCTGCCCCTGATTTAGCTGGTGCAGAGTAATGTGGAACATATGGAATTATTTTAAGATACCTTGGATAATTTAGCTACTTGATTTAGAATGATAGGACCCTTTAGGTATACAGTGCTTTCTGAAAGTATTCCAACCCGCTCCCTTTCTCCACGTTTTGTTACATTACAGCCTTATTCTAAAATGGATGAAATTATTTTTTTCACTCATCTATCTATCTACACACAATACCCCATGATGACAAAGCAAAAAAACGTTTTTAGAAATGTTTATAAATTTATTACAAATAAAAAACAGAAATAGCTTATACAGTACCAGTCAAAAGTTTTGACACACCTACTCATTAAAGGGTTTTTCTTAATTTTACTATTTTCTACATTGTAGAATAATAGTGAAGACATCAAAACTATGAAATAACACATATGGAATCATGTATATAGACTCTTCAAAGTAGCCCCCCTTTGTCTTAATGACAGCTTTGCACACTCTTGGCAATCTCTCAACCAGCTTCATGAGGTAGTCACCTGGAATGCATTTCAATTAACAGGTGTGCCTTGTTAAAAGTTCATTTGTGGAATTTCTTTCCTTCTTAATGCATTTGAGCCAATCAGTTGTGTTGTGAAGGTAGGGGTGGTATTCAGAAGATAGCCCTATTTGGTAAAAAATCAAGTCCATATTATGGCAAGAACAGCTCAAGTAAGCAAAGAGACATGACAGTCCATCATTACTTTAAGACATGAAAGTCAGACAATTCGGAACATTTCAAGTACTTTGAAAGTTTCTTCAAAGTTGAAAGTTTCTTCTTCGTCGCAAAAACCATCAAGCACTATGATGAAACTGGCTCTCATGAGGAAGTTCATTAGAGTTACCAGCCTCAGAAATTACAGCCCAAATAAATACTTCACAGAGTTCAAGTAATACATCTCAACATCAACTGTTCAGAGGAGACTGTGTGAATCAGGCCTTCATGGTAGAATTGCTGCAAAGAATCCACTACTAAAGGGCACCAATAATAAGAAGAGACTTGCTTGGACCAAGAAACACGAGCAATGGACATTAGACCAGTGGAAATCTGTCCTTTGGTCTGATTAAATTAGACCAAATTAGAGATTTTTGGTTCCAACCGCCGTGTCTTTGTCAGACGCAGAGTAGGTGATCGAACATGATTTGGAAAGGCACACACCTGTCTATATAAGGTCCCATACTTTACATTGCATGTCAGAGCAAAAACCAAAGGAATTGTCAGTAGATCTCCGAGACCATGTGAGATTGTGTCAAGGCACAGATCTGGGGAAGGGTATTAAAACATCTATGCAGCATTGAAGGTCCCCAAGAACACAGTGGCCTCCATCATTCTTAAATGGAATTAGTCTGCAACCACCAAGACTCTTCGTATCGCTAGCCAGCAGCCAAACTGACCAATCGGGGGAGCAAGCCTACTTGAAGGTAACAGCGCTTACTATTGCCCCTAGTGGCCAGTTTCCACGTCGTCTCTTGACGTCCTCAGACATGGCTAGATGTCGAATACTGACTTGTATCATGGGTGACCTGGCTGTCTTTTCTGCACATTTTGCTATGAGGTTGAGAGAATTATACATTTTTAAAGCTAATTTCCTGCTTTTCTACACATTTTGCCATGAAGCTGACAGAACATTTTGCAGTTTTACAGCTAATTTCCTATGGTCCCCTTTACCTTGCGGGGGCTGCGGGTGTGTGTGGTACACCAGTGCCTAGGCAAAAAAAGAAGAGTGAGACCATGCACGCGTGCTCGCATGCATACACACATTGAACACAGTGGCTTTTTAGCAGGATATGGGCATCAATAATCAACAGCAAAAAATAAAACTGTTTGCACCTTGCAATAGTATGTTTCCTACTCTACATGCCAAAGAGGCATGTTTGGTCTACATCAGTGGTTCTCAACCAGGGGTAGTACCCATGTGGGTGCTTGGCCTATCCCCATTGAGTACTTAAGAAGACTCTTGAGACCATAGGCTACTGGTAAAATGCATAAGGGGGTACTTGGTGGTACAGTAACCAAAAAAGGTTGAGAACCACGTTTCCATCTGAACATTCAACAACGTTGTGTCCTGCTGAACGCAGCCCAGGACTGACATCAGTCTCTCATACCTCTCAGGCGGTCGATAAGTTCTGAGTGTGTCTTTCCAGTGGACATCCATGCCATGGTTCTTGACAGCAGCACACCCATAGGGACTGCCTCTACAGCCAGTCTGAACACTGCTTGCATCTCCTACACTGGTGGAGCTCCCTGACAATGTCAATAAAAACACATACTGTCACACAAAGACCCCATTGCAAGGTATGTTCAGACCGACTGACACGCGCGCACACACAACTGAATAAATACAGACACATGCAAGCATTGTTCAACAGGTGGCAGTAAAGCACCAAAAGCCCAAAGCTGGTGTGGCGAACAGTACACAAAATATGGTGACTAGTAGTCTAACAGTAATATACAGGTAACTGCCAAAATAAAGGAAACAATTGAGTAAATGAGGGATATAAAGTATATTCAAAGCAAGTGCTTCCACACAGGTGTGGTTCCTGAGTTAATGAAACAATTAACATTCCATAGCCTAATGCTGAGGGTCATGTATAAAAATGCCCAGTTGCCCATTATTATGGCTACCATGACTAGAAGAAGAGATCTCAGTGACTTTGAAAGAGGGGTCTCAAAAGGAGCGTAGGGGGTTTAAAGGGTGTGTGTGTGTCTCTCAGTCACCAGATCTCAACCCAGAACACCTTTGGGAGATTCTGGAGGGGCGCCAGAGACAGCGTTTCAACCACCACCCACAAAACACCAAATTATGGAATTTCTTGTGAAAGAATGATGTTGCATCCCTCCAATAGTGTTCCAGACACTATGCCAAGGTGCATTAAAGCTGTTCTGGCCGCTCGTGGTGGCACCACGCCCTATTAAGACACTTTATGTTGGAGTTTTCCTTATTTTGTCAGTTTCCTATATCTTATACAGAGGGGATTAACTTTGCATGTTATTAAATAAATTAATGCTGAAAATAGATGAGAGACTTTAGTCTGAGGATACCTTTGCACACACCAGTGTCACAGACTTTACATTGAAAAGAACAGTTTGAAAATTATCAAATCTAAACTAACAGTAAAATTCGATATCTTAATTAATATAAAATAAACGTAATTAATAATTATTTGAGAGATAATGAACGTAAACATATTCATGCAGATGGATGAAATAACCATAGTGGCACACTTTTCAAATTGTGTCTGTTTTAGATGGCCCTTTTTGACGGGCATCAGACTGGCACCGCACAGTATTCATCAGCAAAATGGCATAATCTTCTGATGGGTACAGTGGCAGAGCAAAAACAGCTAGCCAATTGCCAGTGCTGGAGAAATGAACTGGAGCTCTACTTAAATGAAAGCCCAGCAGTTCTGTTTGGAAGCACTAACTATAGGTTTAATGGCATTAAACATGTAACATAGCTGAATTATTAACCAATACTCTCCATCCTAGACCGAAGGTCAGATTAGATGATTCATTGTTAAATGTTCACAGTTCAATCAATCAATCAATCAAGTTTATTTTATTTAGCCCTTCGTACATCAGCTAATATCTCGAAGTGCTGTACAGAGACCCAGCCTAAAACCCCAAACAGCTAGAATGCAGGTGTAGAAGCACGGTGGCTAGGAAAAACTCCCTAGAAAGGCCAAAACCTAGGAAGAAACCTAGAGAGGAACCAGGCTATGAGGGGTGGCCAGTCCTCTTCTGGCTGTGCCGGGTGGAGATTATAACAGAACTATGCCAAGATGTTCAAAAATGTTCATAAGTGACAAGCATGGTCAAATAATAATCATGAATAATTTTCAGTTGGCTTTTCATAGCCGATCATTAAGAGTTGAAAAACTTTCCTCACTGAAATATATAATATGGATGGTCATTTGGGAACAATAATTCTGAGAGCATGCCTTTTTGTACTCCTTGCCCCTTTATATTCCTATCTATTGTCATAAGCAACATCTTGCCTTTGAGAACATTTGTATCGTTCTCCCCTATTAGGCAAATCTTTCCACTCAGTCCTGAGCTGTCAATACATTTAAAACATTGCTCACATCACAAGTCACTGGGAAGAGGTCTGCCATGGGAAATTACCATGGGTGTCGGTTCAGATCAACTCCTTATCTGGAGCAGGCAAAGCTATAGGTGGACTGGGGATATAGCGACTTTAGCGAGCTGGGGGCATTAGCCTCAAGACATGATCAAACCTCACAGCTTATTTATAGACTGGATGTAGCTACAACACAACACTGACTTACAATGTAGATGATAAACCCAGTTTCATATCTGTCACATGAGAATCCAACGGCAATGGGAAGATTGAAGCTCAATCGGAGTACTTTACATCTCTAGGCCTACTTAAGGATAGGGTCTATTTTTCTCAATTTCCGCCTGACTGGTGTGCCCAAAGTAAACTGCCTGTTACTCAGGCCCAGAAGCCAGAATATGCATATAATTGGTACCATTGGATAGAAAACACTTTGAAGTTTGTAGAAATGTTTAAATAATGTATGAGACTATAACACAATTGATATGGCAGGCAAAAATCCAAAGAACAATCAACCAGATGTTTTTGGGATCTCCCATGCTATTTGTTACCCCCTGGCTTTAGTTATCTTTATTTTTGTTATTATTTTAGTTAGGTCAGGGTGTGACATGGGGAATGTATGTGTTTTTGTAGTGTCTAGGGGTGTTGTATGTGTATGGGGCAGTGTCTAGTGTAGTTGTCTAGGTAAGTCTATGGTTGCCTGAAGGGTTCTCAATCAGAGACAGCTGTCATTCATTGTCTCTGATTGGGAGCCATATTTAAGGCAGCCATAGGCATTAGGTTAATGTGGGTAATTGTCTATGTTGAATGTTTGTAGCTTGTGTATGCACTTACGTTTGTAGCTTCACTTTTGTTTTGTAAAAGTGTTCGTTTCGTCATCTCTAATAAAACAAGATGTCCTCATATCCCGCTGCGCCTTGGTCCGCTTATTATGACGATCGGGACACTATTATAATGGAAAGCTATGGGTTCTATGTAATTCCAGCTCCCAGATTGCAATTTCTGTGACTTCCACTCGATGTCAACAGTCTTTGTTCATTGTTTCAGGCTTTGTCCTTCAAAAACTAGCAAGAATTTGGAGTTTTTGCACAAAGAGTCCCGGTACAATATCAGTCTGTTGGCGCGCAACGAAGAGGACGCACGCTTACTAATTTTACTTTTCTATTGAACATACTTCCTTCCGTATAAAACGTTATAGTTTATTTACATTTGAGGAAACCTGATGATTAAATAGAAATGTAGTTTGTTTTGTTTGAACAAAGTTTAGCAGTAGCGTTTTGGACTCCTTTGTCTGCATGTTGAATGAGTGGATTACTGAAATCGATGGCGCCAACTAAACTGACTTTTTGGGATATAAAAAATTATTTTATCTAACAGAACGACCATTCATGTTGTAGCTGGGACCCTTGCGATTGCAAACAGAGGAAGATTTTCAAAAGTAAGTGATTTATTTAATCGCTATTTGTGATTTTATGAAGCCTGTGCTGGTTGAAAAATATGTTAATGTGGGGCGCCGTCCTCAAACAATTGCATGGTATGCTTTCGCTGTAAAGCCTATTGTAAAATCGGACAATGCAGTAAGATTAACAAGAATTTAAGCTTTTAAACGATATAAGATACTTGTATGTTCATAAATGTTTACTATTACGATTATTTATTTGAATTGCGCGCCCTCCAATTTCACCGGATGTTGTCGACAGGTGTCGTGCTAGCGGGACGCCTGGCCGTAGCCTAGTATCACTTAAACGTATATAAATGTATCTTAAGAACTAAAAGTCATATTTAAAATGTTATTAAAAGTTAAGCCTCTGAATTTTTGGGGGAGCTAATATGAAATCTACGGTTTCTCCCAAAAAAAGGGACCGCTTGGAACATGTATATCTAAATTTGAAATACATCAACAAGTTCTTGACATAATACGCTAGTCTGTAGGCTTATTTCAAATGGTATAGTCAGTAATCTAAGAATCTCAGCACTAAGGCATACATCAAAAAGTAATGGTTCCTCTAGGAAATGGACTGCTTTGCTTGGACCGTTGAAATCACATTTTTTGGACACTTTGACAAATCGTTGATAAAGTTTGATTTCCAGACTGTGTTTCTATGGCAGACAGTGCAAAAGGTGTTAAAAAACGAGATTTTTAACCAATTTTGCTCACTGGGTGCCTCAGTGTCAAAAAGACCATTGATCTTTCCTCCAGCCTACACTAATGGGTTCAGTGTTGAGGTGTCTGCATTATGATTCATCTGTAGACACAGACCAGCTGGTGTGCCACTGATCATTCACCAGAGCAGCCTGCATTATGTCTTTATGAAGATGGAGTAACCCAAGGAAGAGCACACTTGCTCTTCCTCTCTGGTCCCAGAGAGGACAGAAGAGTGTATCAGCAGAAAAGCATCATCACCCGATGGCTACGGTGGTGGTAGAACTACAGGTTACCACCTAGGAATATGAGCTGGAGATATACTTGAATTAATGGAGTACGGCAATTCCATTTGGAAGCAAAACTAAGATGGAATGTATAGACATAAACTCACTTTCTTGACAATTTCCTTCACAACAGCTCTGTGCTGTTCTGCGAAGGGCAAGAAGAATGAATGACCTGACTTCTGCAGAGGCCGTGTCACGGTAAATGCTGGATGGCCAATGAAGACGTCGGATTGACCATACAGCGCCTTTTACAGTGCTGCAGGTAGCCTAGCGGTTCAGAGCATTGGGCCAGTAACCAAAAGGTTGCTGGTTCAAATTCCTCAGTCAACTAGATGAAAAATATGCCGATGTGCCCTTGAACAAGGCTCTTAATCCTAATTGCTCCTGGAAGTCGCTCTGGATAGGAGCGTCTGCTAAATGGCTAAAATGTAAATGTAGGTCAGTAAATAGGGATTGATTTAGGAATTGGACATCAACATTGTACATGCTGAAACTCTGCTGACCACCAGAGATGACGACGTCAAGCACCATTAGTAATTGCATTAGGCCCAAAGACAACACGAGGAAGAAAAAATGATATCTTCACCCACTTCTTCCATGAACATCAGTTATTGTTCATTTCACCCACTGCAGTCCCTATCCACGGGACTCTCTTATGAATGTGGACAGGCGGAGCATCTCTTTGCCTAATTGGGCCTTCAAGCAACGCAACAATACTTTAGAAATGTCATTCCTTACCCAATTAAATTTGGTTTGCCTACTCAAGGCAAACATTGATTACTGAAAATTCCAGTGTACATTTGACAAACGGCAAGCACTGCTACTGTAGGGGTTATACAGAAATACACTTTTCCCTCGGTCTGTCTTCTGACAGTGAGATACCGGTGGTGTCACTGTGTCCTCCCAACACTGTGTGCCCGGAGGCCCGGGCGACTTTGATCCAAACCAAAGGGGACCAGTCTGACAGCTGCAGCCTCTCCAGGCCCTCCTCCTCCCAGCTCTACCACCAAGTCTTACAGGGCGACGCCTACGATTCGCCACGGACCCAACGATGTCACTGTTGTGGCCATCACAAGCCAATCAAAGGCAATGCGTGTCTGGAGTCACACCCAATTACTGTGTGCCGTCCTTACGTCGACTGGTCTCGGCGCTTTCAAGACCAGTTGCACCTGCAGCCCATCCTTTTCCTGTCACAACGCTGTCCGCTGCCACTGGCTGCACGGATCCCATGACAGCGGTGGCCCCCACAAGTCCAAGCAGCATCAAGTGGTCACAGTCAGGTCTGTCGTCTATATATACACTGTACAATCATTAGCATATTATCATGGAAAAATATAATCTCCAAACAAGGTCAATGACACAGAATTATGTTTCTATTTTAGGGATGACCAACTCTACTGGATCCCTAGAAAGTCAGTTTCCACAACAACAAGATCATTGTGTGAATAAAAATGACTGACAACTAATTGTACTCAGTGCATGGCAGTAATTAGGACAACAATCTTTAGCTCTTAATTTAGCTATACAACATGGTCATAAGATTAAGATAGTACTGTGTGACTCAAAATATGAGTACTGGTGACCAATGTTTCAAGATGTGATGTTCAATGTTGTACTTAGATTTTCCTAGAGATATATAGTACTTTCATTATGTAAAGAGAGACTCTTTTCCTGTGGCATTTCCTTGACAGTTACTCCCAGGTGGTAGTGAAGCATCCTCTGGCGGTGCTCGTCGGGTGTGCAGTGGTCCTCCTAAGATGCTCCCTAGCCGGCCTGTTAATTGGTCCCCTACCAGACTTCTCTGACCCGCGGATGGTGAATGTCTCCCTCGGCAGCACTGTGGCTTTCTCTGTCAAATTCCTATCAAACCGGATGCTACTGTAAACCCTTTTTCTGCTCGCTCCCTGCCTCTTTTAAAAAGCTGCAGCAGATAAAGTAGTAGACACGGCACATCTCTCAAAAAAATGCTATGTCTTGTCAGCTCAGAAATGCAAGTGAAAGCATATCAGTGCAAATGCAGGTCTAATGAACAGTTGAAGTTGAAAGTTTACATACACTTAGGTTGGAGTTATTAAAACTAATTTTTCAACCACTCCACAAGTTTTGGCAAGTCTGTTCGGACATCTACTTTGTGCATGACACAAGTCATCTTTCCAACAAATGTTACAGACAGATTATTTCACTTATAATTCACTGTATCACAATTCCAGTGGATCAGAAGTTTACATACACTAAGTTGACTGTGTCTTTAAACAGCTTGGAAAATTCCATAAAATTATGTCATGGCTTTAGAAGGTTTTGATAGGCTAATTGACATAATTTTAGTCAATTGGAAGTGTACCTGTGGATGTATTTCAAGGCCTACCTTCAAACTCAGTGCCTCTTTGCTTGACATCATGGGAAAATCTAACGAAATCATCAAAAACCTCAATAAAAAAATTGTAGACCTCCACAAGTCTGGTTCATCCTTGGGAGCAATTTCCAAATGCCTGAAGGTACCACGTTCATCTCTACCAACAATAGTACGCAAGTATAAACACCATGGGACCACGCAGCCATCATACCGCTCAGGAAGGAAACGCGTTCTGTCTCCTAGAGATGAATGTACTTTGGTGCGAAAAGTGCAAATCAATCCCAGAACAACAGCAAAGGAGGACTACAAACCTGACTCAGTTACACCAGCTCTGTCAGGAGGAATGGGCCAAAATTCACCCAACTTATTGTGGGAAGCTTGTGGAAGGCTACCCGAAATGTTTGACCCAAGTTAAACAATTTAAAGGAAATACTAATGGAGTGTATGTAAACTTCTGACCCACTGGGAATGTGATGAAAGAAATAAAAGCTGAAATAAATCATTCTCTTTACTATTATTCTGACATTTCACATTCTTAAAATAAAGTGATGATCCTAACTGACCTAAAACAGGGAATCTTTACTAGGATTAAATGTCAGGAATTGTGAAAAACTGAGTTTAAATGTATTTGGCTGAGGTGTATGTAAACGTCCGACTTCAACTGTAGGTATTGACCCGCTAATTCATCATTCCAGTGTTCACTTTCAGTTATGTAAGAATTTAAGCAGTCACTCTAGCTCCATTTTTGTAAGTGAAGACTGAGGACAGTCTTTGATGAGGGGTGCCATGTTCTTTCCGCCATCTGTGTTATCACAGGAGACTGCTACACCCAACTGGTCTTCTGCTCGGGAAACTCTGCCAGTCTTTGGAGCCTGAAGGCGATCTACTCCATGTGTGAGGTGGAGTAGTCCAGGGTAGGTGACTAGGTCTTTACTCATCTTAAATCAGTTAACCATCTGCCCTTTTCCATCATTACTAACCATACCATGAAATCAGGGAGCCAACTCAAACAAATTAAAGACCATTCTGGGATACAGAACTTGGAAGACACCGATATAATACAAAAAAATGGTGTGCTATTCTTTATTTGAAAGAAAATAAAGTTGTTATGGATCCCCATTGGGTGACAATTTATTTATTTTACCTTTATTTAACTAGGCAAGTCAGTTAAGAACACATTCTTATTTTCAATGACAGCCTAGGAACAGTGGGTTAACTGCCTTGTTCAGGGGTAGAACGACAGATTTTTACCTTGTCAGCTCGGGGATTCGATTTTGCAACATTTCGGTTAGAAGTCCAATGCTCTAACCACTAGGCTACCTGCCGCCGACAGTAAGTTATGTGATGATAAGTTGCAAAAATATCAGCACCTTTCATTTTGCTCTTGTAACAAAAGGTAGATGGAACATAATTATATAGTTTTTGCCATGGGTAGAGTGAGAATAAATGATCATAGAAGTCCATAGATGTGTTAAAATGACAAACTTCTCTTCTCCATGTTTCAGATTCGTTCACAACCCCACTTCCAAGATCTCTGCAAGCAACATATCTGTTTGGAAGTGGACGGTGCCATGATCAGGGGCGGTTACTGTCCAAGTTGGTCATTGGGAAACTACCTTGGCATTTCTCAGCAATGCCTCATCCTGTCTCAGCCTGACATCTTTGCAGGTGACGGAGAGTCTTCGCCTACTCCGCTTTTGCACCCCATACTACCACGATGGAAGCGTGGTGGTGTATTGTGCAGAGAGGGGCAAGCAAGGTCACTGTGCATCTGTGCCGACTCGGTGGAAACACTCGTGCAGTATTCCAGATATTGCATTACCTGGTTGATTAGGACTTCCTAGGGCGATAGACAATAGAATATCAGGTCCCCACATTGAAATATAGCCTCCTGTTTCTACCGGTGGAAAAAGGAGATCGCTTGATGGAGATATACATGAACAGCCTTGAAGATCGTGAGCTTATATACAAGAACACTACTATTACAGGAATGGACCTAGGCATCAAGCAAAAGCTATTCAAGTATTTTTTGGCTAGGGACGCCATCTACCCTGTTCTGGCTGTAGTTTCGCTGTTCCTCAACATGGCCCTTTATTTGCGGTCATTTTTCCTATCAGCACTGTCTTTACCCGCAATTGTGAGTTCGCTCTTGGCTTCCTATTTCTTCTACAAAGTGGTTTTCCAGCTGACATTCCTCAACTTAGCTTCAGCTCTCGTCCTGTTTGGCAGTTGCTCTAATCCGACTTTTACTGATTTCTGGAACCCACGACTTTCCCAGAATCCACCCGCTTCTCTCGAGAAGAGAGTCAATCGAGTTCTCCAAGAGGTTGAATATTTGATACTTGCATCAGGACTGACTTCTAGTGCCACGTTTTTCTCAGGGTTCCTGAGCAGCATCACAGCAGTGTGATGCTTTACTGTCTACCTGGGAACTGCATCCTTAATCTGTACTCTCTCCGCCCTTGCGTGGTTGCCCAGCTCTCTCACTTTGTGTGAGCGCTGCACTGCGGCTGCCTTAGTTACTGTTCAGACCTGGAAGCCTTACGGCACGAAAAGCCCTGGCGGGTTCTGGGACACGAGTTCACGAAAGCAATGCCTCTTCACCTTTGGTCAGAAGCTACAAGGGTTGAAGCGGGGACTGTCCGACACCGCCAATGTACTTTTCCTGAAAAATCCTCCCTTGTGGAGTGGTCAAGTTCAGATACATTTGACACTCTGACTTGCAACAATGTCTAAGTTCAGAGACCCTTGTGGTTACTGGGTTCTCCATAGCCCTAACCTTTGCCTTGCTTCTTCTGACCACATGGAATATTCCACTGAGTATTTATGGCACTGCTGCTGTTGGAGAAAGTGTTTTTGTCACCATCGGTCTGCTTGTCCTTCTAGAATGGCAGCTTAGTGGTGTGGAGTTACTCTGCATATCAGCTGCTGCTGGGCTGTCTTGACTTTTTAGCCAACTACTGCATATCATATAATTCAGCTCTACACGCTGATAGAACTGGAAGAGTTGCGCATTCTCTGAGAATAATGGTTTGTCCTGTAGCAATAGGATCCTTGGCCTTTTGCTGTGCGGGCATCATTATGCTCCCTACTACTGCCTCGTTGTTCAGAAAGCTGGGTATATTCCTACTTCTGGTGAAATGTGTAGCATGTGGATTTGCCACCTTTTTCCAATCCCTATGTTGCTTTTTCAGTCCAAAAAAAAACTGTGGTAAAATAATGTTGCCATGTTCATCTAAACAGGGAACTGAAGGTCTGCCATGCTGCTCAGCATCAGAACATAGGTCCTCGACCTCTGCAGTCAACGGGGCTTTTGGGAGATCAAGAGTTCGAAGGAATTTCAATAAAGACCAGGGTAATTACCTTTACCCAAACCAACAGCGCCAAAGACAGCGACAGGTAGGGTGCGGAAGGGAGCCAGAGCAGTATGCGCTTCAGCCATTGGCTTATCAGCTAAGTGAAAGCTTTGAGAACAGCACGTGCACTAGTAAGCTATCCAACAGACCCTCAGTTCTCTCGGATGACATTCAGTTTGGTGGGCTGAGTCCCAGGAGAGATGTGGAGAGGAGCAACATTGAGGCAGATAGTGAAGAGATCTGTGGTAGGCACCACAAAGGCTGTCACTCACCCCCGGCTTTGTAAACCTCTTCCCCATACAAAGAGAACACCCTACGGCCAGTAGTTGCTCCTCTAGGTGACCTGGCTAATGAAAGGCTCTTGTGCAAGATGTACAGAGGACAGTCTGCTGGCATCAAGCACTGGAACGTATCGCTGTCCTCTTCCTCAAGCATTGAGGAAAGCATAATTAATCAAACAATAGAAACAATTTACCAGCCATCCCTCTCAAAGGATGAGGCCCCCAATAGTCCATTTGAGCATCACCCCCCCAAACGCCTACTGTAAACTCAGAGTTAATTTGACGCGCTAGAAGATTCCAATGAGACTTGGCTGAGTGATAGTGAACCTGGACCCTCAAACCAACAGATATCTATTGAGGCAAAGGGAGAACTTGAACCCCAACCAGTGCACCTTAACGGACAGAGAGACACCCTACGACTCTCCCTGAGAGAGACCACCTATGAGAGCCTCTCCCGGATGTGGGAGGGGTCATACAAGCCAGAGCGAAGGACCAGTTATGTTGCTAAAAAGTAAACCAGATTCGCCTGATGTATGGATCAAACGAGATGGGCCAAGGGAAGATACAAACTGAACGTGATTTCAAAATAATCTAAGCATGTGTTCAGTTCATCGTCAGTCAGCTTCATTCGCTCAATCAGAAACTATCCTTTGATAAAGTATTATCATAAACAGGTCTAGTTAATGCAGATACTGCTTCATGCGGAATGTTGTGTTGTGACAAAGATACTTCATAATGGCTTGAAAATTCACAGCTAGACAGACACTGGAACTTGGATAATCACTGGTCTTTTTGTCTTTTTGTCTTGAACCACAAATTGAATAATTTCCCAATACATTTTAGATGTGAGAGAAGGTGTTCTTTTGTTTGAACGCAATGCTTGTGCCTATGCTATTAGAGGCAAAAACCACTAAAACAAAAGGCACACCTCACTTTATCTTAACGTGGAAAAGTGATGTAATTCACATCAAATCACTAAAAGTAGTTCAGAGTGGTGTTATATCATATAAATTGTGTAACCATTTTAATGTCAGAATGTACCACTCATTGCAGTTGCAGTCAATGCCAAGAAATGTAACATTAATTTGGTAACTGTGAAGACAATTCTGTGTGTATTAATTATTTAGGGGACCTGAACAGCACTGTTACAGAGCTATATTTGAGCCTTGTTTTTTAAATTTATTTCACCTTTATTTAACCAGGTTGGCCAGTTGAGAACAAGCTCTCATTTACAACTGCGATCTGGCTAAGATAAAGCAAAGCAGTGCGACACAAACAACACCACAGAGTTACACATGGAATAAACAAACGTACACTCAATAACACAATAGAAAGTCTATATACAGTGTGTGCAAATGAAGTAAGATTAGGCCATAGTGGCGAAATAATTACAATTTAGCAATTAAACACTGGAGTGATAGATGTGCAGAAGATGAATGTGCAAGTAGAGATACTGGGGTGCAAAGGAGCAAAAAAACAAAAACAATATGGGGACAAGGTAGTTGGGTGGGCTATTTACAGATAGGCAATGATCTGTAAGCTGCTCTGACAGCTGATGCTTAAAGTAGGTGAGGGAGATATGAGTCTCCAGCTTCAGTGATTTTTGCAGTTCGTTCCAGTCATTGGCAGCAGAGAACTGTTAGGGACGTTTTCCTTTATGACGTAATTTGTAATCAAGGTATGATTCATTCTGTGCATATGTAATTCTGTGTGATTAGTTAGGTATTTAGTAAATAAATAATTAAACCCAATTTTGTATTGCTGATTCGACTTGTTTGCCAGGGTTCGTGAAGATAACCAAGAATTTACAACTTTCAGATGAGACTGAAATAAGGTGACGATTAATATTGACTGCTATTGATGTAAAATATTACTAGGTCTTTAAGAGTTTATTCGGAAGATAACAGCTCTATAAATATTATTTCGTGGTGCCCCTCCTCTCTAGTTAATTACATTTACATGATTAGCTCAATCAGGTAATATTAATTACGGAGAAAGTATTTTATAGAATAGCATGTCATAACACTTAATCCGGCATAGCCAAAGACACGACAACGGCTTTGCACACTCTTGGTATTCCCTCAACCAGCTTCATGAGGTAGTCACCTGGAATGCATTTCAATTAACAGGTGGGCCTTGTTAAAAGTTAATTTTGGAAATTTCGTTCCTCCTTAATGCGTTTGAGCCAATCAGTTGTGTTGTGACAAGGTAGGGGTGGTATACAGTAGATAGGGCTATTTGCTAAAAGACGAAGTACATATTATGGCAAGAACATCTCAAAAAAGCAAAGAGAAACAACAGTCCATCATTACTTTAAGACATGAAGGTCAGTCAATCCAGAAAATGTGAACTTTGAAAGTTTCTTCATGAACAGTTGCAAAAACCATCAAGCACTATGATGAAATTGGCTCTCATGAGGACCGCCACAGGAAAGGAAGATCCAGAGTTACCTCTGTTGCAGAGGATAAGTTCATTAGAGTTAATTGCACCTCAGACTGCAGCCCAAATAAAAGCTTCACAGAGTTCAAGTAACAGACCCATCAACATCAACTGTTTAGAGGAGACTGCATGAATCAGGCCTTCATGGTCAAATTGCTGCAAAGAAACCACTACTAAAGGACACCAATAATAAGAAGAGACTTGTAGGTGCATGAAGGTCCATGAAGCATGGAGGAGGTGGTGTGATGGTGCTTTGCTGGTGACACTGTCAGTGACTTATTTTGAATTCAAGGCACAGCATTCTGCAGCGATACGCCATCCCATCTAGTTTGCGCTTAGTGTGACTATCATTTTTATTTTTGTTTTTGAACAGGACAATGTCCCAAGCCACACCTCCAGACTGTGTAAGGTCTATTTGTCCAATAAGGAGAGTGATGGTGTGCTGCATCAGATGACCTGGCCTCCACAATCACCAGACCTCACCCAGTTGAGATGGTATGGGATGAATTAGACCGCAGAGTGAAGGAAAATCAGCCAACAAGTGCTCAGCATATGTGGGAACATCTTCAAGGCTGTTGGAAAAGCATTCCTTATGAAGGTGGTTGAGAGAATGCCAAGAGTATGCAAAGCTGTCTTCAAGGCAAAGGGTGGCTACTTTGAAGAATCTAAAATATATGTTGATTTGCTTAACACTTCTTTGCTTACTACATGATTCCATATGTGTTATTTCATATTTTTTTCCATTAAGAAAATGTAAATGTGTTTTGTGTGAAAGGGATAACATTTACATTAGTGGCAAAAATGGTTTCAGAGATGTGTTTTTGGTCCAAAATGTGGTGTATCGAATACAACCCAGAATAATTTATTTATGTATTAATTAAGAAGTGTTGATTGTGGTTAGATGCAATGACCTGAACCAGAATTGTCAAATGTGCCTACAAGCAGGGTTATTTTGAAGTTGTCTCATCCAAAAGGATTTCCCTTTGACAACTGATTCTGTGATCGCAAATCTTGGATGAGCTTTTGAAATAACCTGCCTTAGAGAAAGGAATGAAATAACTTCATAACTTTAGGCTTTTTAAGAGCAGAGAAAACTGAAAGCCCCAAATGCAGCCTTTTTAAATCATCACTGTATGTCTCAAATCAGAGTTTATGTAACGAAAATAACAAATATATATATTTTATTTTTAATGATTTACTTCCTGAGCCTCCTTTTGCCATTGAAATGCTCAGTCTGATCGTGTGGGCGTTGATACAAATTTTTATACAGTTCATTCGGAAAGTATTCAGACCCCTTGACTTGTTCCACATTTTGTTACATTACAGCATTACTCTAAAATAGACATTTTTACAAATACATAACAAAATAAAATGTACATAAGTATTCAAACCCTTTACTCAGTACTTTGTTGAGCGATTACAGCCTCGAGTTTAGGGTATGACGGTACAAGCTTGGCACACCTGTATTTGGGGAGTTTCTCACATTCTTCTCTGCAGATCCTTTCAAGCTCTGTCAGGTTGGATGGGGAGTGTCGCTTGTTTGATCGGGTTCAAGTCCGGGCTCTTGCTGGACCAGTCAAGGACATTCCGAGACTTGTCCCGAAGCCACTCCTGCATTGTCTTGGCTGTGTGCTTAGGATTGTTGTCCTGTTGGAAGGTGATCCCTGAGGCCCTGAGCGCTCTGGAGCAGGTTTTCATCAAGGACCTCTGTACTTTGCTCCGTTCATCTTTCCCTTGATTCTGACTAGTCTCCAAGTCCTGCCGCGGAAAAACCTTTGTTTAACAAGGCAAGTCAGTTCAGAACAGTGGGTTAACTGCCTTGTTCAGGGGCAGAACGACAGATTTATACCTCGTCAGCTTAAGGATTCAATCTAGCAACCTTTCGGTTAATGGCTCAATGCTCTAACTACTAGGCTACCTGCCGCCCCACTACATGATGCTGCCAACACCATGCTTCACTGTAGGGATGGTGCCAGGTTTCCTCCAGATGTGACGATTGGCATTCAGGCCAAAGAGTTCAATCTTGGTTTCATCAGACCAGAGAATATTGTTTCTCATTGTCTAAGAGTCTTTTAGGTGCCTTTTGGCAAACTCCAAGCGGGCAGTCATGTGCCTTTTACTTAGAAGTGGCTTCCATCTGGCCAGTCTACGATAAAGGCCTGATTGGTGGAGTGCTGCAGAGATGGTTGTCCTTCTGGAAGGTTCTCCAATCTCCACAGAGGAACTCTGGAGCTCTGTCAGAGTGACCATTTGGTTCTTGGTCACCTCCCTGACCAGGGCCCTTCTCCTCCAATTGCTCAGTTTGGCCTGAGCGGCCAGCTCCAGGAAGAGTCTTGGTGGTTCCAAACTTCTTCCATTTAAGAATGACGGAGACCACTGTGTTCTTGCGGACCTTCAACGCTGCAGACATTTTTTTGATACCCTTCCCCAGATCTGTGCCTCGACACAATCATGTCTCTGAGCTCTACGGACAACTCCTTTAACCTCATGGCTTGTTTTTGCTCTGACATGCACTGCCAACTGTAGGACCTTATATAGACAGGTGTGTGCCTTTCCAAATCATGTCCAATAAATTGAATTTACCACAGGTGGACTCCAATCAAGTTACAGAAACCTCTCAAGGATGATCGATGGAAACAGGATGCACGTGAGCTCAATTGAGTCTCATAGCATAGGGTCTGAATACTTACGTAAATAAGGTATTTGTTTATTTCTTTACATTTCTAAAAACTTGTTTTCACTTTGTCATTATGAGGTATTGTGTGTAGATTGATGAAGAAAAACAAATATTGAATCAATTTTAGAATAAGGCTCTTTCACTGCAGATGAGATCACTGCACTGCCTGATACACCAGAGCGTGCTTTGCACTTAACTCAGTGGTGACTTTAAAAAAACTCCCCATCGACTCAGTTATGGACATTAAACTTTATCCGATCAACGTCTAGCCTGCAACATTGCTTGTTTTGTAGTCTGCTGAGCATCGTGATCCAGTTTTACATAATGATTTTCGGTGGCTAAACAAGGGCAATAATGCTCTCAAGAGAGCTGCCTATGTGATCTTAGGGTGGAGATAGTTGCTTTTCTCTGTGATTGCCACCACAAGAATGCCAACAGATAGATGTTTTTGTTGTTGTTGTGATATCTACAAATCAATTGAATGGACTTAATTTGGGGCCACATGGGAGGGATAAAACAATTAACATGATTAACACTTACAAAATAAAAAAAAGTATTTTCTCCTCTGATTTGAGGCCAAACAAAAAAAACTCTCCATTTCAAATCAAAGTTTATTTGTCACCTGCGCGGAATACAACAGGTGTAGACCTTACCGTGAAATGCTTACTTACAGGCTCTAACCAATAGTGCAAAAAAGGTATTAGGTGAAAAATAGGTAAAGAAATAAAACAGTAAAAAGACAGGCTATATACAGTAGCGAGGCTATAAAAGTAGCGAGGCTACATACAGACACCGGTTAGTCAGGCTGATTGAGGTAGTATGTACATGTAAATATGGTTAAAGTGACTATGCATATATGATGAACAGAGTAGCAGTAGCGTAAAAGAGGGGTTGGCGGGTGGGACACAACGCAGATAGCCCGGTTAGCCAATGTGCGGGAGCACTGGTTGGTCGGCCCAATTGAGGTAGTATGTACATGAATGTATAGTTAAAGTGACTATGCGTATATGATAAACAGAGAGTAGCAGCAGCGTAAAAAGAGAGGTTGGGAGGGGCACACAATGCAAATAGTCCAGGTAGCCATTTGATTCGTAAAAATCCAAATACCTTCACAGATCGTCATTGTAAAGGGTTTAAACACCGTTTCCCATGCTTGTTCAATGACCCATAAACAATTAATGAACGTGCAACGATCGTTAAGACACTAAAAGCTTACAGACGGTAGGCAATTAAGGTCACAGTTATGAAAACTTAGGACATTAGAGGCCTTTCTACAGACTCTGAAAAACACCAAAAGAAAGATGCCCAGGGTCCCAGCTCATCTGCGTGAACATGCCTTAGGCATGCTGCAAGGAGGCATGAGGACTGCAATGTGGACAGGGCAAAAAATTGCAATGTCCGTACTGTGAGACGCCTAAGACAGCACTACAGGGAGACAGGACGGATAGCTGATCGTCCTCGTAGTGGCAGACCACGTGTAACAACACCTGCACAGGATCGGTACATCCGAACATCACACCTGCGGGACAGGATGGCAGCAACAACTGCCCGAGTTACACAAGGAACGCACAATCCCTCCATCAGTGCTCAGACTGTCCGCAATAGGCTGAGAGAGGCTGGACTGAGGGCTTGTAGGCCTGTTTTAAGGCAGGTCCTCACCAGACATCACCAGCAACAACATCGCCTATGGGCACAAACCCACAATCGCTGGACCAGACAGGACTGGCAAAAAGTGCTCTTCACTGACGAGTCGCGGTTTTGTCTCACCAGGGGTGATGGTCGGATTCATGTTTATCGTCGAAGGAATGAGCATTACACGAGGCCTGTACTCTGAAGCGGAATCGATTTGGAGGTGGAGGGTCCGTCATGGTCTGGGGCAGTGTGTCACAGCATCTTCGGACTGAGCTTGTTGTCATTGCAGGCAATCTCATCCTGACATGACCCTCCAGCATGACAATGCCACCAGCCATACTGCTCGTTCTGTGCGTGATTTCCTGCAAGACAGGAATGTCAGTGTTCTGCCATGGCCATCGAAGAGCCCAGATCTCAATCCCGCAGCCACGTCTGGGACCTGTTGGATCGGAGGGTGAAGGCTAGGGCCATTCCCCCCAGAAATGTCCGGGAACTTGCAGGTGCCTTGGTGGAAGAGTGGGGTAACATCTCACAGCAAGAACTAGCAAATCTGGTGCAGTCCATGAGGAGGAGATGCACTGCAGTACTTCATTCAGCTGGTGGCCACACCGGATACTGACTGTTACTTCTGATTTTGACCCCCCCTTTGTTCAGGGACACATTATTCCATTTCTGTTAGTCACATGTCTGTGGAACTTGTTCAGTTTATGTCTCAGTTGAATCTTATGTTCATACAAATATTTACACTTGTTAAGTTTGCTGAAAATGAACGCAGTTGACGTTTCTTTTTTTGCTGAGTTTATGTTCAGTGATCACCAGTACAGATTACTCCCGTGATGTCGGAGATTTTAGATAAACTGAAAGCTAACTTTGCAACGACATTTGATGAGGTGAAGCCCCACAGAGGTGGTACAGTTTGTTATAGGGACATATTCTCTATTGATGCAGGGGAGAGAGACTTCTCCACAAAAGCTATTCAACTGATATATACCATGCATAAAATGTGTGTATTTTGTTTTATTTTTACACATAGGAAACCTTATATGCATATCTGTAACCAGCATCACATTCTGTTCTATTTTCTATTTCTTTATTATTTCATGTCTTGTTTTATTTTTACACATAGGAAACAGAGAAGATAATGAAATAGAAAATAGAACAGAATGTGATGCTGGTTAACTGAGATGTGCTATGCATAAAAGGTTTCCTATGTGTAACTAAAAACAAAAGATGTATGTAAAAAAACAGACAGAAAATGTGATATTAATTTATGTGATGCAGGTCAACTGTGTGTTAAGTACAAAATGTGTTCTATTATTTGAACAATTAGATGCATTGAATTAAGCTGATCTTAAATGAACTTTTAGCAACATTTAATTTTAATAAAAGTGCTTTGTAAAGTTGTGTTTGTGCAGTTCAATTTTTTAAAATTAAATACTGGTTTTAGGAAGAGTAATCCCATTTAGAATACGTCTGGCCCCCCAGTAAATAACCTCTCTCAAATCTGGCCCCGTAAGAATATAGTTGAATAGCCTTGCTCTAGAGCAGAGTTTCCCAAACGCACATTTCAGAGTGTTATTTCGACCACAGCATGGAAATATCAATAATAATAAAAATAGGAAAATTGTCTGAATGCACTGCCCCTTTAAAACGTGAGACGAAGTGCATATTACATTTTAACATGGTGGAAAGGGAAAAACATTTGTATATTATTCCTGAGTGGTTTGTTTTAGTCAAGGTCATAAAGATACAATTTAATTATATTTTACATGCTTACAGTGTTAGTTTCATCAGCTGTTGTACAATATGTTATAAAACAGAGGAAAAAATACATTTTCACTGCCATGGGCCTTTAACAACAGAGCTTGGTTCACCAAGAGTCCGATGTCAAAAACTGTCAGTTCAACTAAACTACTGTGAAGCTTTGCATCCTATTGGTCACATGTTCTAGACTCTTTGTATAGTACACTATCTGCACAGTTTCATTGTAGTGCCTTCTTCCAGTCATCCTTGGCCCAGTCAGGTAGGCGAGTTGAATATTCAAAGTCTGGTCCTGTATAGCGCAATGCATGGAGGTACATGATGAGCTCCTTCTCAGTGGGGTCTGGACGTACAATCACTGCATAGAGGGTACCTCGTGTTTGTAGAAGCTGAGTAAGAAGATTCTGTGGACTTTGTTTGATCCCCATTTTCTTCAGATGGTCTGGGTAACGCAACAGGTGTGGCTGGACTGCTGTGGAACTGATTTGCACTCTGTTTAGTCACTTAAAACAGAATTGCAAACCTGTGGCAACAGCTCTGGCTGAGATGTCTGAGCATCTTTGCCATAGACGTCAGACTGCGCATTGCTCACCTGTCCGATTCGGTCATCTGGGATGTCTAGGGGATGAAGACTCGTCTTCAAGCGATGTTCTTTCAGAATCGCTTTGAGAAGGTTGTCGTCACTCATGCCCACCCTTCGCCCTGTCGGGACCCCAAGCAGAAGAGCCGTAGATGGGGTCGTTGAGGATGGGGTAGCCCAGGAACTGGAGACTGCGTCCAGTGAGAGGGTGGCAGCACACTACACTGGAGTGGCCGTTCCAGTTGAGTCTTTGGAAGACTGTGCGGCATTCCTTGCCTTTAGGATGCAACCTGTACAGTTCCACCTTGAAGGAAACCACCAGGACAGGATCCTCACAGATGATCTCGCCCTCTGGGAACTCCCCCTCCACTCGACAGACGTACTCCTCCAGATGTAGAAGATTACATACTGTATCAGTGACTAATGTCAAACTTTGACAAAGTGTATTTTATGTTCAGTCAGAGAGAGATTATACTTGAGGGCCCATTCAATCCACACTGGTAACCAGATTTCCAGGATAAGTGAATAAAAAAAAAAGTCTTAGCAGTTTATATGATTCCGAATGTCCCTTTTCGATTGAAAGTGGAAACTGCACTAACATAAGGTAGACTGAGGATGTCCGACCTGTCTTTCATGCACCAACACGTCCAGTTTTTGGGACACTTCCAAAGTGCGGGCGAAGAGCAGCACCCCAGACGTGAGGCGATCCAGCCGGTTCACAGTTTGAAGGCCACATATGCCCCGTTCCTTTCCCAGGATGAAGATGACCATGTTGTGACGGACGCGCCCGCAAGGATGGACTGGCATCGAGGCTGGCTTGTCAACTACCAACGCCTCCCCATTATCTTCCAAAATCTCCAAGGGCCATCCGACTACAGGTGGCTCATGGCGATGCACTGTCTTCCTTAGGAAGTCATTGTCTGAGTGGAGACTTTCTGCAGACTCAAAAAACATAGGATCAAAGGTTTGGCTGCTGTATCTGATTCAAGCCAACATATTCATTGACAGGGAGGAGACAGATTAATCATACTTGGTAAGTTCAATCAGGCTGTAATACACAATTAATGGGTATATACAGCATGAAACTAATGCCTGCAAAATTCGACAAGACACATTTTCAGTCTAATAAAAAAAAAAAAAAGATACATCTACACTACAAAGTGTTGATTGGTCTCCATCCTCCCGATTCAGAATAAACCATTTTCATTGTAATGGCAACTAACTTTACCTTGGTGCCGAACCGAACCATTGCAACTTGAAAAAGTCGGGTAAACAATAGTTTCCTGTGGATATTGTCTCAAATTTCTAGCAGCTAAATGACAAACTGGTACAGTAAGTTTAAATGTTATTTTTTTTCAACATTCTGGCTTGTTAGGAACATTTACATGATTTGGCAGGCATTAGTTTCAGGCTGTATATACCACATTTTATATTACAGCATGATTCATCTGACTATAACTTACCCTGAGTGTTATGGAGAGGTCATCCACTGGTGGCTCGTTGAGTCGGATGCCCTAATGTAGTACTCCAAAGGCTCCGCTTGGAAATTCACTGCTGAAAATCTCAAGACTTTTCCCAATCCAGCGTCCCTTGCAATACGTTTTGAAGTCGAAGTAGTGAGTGCACTTTGCGTAGACCTCCTTCAAAATAGTAAACTAGACACTGTAATGTACTTGTCCTCTTGCTCAGTTGTGCACCGGGGCCTCCACGCCTCTTTCTATTCTGGGTAGCCAATTTGCACTGTTCTGTGAAGGGAGTAGTACACAGCGTTGCACGAGGTCTTCAGTTTCTGGGTAATTTCTCACATGGAATAACCATTTCTCAGAACAAGAATAGACTGACTAGTTTCAGAAGAAAGGTCTTTACATTTTGAGCCTGTAATCGAACCCACAAATGCTGATGCTCCAGACACTCAACTGGTCTAAAGAAGGACAGTTTTATTACTTCTTTAATTAGCACAACAGTTTTCAGCTGTGCTAATATAATTGCAAAAGGGTTTTCTAATGATCCATTACCCTTTTAAAATGATAAACTTGGATTAGCTAACACAACGTGCCATTGGAACACAGGAGTGATGGTTGCTGATAATGGGCCTCTGTACGCCTATGTAGATTTTCCATTATAAAACATATCTGCCGTTTCCAGCTACAATAGTCATTTACAACATTAACAATGTCTACACTGTATTTCTGATCAATTTGATGTTATTTTAATGGATATTTTTTTTAGCTTTTCTTTCAAAAACAAGGAGCTTCCCCGAGCTGACAAGGTAAAAATCTGTCGTTCTGCCCCTGAACAAGGCAGTTAGCCTACCAGGGAACAGTGGGTTATCATTGTAAATAAGAATTTGTTCTTAACTGACTTGCCTAGTTAAATAAAAGGTTCAAATAAATATATATTATATAAAAAAATTATCCACTTTAAATTCTGTCTGCAACCCAACAAAATGTGGAAAAAGTCAAGGGGTGTGAATACTGTAGATGGTTAAACAAAATCAAAAACCAAACAATCCACAATGTCTTAAAAAAAGCAACATTATTTCCCATACATTTACAAACAAGCAAGCATTTTCATTACAATGTTTTTATTGACAGGTTATGGCACTTGCGTATAATCATTTCAATAATTTTTTCAAAATAAAGTGCATGTATTCCCATCGCTAAGTAAAAAGGGTTGTTTTTCTGTTACTAAGACAGAGGAATTGTGGTCATTTAGGTCACTATGTTTACTTGGATTCACGTCAGACATTAGAATTATTTTTTATGAATTTGTTCCGTTTATCAAGACATGTAATCTTCATATTGGTTGGTGAAGCCCGATCACTTAATTTGTATGAGTGTTGCATCTTCGTAAAATTACATCATACGTATATTTGATGTAACCTTATAATAAATAAGCCAACCTTTCAGCCAGACATCTGTGAGGAACATAAACATTGTATTTTGAGGTTCTGAATACAACTCCAATTGCAACCATTAATCCAACAGCCCTTGGCAACCCTCTGGGACAACGGTCATCTGCAACTCAGTTTTAGTCAATAAGCACATAGGACGTGTTGCTAGGCTGCAGACAGATGGCGATCTAGGGAACACAAGAGCTGCAGCACCAGCGCCACCTTCTGCAGGGGCAGCCACACGACACGGCAGTCAGAGCTCACCTCTGGAAAGAGAAACACAGAATAACATCTCTCAGGAGAAATAATTCTAGATGTGAGATGATGAACTAAGGTAAGGTCCTGATGGCAGGTGATGGTGACAAACTGACTTCAACAAGTTGGCTGGACGTCCTTTGGGTGGTGGACCATTCTTGATAGACATGGGAAACTGTTGAGCGTGAAAAACCCAGCATCGTTGCTGTTCTTGACACAAACTGGTATGTCTGGCAACTACTACCATACCCGTTCACAGGCACTTAAATATGTTGTCTTGTCCGTTCACCCTCTGAATGGCACACACACACAATCCATGTCTCAATTGACTCAAAGGCCTTAAAAATCCTTTAAAACAGTCTCCTCCCCTTCATCACTGATTGTAGTGGATTTAACAAGTGACATCAATAAGGGATCATAGCTTTCACCTGGTCTGTCTGTATACGTACCCAGGCCATTGGCGTCGCTTGTCAGTCAAAGGAACATAGATCACCCCCATAAGGGCTTTCCTGATGAAGGTGCCATCACTCTGGCGATCGTACTGTTCTAGGACCTGGCTTCCCCCATCAGGACCAACAGGCAAAACCAGCCTTCCACCAGGCTTCAACTGATCCAATAGCTGTGTAATGAAGGCATAAATGATGAGAAAAATGCACGCATTTACTTTCCCTCCCTTGTGAAAAGACAATGTTGTAAAATTTGTGTTAATGACATTATAATGCTCTGATATAATTCCCATAATGATTTAAAATGCTCTGAAATACTAATGCCATTTATATAGTAATGCTTTGACATCATAATGCCTATAATGTTGTAATAATGCTCTGACATAATGGCCGTCACGATGTAGTGATGCTCCGATATACAGTACCAGTCAAAAGTTTGGACACACCTACTCATTCAAGGGTTTTTCTTTATTTTTTTACCATTTTCTACATTGTAGAATAATAGTGAAGACATCAAAACTATGAAATGACATATGGAATCGTGTAGTAACCAAAAAAGTGTTAAACAAATCAAAACATATTTTATATTTGAGATTCTTCAAAGTAGTCACCCTTTGCCTTTGACAGCTTTGCACACTCTTGAGAATGCCAAACTTTGACTGGTACTGTAGATGCGGTAAAGGAGTCAATTGAACACAGACACACACTGACCAGATTGGCGCATATTCAACAAATCTGACATACAAAGTGGATATTCGTCAAATCTGTCATGCTATATGTATTGTAAAGTATTCACAACCCTTGACTTTTTCCACATTTTGTGGTGTTACAGCTGGCATTTAAAATGTATTACATTTCGATTTTTGGGCTTACACACAATGTCAAAGTGGAATGTTTTTTTTGTTACATTTTTCACAAATTAATTGTCTTGAGTCAATAAATATTCAACCTCTTTGTTATGGCAAGCCTACATAAGTTCATGGGCTTACTCTGCGTGCAACAATAGTGTTTAACATGAGCAGGGAATTTCAAACACAGATTCAACCACAAAGACCAGGGATGTTTTCCAATCCCTCGAAAAGAAGGGCACCTATTGGTAGATATTTTTTTTTTTTTAAAGCAGACACTGAATATCCCTTTGAGCATGGTGAAATTATTAATTAGGCTTTGGATGGTGTATCAATACACCCAGCCCCTACAAAGATACAGGCGTCCTTCCAAACTCAGTTGCCGGAGAGGAAGGAAACCGCTCTGGGATTTCACCATGATGCCAATGGTGACTTTAAAACAGTTACAGAGTTTAATGGCTGTGATAGGAGAAAACTGAGGATGGATGAACAACATTGTAGTTACTCCACAATACTAACCAAATTGACAGAGTGAAAAGAAGGAAGCCTGTACAGAATAAAAAATATTCCAAAACATGCATCCAAGGCACTAAAATAATACTGCAAAAAATGTGGCAAAGCAATTAACTTTTTGTCCTGAATACAAAGTGTTATGTTTGAGGCAAATCCAATACAACATTACTGAGTACCTCTCCATAATTTCAAGCATAGTGGTGGCTGCATCATGTTATGGGTATGCTAAGGACTGGGGAGTATTTCAGGATAAAAAGAAACGGAATGGAGCTAAGCACAGGCAAAATCCTAGAGGAAAACATGGTTCAGTCTGCTTTTCACCAGACACTGGGAGATTAATTCACCTTTCAGCAGGATAATAACCTAAAACACAAGGCCAAATCTACACTTGCTTACCAAGAAGACAGTGAATGTTCCTGAGTTTTGACTTAAATCTGCTTTAAAATCTATGGCAAGACCTGAAAATGGTTGTTTAGCAATGATCAACAACCAATTTGACAGAGCTTGAAGAATTTAGAAAAAAATAAAATCAGCAAATGTTACACAATCCAGGTGTGGCAAGCTCTTAGAGACATATCCAGAACGACTCACAGCTATAATCACTGCCAAAGGTGCTTCTACAAAGTATTGACTCAGGGGTGTGAATACTTATGTAAATTTTATATTTCTGTATTTAATTTTCAATAAATCTGCAAAAAAATCTATTTTTTTCTCTCACTTCGTCATTGTGTGTAGATGGGTGACAAAAAATGACCATTAAATCCATTTTGATCCCACTTTGTAACACAACAAAATGTGGAAAAAGTCAAGGCATGTGAATACTTTCTGAAGGCAATGTAAGTCCGATTTGGATATATTTGGCAGTTTTGTCTGCATACAATGGCTAAATGCTAACTCCTGTTCGTATAAGCTGGTTAGTATAGCTAGCATACAGAAATCGGTGGTGGTAGACAAAGTATTTTTAACCCATTCTTCTCCCCAATTTCGTGATTACGATCTTGTCTCATCTCTGTAACTACCCAACGGGCTCGGGAGAGGAGAAGATCGAGTCATGTGCTCTCCGAAACATGACCTGCCAAACCACGCTTCTTAACACCCGCCCGCTTAACCCGGAAGACAGCTGCACCAATGTGTCGGAGGAAACACCGTTCAACTGACGACCGAGTCAGCCTGCAGGCGCCCGGCCCACCACAAGAACGCGATGAGCCAAGTAAAGCACCCCGGCTAAACCCTCCCCTAACCCGGACGACGCTGGGCCAATTGTGCGCTGCCCTATAGGAATTCCGGTCATGGCAGGTAATGACACAGCCTGGGATCGAACCCCAGGCTGTAGTGGCGTCGCAACACTGCGATGCAGCGCCTTAGACCGCTGCGCCACTCGGGAGGCCCTACATACTGAGATTTTTACCTCAACATAGTGTGAAATACACATAAACAATAGCCTAAATGTAACCTAATTTTACTCAGGGGCAATGAAGAGACCCCACACGTTTCCATGGCAATTCCATTGTTTCGCTCATGTTCAATTCACCTCTTTACCGCATCTATTACTGATGATAAATTCAAGTCGTCAGTAAAATAAAAACACTGGCTTGAAAGTTATTGATCGGCCAAGTCCTTACAGCTTTAGGGAGTGTAGGCGCGGCTGCCCCTACGTGAATGGCATCATATGGGGCTCCATCAGGGTAGCCTAACCGTCCATCTCCGACTGAGAAAAACACAAATATTATGAAACATTGTTATGGTGTGTGGAGAGAGAGAGAGAATTGATTTGACAATTTAAAACAATACAATCACACGTGGATCATGCATTTACAATCATCAATGATAACACAAGAAAGTATTTTCATTGTGGTCCTCTTACTAGGCATACATTGGTTACACATAAAACAAAAAGACAGGACGACATTGTCATAGCCTGGGGCATTACATACAGATGTTTATTTTTAATTGCTCGATCATTAGTCAGCTTTTGACATTCTTCTTAAATGAAGTTATGGTCGGTTTGGCTTTGAGTTGCTGTGGTAGGTAGGTTGTTCCACTCAACAGTGCCGGTATATAAAAACAGAGTCTCTGGCTCTGGTGTTGTATTAGTGGACATCCCTAATATAAGTACAATTATTTCGATAGGTACATGGGGGCTGAGTAAGTAATAATTCTATGGATCAGACCAAGTTGATTTAATATGACCCTTTTCTCTACAGATAGCCAGCCTAGCTGATTAAAATGCTCAACCTCCAGATGAGTACGCGGGGGGAGTTTAAGTACACCTCGTACCAGCTTGTTTTGGCTGGTCTGTCGCTTAGATGATCATTAGATGTTTAGGGATGCTGGTGAACCATGATGTCCATGCGTAATCAAAGTGACACTGAACTTGCGCACCTGCCAGGTGAGAGACTATGTCCCTGAAGGTTTTAACAAAGAGAAACCAAAAAATAACATTCCTAGCTCGGACCTCAAAATATCTTGATAGTGACACCCTAAAGACTTAGGGTGTCACTATCAAGATATTTTGAGGTCCGAGCTAGGAATGTTATTTTTTGGTTTCTCTTTGTTAAAACCTTCAGGGACATAGTCTCTCACCAGTCAGGTACATATCCAATTCACACCCAAAGTAGCTGACTGAGGTTTTTGGTGTAACCACTGAGTTGCCCACTTGCAAGCTTTACTCTGGAACCAAATAATGTTTTTCCAAGATGCAGAGAAAGTTTGTTACCTGAAAGCCATTTAGTGATATTGGATAACTCTGCACTAAGGTTCTCTTCTACTGAGGCTTTGTCCTTATGGGACGCCAGTAGAGCATAGTCATCCGCATACAACTAATTACAAGAGCAGGCTGATTTCATATCGTTAATGTACAGTAGGAAGAGAAATGTGCCAAGGTCCTCCCCTGCGGCACCCCACAGCTAATCCCCTTTGCAATAGAATGTTTTCCATTAACATATATCATTTGGTCTTTACCCGTTAAATAGGATTCAACCCAGTCAATGGCCATTCTCTTAAAACCAAGGGCTTTTAACTTATAGAGCATGATACTATGGTCAAACATGTTAAACGCCTTCTGCAGATCCAGCATTACCATTCCACAGAAATTTCCCTGGTCAACTTCTTTCCTGATTAAGTCAGTTAAAAACAATAGACGTGTCAGTGGAGAGGGACTTTTTAAAACCAGACTGTAGTTCGTATTACATTTTATTCTTACTAGTATTTTCCTCTATCTTTAGACATCACACTCAAAATAGATACAGGTTGCCCTTGTCTGTTTTGCTGCCCTTTTTGTGGATAGGGATCACTCGAGCAAGTGTCGTATTCGTGGGAACGCTGTATCACCACTTCCTTCCCTGGTGACACAGGGGGCAATAAGTTCAGCAACATCTCTTAAAAACCTGGTAGGGATATTGTTGAGGCCTGTAGCTTTAGAGTAGTTTAATTCAGACACTCTTAACAACTTCAACCTGAGACACTGCTATAAAAGGAAAAGGCATCAGCTTGTACATCCATCTTGGAGTAATAGCCTAGGACCTGACCCTAGCATACACTCCAGTACAACCAGGTAGCTTCTCAACCAAATTTGAGGAAACTGTTGTGAAAAAAGTATTGCGATTGTCAGCTGCCACTTCCTTGGCAAACGTGACTTCTCCATTGACCTCAATACCCACGCTTTTGCAATTCATTTTCTGTTATCTATATCCCAACTGTTTTAAGGACTGCCACAACATCCTAGGATTATGCCTATTCTCACAAACTCTGTTTTAAAATAGGCTTTTTTTGGCATCTTCAATCATCTGACTAGCTTTGTTCCTTAGGGGTCTGTGTCTAGTGAAAACATCTTCCTCTTTGGTTCTGTTATATTCTGGAAATGCAGTATTCCTTGATTTAATGGCCTCAAGGATTTCCTGATTCATCCAAGGTTCAGTTCTTTGTTTAATTCTTATGGCTTTCCATGGAGCCACTGTAAACAGTCCCATGCTTTATCCATATCTAGACATTTAAGTACCGGGTCCCAATGAACTTTATTCAAGTGATCAATAAATGCATCTTTGCTATAATGTTTCAGACACCTAACAGTTATTGTGTTGTGACAGTTTCTGAGCCTTTTTTTGTGCAATAAATCATTGAAAGGTCACTAATCCCATAGGGAATGACACCACTTTAAGAAATCTTAGATTTATCAGAAACCAATACAAACGTATAGTGTATCATGACTAGATACAGTTTGCCAACTCAACATTTCGATCTTTCATTATTTGTTTCACAAAAAACATGACATATCATTTGCATTGTATGTTGTCTGAACATACAGCTGAATACATAGCCTTTCAGTCACCAGACTTACCGACAAGTCTGATACGCCCTGAAGAGAGCAGCTCGGGGTCGTCAGCCCGGACGTTCCTCACAGAGGTTTGGACCAGCTCATCTATGTGTTCAATCCCTACTACTTTCCCTGAGGGCCCTACCTACAAAGGGAAAGAGAAGCAAATGACTATAAGGAAATATCACACATATGATTATTGTGAAGTACTCATACTGATCGATTCTGGAACTTACCATCCTTGCAAAGCACGCTGTGAGATAGCCACTTCCTGATCCCACATCCAATGCAGATGCCCCGTCCATTAGCTTGTCACTTAGCACCTCCAGGGCATGTGCATGCTGAATAAACACCGGACAGCATCCTGTCATTATCTTTCCTACTTAGAAAACTACAAGTTCTATACTGAGAAACTTACCATGTGTGGAGCACTGATTGTTGCCTTGAATCCTATGAAAACAAAGGAGATCATTATGTACTGTATGTAGTGATAACATCTATTCAACTGTCAATTATGCTACTTTGTACAGGTTTCTATGCTAATCAGAACTGAAGTAAGTCTACACTGAAGTAAGTCTACACACCCCTTGCACAGTCTTCACATTTTTCTGCCTTAAAATTAAATCTAAAAAGGGAATACATTACATTTTTCCCTACAGATCTACACACGCTACTTCACATTTTCAAAGTGAAAGAGAAATTATGAAAAATATAATTATACGAAGACGTCTTGATTGTGTACGTCTTTACACCCCGGAGTTAATACTTGGTGGAAGCACCTTTGGCATCCATTACAGCTGTAAATCATTTTGAATAAGATTCTACCAACTTTGCAGAACACTTAGGGTAACATAAACTGAGTGTACAAAACATTAAGCACACCTGCTTTGTACCTGACAGACTGACCGGGTGAAAGCTATGATCCCTTATTGATGTCACTTGTTAAATCCACTTCAATCAGTGTAGATGAAAGGGAGTTGACAGGTTAAAGAAGGATTTTTAAGCCTTGAGACAATTATTTTGTATGTGTGCCATTCAGAGGGTGAATGGGCAAGACAAAAGATTGAAGTGCCTTTGAACAGGGTATGGTAGTAGGTGCCTGGCGCACCGGTTTATGTCAAGAACTGCAATGCTGCTGGATTTTTCACACTCAACTGTTTCCCATGTGTATCAAGAATGATCCACCACCCAAAGGATATCCAGCCAACTAGACACAACTGTGGGAAGCAACATGGGCCAGCATCCCTGTAGAATACTTTCTACACCTTGTAGAGTTGATACCCCAACGAATTGATGCTATTCTGAGAGCAAAAGAGGGGGGGGCAACTAAAATGAGCAAAAGGGGGGGGGGGGGGGGTGCAACTCAATATTAGGAAAGTGTTCCTAAGGTTTGGTGTACTCAGTGTATATAATGCAGATCAATGAGCAGATATACAACAAAAATATTTCTGAAGTCCTAAAACCTATACTTTGTATGTAAATTACACTGAAGTAATTCCTAATGTTGAAGCAACTCAATATAAGGAAGGTGATCTTAATGTTTTGTACACTCAGTGTATATACATTGTTTTTGTAAAAATTGTTCAAGCTCCGTAAATTTGGTTAGGAATCATTGATCGACAGCAATATTAGAAACCTCGTCTCTGATTTTCGAGCTAAATTAAGTCAAGACTGAGACTGGACCACCCAGGAACACTCAACACCTCTTGGAAAGCCATTCGGGTGTGTCTTTGGCATTACATCTTTTGTATTTGTCCCGCTAAAAAAAATAAAACTACCCTAGGGTTAGGTTTTCAGAAGACTGAGGCGGGTTTTCCTCGTACTTTTCACTTGATTTGCTCCTTTCATATTTATCTTGAACATGACAAACCTTCCAGCATACCCATAACATGATGCCAACGCCACAATACTTCAAATTAGGCCAAACATAATAATAATTGCAGTGTTGTGTCTTTCTTTTGTTTTATTAACGAAGGCTTCCGTCTTTTTACTTTGTCATACAGCCCAGTAATGTGGAGTGAACACAATGTTGTTGATCCTCTGTATTTTCAAGTATTGTGGTGGCAGCATCATGTTATTGGTAGGGTTGAAATATGAATGGATCAAAGCCCAGATAAAAAAAGTTAGAGGAAACCCTGCCTCAGTCCTCTTAATACCTAACCCTGGAATAGCATTTGAATTTTGTGTTCCTGAATAGTCCAGTCTCAGTCCTGATTTAAATCTGCTTGAAAATCAGAGACAATGTTTAAAAATACTGCTTCCCATCAATGACTCTCATCCAAATTTACTGAGCTTGAGCAATTTTTAGAAAAAAAATGGACATAGAGTATCTTGCCCTAAGATGGTAGAATCTTATTCAAAATGATTCACAGCTGTAATGGCTGTCAGAGGTGCTTTCACCAAGTACTGTATTAACTCTTGGGTGCAAAGACAAACGCAATCAAGACACCATTTTTTATTAATTTGGAAAACAAATTAGATGTGTAGAATTTCACTAGGCACTGTACCTATGGACTGAGGGGAGTCAGCATAGGGGTAGTCTCTGGAGTAGATCCCTCGGTCGGTGGCAAGCATGGCGTCAAACACCCGATCACTGCGGATAACCCCATGTTCTTTGGAGTAAAGGAGGACATTTTCAAAGACAATTATTGAACACCGTGGCTTTTTAGCAGGATATGGGCATCAATAATAAACAGCAAAAAATAAAACTGTTTGCACCTTGCAATAGTATGTTTCCTACTCTACATGCCAAAGAGGCATGTTTGGTCTACATCAGTGGTTCTCAACCAGGGGTAGTACCCATGTGGGTGCTTGGCCTATCCCCATTGAGTACTTGAGAAGACTCTTGAGACCATAGGCTACTGGTGAAATGCATAAGGGGGTACTTGGTGGTACAGTAACCAAAAAAGGTTGCGAACCACAGGTCAACGTAACATGTTTCCATCTGAACATTCCACAACGTTGTGCCCTGCTGAACGCAGCCCAGGACTGACATCAGTCTCTCATACCTCTCAGGCGGTCGATAAGTTCTGAGTGTGTCTTTCCAGTGGACATCCATGCCATGGTTCTTGACAGCAGCACACCCATAGGGACTGCCACTACAGCCAGTCTGAACACTGCTTGCATCTCCTACACTGGTGGAGCTCCCTGACAATGTCAATAAAAACACACAATGTCACACAAAGACCCCATTGCAAGGTATGCTTAGACCGACCGACCGACCCCCCCCCCCCCCCCCTCACTCACACACACACACACACACACACACACACACACACACACACACACGTTTATAATAACAATCGACAATATCAAGTTTGTTAGCTTGCCATCGAACTCAGCAAAAAACGGATGGTTTATTGTTTGCATAACTCATAAAATACTACATGTAACACTAACGTGAGTAGCAAAGCTTTTCCAAATTATGAAAACGTACCTTGATAGTAGCTACTACCACCATCGATCTTCAACATTTGGACTGTTGTAGGACACTTCCTGGTCCCCACAAATGACTACCATAGCTGACCAATAACTTTGGGTTTACTTAACTGAAAACCAATGAGCACCAATAGAACCTATGAATGACTTGACAGGCAGTGACCTCATCTAATCAGATCACTTAAAACGCGCCAAAGGAGGAGTGTTTGTATTTTGTTTAGGATTCCTGCTACACTAGTAGGCTAGCTAGCTAACGTTATCAAGTTTATGTCCTACTGCCTGGAAAATACGGTTTAGTTGCTTTACATTTTATTCACAGGTAAGACACCAAGATAACATGTTTAGCAGAGTGAACGTTTAGCTACCATTTAGCTATACTTTTGAAATTCCAATGACAATGTGATTAATTTAACGCTAACGCGCCAACTTGGTAGCTAAGGTTAGCAAGCTAACACATAACGTCGAAACACTCATTCAATGCTGTAAACAGCAGCTCATTTCTAATTTGGTGACACGTTTACCAAGACCGTGCAGTTGGTATACAGTGTAACTTAATTGCATTGCTCAAGCTAGCTATCACTGGATTGATTTTGGCGCTAGCTATCCGTTCATAGAGTTGTTGACATGTTTTTCTCAACAGACCACAGACCGACTGCATCTGCATGAAGATGATTGAAGATTTCGAGAGTCACGAGACTCGGTCCAGCGGGGAGCTGTGGTCAGAGATCTGCTCGAGCCTGCCTGACGTACAGGAGGAAGCTCAAGGCCAAGAGGGGGATAATGCCACACTGTTCACAGATTCATTCCAACCCTCACATGTTGGCAATGGCCTGCAATCTCATGGCATGTCTACGAGTGCATCCTCTCACAGCGTCTGGGAACCTATGGAAGACTCGGATGTCTATATTGCTAGTTTAGGTAAAGTAAATCTAATATCAAACTTCTGTCATGTGTGGCCCTCCACCCTTATCTATGGCCCTTTTGATGGCATCAACCCTGGTCCTTGACTTTAACTCCAACACCTGTGTAAGTGCTAGGCTGGAACAAAAGCCTGCACACCCGACAGCTGTTTGCTTTACTGTAGTTTTAGAGGCTCAGCCTTCTTTCCAGTTTCGATGTTGGGTACATGTAAACAGTCGTGTAAAACTCTCATGCATCAATGTTATGTCCAGAAATAGAGCTAGAATGAATTTGAAAGTATCCAAATGCATATCCCACTGGGCACACACACTGGTTGAATCGATGTTGTTTTCATGGCATTTCAATGAAATTACGTTGAACCAACGTGGAATAGACGTTGAATTGACATCTGTGCCCAGTGGGATTTTACGGTTGATCCTATTCTCCCCTTGCAACACACTTCTGTCTCATTTTCACACGGCTATTTGGAATGATTGTGAGAGAGCTGAAAATCAAGGTTCTATTAATCCTAATCCCATAGTTCTTAGCATTAATATTGAAGTTCATTATGAATCCTGTCTTTCAGAGAACCGTCTGAAGAGAATAAAGGGCCAGTGCACTGAGGTGACTTCCAGGGAGATGCTGCGCTCCCTATCTCAGGCCAAACAAGAATGCTGGGATAGATTCTTGCATGACGCTCAGAGCTCAGAACTCTTTCAGGAGGGTGAACTAGATCAGAGGTGAGCTGAAGAGCATCATTTGTTGTTCTGTTTGAAGTAGGCCTATTAACTTTCTCCACTATCTCTGGACAGCTTTGGAGGCTGAGCTTGTAAAGAGTCTTACAGGTCTATGGATTGTTCTGTTATAAACATTATTTTTTTTTTTTTACATTGAAGTAATTTAGCAGACGCTCTTATCCAAGTGCATTCATCTTAAGATGGCTAGGTGAGACAACCACATTTCACAGTCATACTAAGTATATTTTTCCTCAAAGAAGTTATCAGCAAAGTTACCGCTAGTAGGACTGAGTGGGGACAGTAAGACTGATGAGACCAGAGGTGTCAGAACGGAGTGCTCGGATTGGGATGTAGGGTTTGAGCATAGCCCGAAGGTAGGGAGGTGCAGTTCCCTTTGATGCTCCGTGGACAAGCACCATGGTCTTGTAGTGGATCCAAGCATTGACTGTGAGCCAGTGGAGTGTACAGAGGAGCAAGGTGACATGGGAGAACTTGCAAAGGTTGAACACCAGATGGGCTGCAACATTCTGGATAAGTTACAGGTGTTTGATGGCACAAGCGGGGAGGCCCAGCACTGCTTCCTGTGTGAGGAAAGGTTGTACTTTACGGATGTTGTAGACCATGAACCTGCAGGAGCGAGTCACTGTTTTGATGTTTGCAGAGAACGACAGGATGTTGTCCAGGGTCACGCCAAGGTTATTTGCTCTCTGCGAGGGAAACACTGTGGCGTTGTCAACCATGATGGTGAGGTCTTGGAGCCACTCCTTCTTGTCAAGGTTGAGCTTGAGGTGGTGGGCTGCCATCCAAGCTTAGATATCTGCAGGGTATGCAGAGATGTGTGTTGCTACATGGGTATCAGAGGGGGGGAATGAGAAAAGTAGTTGAGTGTTAAATCAAATTTTATTTGTCACATACACATGGTTAGCAGATGTTAATGCGAGCGTAGCGAAATGCTTGTGCTTCTAGTTCCGTCCATGCAGTAATATCTAACAAGTAATCTAACCTAACAATTTCACAACTACCTTATACACACAAGTGTAAAGGAATGAATATGTATATAAAAATATATGAATGAGCGATGGCCGAACGGCATAGGCAAGATACAGGAGATTGTATAGAATACAGTATATACATATGAGATGCGTAATGTAAGGTATGTAAACAGTATATAAAGTGGCATTGTTTAAAGTGGCTAGTGATAAATTTATTACATCAATTCTTCATTATAAAAGTGGCTAGAGTGTCATCCACATAGCAGTGATAGAGACCATGAGAGGATATGACGAAGCTGAGTGACATGGTGTATAGAGAGAAGAGGAGAGGGCCTAGAACCGAGCCCTAAGGGACACCAGCAGTGAGAACACGTGGTGCAGATACAGATCCTCTCCACACCACTTGGTAGGAGCGACCTGCCAGGTAGGATGCAATCCAGGAGTTGCAGAGCCTGAGAGGAGGATCTGATGGTTCCGTGTCTAAGGTAACAGATAGATCTAGGAGGATAACGAGAGGAGAGAGTCAGCTTTGGCAGAGCGGAGAGCCTCCGTGACACAGAGAGCAGTGACAGAGGGGTTGAGTGTTGGTTTCTTGAAGAGGGGAGCAACTCTGGCCATCAAGTCAGAGGAGACACAGCCAGTGGTCAGGTATGAGATGAGGGAATGGGAGAAGGTCTTTGGAGAGGGGATGGAGTGGGTAGGTTGTCGGGCGACTGGACATCACTACTCGCAGGATTTCATCTGGGGAGAAAGAGGTCAAGGCGTAGGGTAGTTATGTGTGAGTGGGATCAGGGAACTCAGTAGGCTGAGTGTATGAGGAGTGGATGTCGTCAAACTTTTTTTCGAGGTGGTTGACAATCTCATCCGCAGGGAGGGGGAGTAAGTGTAGGATTAAGAGGTGGGAAAATTGTTTCCCAGGGTTGGAGGCAGAGGCTTGGAATATAATGATAGAAAGTGGCTTTAGCAGCGGAGACAGAAGAGAAGGTAGAGGAAGGATGATGGGTCCTTCAGAAGTTTATTTTTCCTCCATTGTCACTCAGCTGCCCGCAGCCCTGTTCTTAGAGCACACAGTCACTCGGGTAATGCCCTGTTCTGTGAGCACGCAGTCACTCCGACACGGAGCAGGAGGGGAGGCGACAGTTTGAGTCAAATGAGGCGGTAAGGGAGGAGAGTAGGTTCGAAGCGGCAGAGTCAGGAGACAGGCAGGAGAAGGATTTAGCAGAAGGGAGAGATGATAGAAGAGGAGAGAGAGTGAAGATTGCGAAAGTCCATGGTCATCTGGTTAGCGGTTGAGTGGGTAGGATTGCAGGAGAGAGTGAGATAACTACTTTGTTTATTTTTTATCTGAGACCTGGAGGGGGGTTGCAGTGAGATTGGTAGGCGAACAGCCTCTAGTATAGTAGAGGTCAAGCGTATTACCTGACTTGTGAGAGGAAGCTGACTGGGTGAGGTCAAGAGGCAAGGAGGGGAAAGAGGAGGTGGAAAGAAATTAGTCGAAGTCAGGCATTGGGAGGTTGAAGTCACCCAGTACTTTGCCTCTTTTTGTAATGAAAGGATGTGTGATAACTTCTATCTGTTCTTCACAGTGCCCTGGAGCATCTAAAGCGTTGGCTGGTACCTGAGAAAGTGGCCATCAGTGCTGAGGAGCTGGAATATCTCCTCCTGCCGTCACTGAGCCGAGAGCATATCTCCACGGACCAATCACAGAGTGGACCAGAGGCAGCCACTCAGAACCCTGAAGAGGACGAGAGTCACACACCGGAGAAATAACTACCTGTTCACTTCAGACATTTTACCAACGACCCTTATATGTTATGTGTTATTACTGGACAGGAACATGATGTGATTTCTTATACTTTTGTTATTAGATCACGTGTGTTTGGCTGTTTATTAATGTCTTGTCAAAACGGGAAAGAATTCAATGACATATCATTGGAAAAACTGCAACGGTCCATTGTTGGTTATGTTACTTTTTTTTCTTTTTTTTTAATATTGTCATGTTGATTTTATGATATGGTTCAATAACAAAATGCAGTTCATTGTTAGGGAATATCCCGAAACCACACTAGTTGCATTTTGTTAGGCTACTACACTATGTTGCACCAGAGATGATCTCTAATGTTGTAATGAGCTATGAGTCCTATCCAGAGTATTAATAGTTAAGATGAAATCGTTATAAATGTAGCTACTATATGTCCATTTCCATATGTATGAAAAATGTACTAGGTTCATTACCATGTGTATGATGTACTGCATATTTGAGATTCTGTAAGTATGATGAGAGATTCATTTGTATGAAGGAATCTTTTGAAACAATGCTAATAAACTTGAAAAAAAGTATTTCTTTACCCCTGTCTTATTCTTTCGCATTCAGAAAATATCACAAATAATTGGACATGTATACGCTGTACTGTATAGCTACCCCTAGATGGTAGCATTGTAGTCAACAAAATAATTTAGACTGGTAAATAAATCAGCACGGCCAAATATGGTGACTGAGAACTAGTAACGTGAGCGACATTCAACATTCAATCCATTTCCTACTGTGTACTTCAGTTAATAGCAGTGGCGTGCTGTGAGCCTGGGGCCTGGGCCTTCAGTGAGGTCCTACACAGTCCCACCCAAATTAATCCACCTCTTATTACCATCATTATGAAGCAATGGTGCTTTTGAAAACTTTTGGGGACACCCGAGTGGCTCAACGAACAAGCGCGCAGGGCAACGGAGCTGCACAATGAAAAGGTGAAGAAAAATAGGGAAATATTGAAAAGACTCATTGATTGTGTCATGTTTTTGGGTAAACACTGTTTTGGGTAAACACTTAGTAGTACGCAAATTAATTCATTTATCAAATTCAGTTTCGTAGTTCTGAGGTTCTGCATAGACCTGCCCATAGGACCTGCCTCTCAATATTGGTAATCCAATCAAAAGACGTGCACGCACTACGCCTGCTAGCTGGCTCCTGTGTAACACTGGAGCCAGCCAGCAGGCGTACAATAGCCAACTCTAAAGCTGATTGGTTGACACTAAATTTTCATTTCCATTCACTTTAAGCTACAAGCGCACGCACTGTTGATTCTGAAGGCCTGAGGGCAGATTTTAGACCCCTGGCAACACATGATGGCTGAATATGATTGGATAAAAGATCTAACATAAAGACCAGCCCTCCAAATCTCAACCTGGGGCTGGAAGCAGTGCAACCAAGAGGAAAGCTATGAAATGAAGAGTATAACTCTTACTCTGGGGAATAATTTAATACATATTTGTGGGAAAATATATTTAAAAAAAAAAATTATATTCTGATGATGTTTAGGCCAGCAGAGAAGGCCTTGCAGGCCCTGACGGCCCACCACTGGTTAATCGTCAGCAGTGGAACTGTTCATGCCATGGAACTGGACCTCAGTGGTAGAGGTCCCCCCCCCACCAGCCAGATTGCTCCTGATTTGAATACAGCAGTGAAAAGGTTGACTACTTGAAAGGAGACAGATTGACAGAGAGGACTGATGACAACACTGGGCAGATAGCCTTCTCACAAGACTTGCTTTGAAGAGTCTCTCTTGGATCGCTGTTAAAGTTGTTCAAATACAGGCCTCCTGAGTGACACAGTGGTCTAAGGCACTGCATCGCAGTGCTAGCTGTGCCACTAGAGATTCTGGGTTTGAGTCCAGACTCTGTTGCGACCGGGAGGCCCATGGGGCTGTTGCACAATCGGCCCAGCGTCGTTAAGGGAGGGTTTGGCCGGCAGGGATGTCCTTGTCCCATCGCGCACAAGTGACTCCTGTGGCGTGTCGGGCGCAGTGCATGCTGACACAGTCGCCAGGTGCACAGTGTTTCCTCTGACAAATTGGTGTGGCTGGCTTCCGGGTTAAGTGGGCATTGTGTCAAGAAGCAGTGGTTGGGTTGTGTTTCGGGGGATGCACGGCTCTCGACCTTTGCCTGTCCTGAGTCCGTCTGGGAGTTGCAGACAAGACTGTAATTTATTATCAATTGGATACCATGAAAACGGGGTAAAAAATGATAAATAAACATAAAAAAAGTTGTTCAAATACAAAAAAGGTACATGTTCAATGTATTTTTGTAACAAATGTATATAAATGTTGCTTGTGTATTTCCAAAGGGAAATTAGAGAATATAGGCTGTCTAAAACATGTGGATTAAAAAATAAGTTAAATTATTATTTGTCTACATTACAGTTATTTCAAGCTAAAACTACAGACTGTGTAGTTGATTTAATACAAGATCACTATACAGTATGATATTGAAAACATCTTATTTGCATTTAATCTGATTAAAATGTGTGACATTTAAGCCAATTTATTAGTCAGGTGAATGGGCACTAAAGTTTATCCACAATGGAACAGTTGCCAAAGGCATTGACTTTATGATTTATACAGTCTTCCTAGAAGTGGCTATGTTAGCAGACAAGTATGCATGCACAGTAACTCTGGTGGTGAAAGAGCTACTGGTGTAAAACTTTTCATTCACTTACATAAAATCATTTGATGGGGCCAATTATTTTTTATGGTTACGTCATTGGCAAAGGGGGCAAACTTAGGCAGGAAATGCCAACAAATAACAGTTAGCCATCGTACTCATGCATAAAAAACTAATAATGAAAGAAAAGTTTGCAAGTTTGAATTTTGTAAAGTTAGTGTGGGAGAGGTGGAAAATTATTGCTATCGATCAATAATGACAAACCTCCTTGTAACGCCAGGAGAATGATGGGTGTAGAGTCAGGCGCAGAGAGAGCAGAAGTTTACAGGAACAAAAACGCTTTAATGTCCACAGTGAAAACAGGAACAGGTACAAAAGGGTTGACGCCAAAACACAGGCACAAACACAACCCACAGACCAACTGTTTAAAATAAACTCGGTGGCAGCTAGTAGACCGGCGACGACGACCGCCGAGCGCCACCCGAACGGGAAGAAGAGTCACCTTCGGGAGTATTCGTGACACTCCTGGCATTGACAACTTAGATGGAAAGCTACTGAGGATGGTAGCTGACTCTATAGCCACTCCTATCTGTCATATCTATAATCTGAGCCTAGAGGAAAGTCTTTGTCCTCAGGCTTGGAGGGAAGCCAAAGTTATTCCTCTATCCAAGAGTGGTAAAGCAGTCTTTACTGGTTCTAACAGCAGAACTTTCAGCTTGCTGCCAGCTCTTAGCAAACTGTTGGAAAAAAATTGTTGTTTGACCAAATACAATGCTATTTCTCTGTAAACAAATTAACAACAGACTTTCAGCATGCTTATAGAGAAGGGCATTCAACATATACTGCACTGACACAAATGACACAAAAATGATAATAAGAAGATTGTGGGAGCTGTACTGTTAGATTTCAGTGCAGCCTGACATTATTGACCATAACCTGTTGTTGAGAAAACCTATGTGTTTTGGCTTTTCAATCTCTGCCATATAGTGGATTCAGAGCTATCTATCTAATAGAACTCCGAGGGCTTTCTTTAATGGGAGCTTCTCTAATGTCAAACATGTAAAGTGTGGTATACCACAGGGAAGCTCTCTAGGCCCTCTACTCTTTTCTATTTTTACCAATGACCTGCCACAGACATTAAACAACGCATGTGTGTCCATGTATGCTGATGATTCAACCATATACACATCAGCAACCACAGCTAATGAAGTCACTGAAACCCTTAACAAAGAGTTGCAGTCTTTTTTGGAAATGGTGGCCAGTAATAAACTGGTTATGAACATCCCTAAAACTAAGAGCATTGTATTTGATACAAATCATTCCCTACGTTCTAGACCTCAGCTGAATCTGGTAATGACTGTTTTGGCTGTTGAACAAGTTGAGGAGACTAAATTACTTAGTGTTACCTTAGATTGTAAACCGTCATGGTCAAAACATATAGCTTCAATGGTTGTAAAGATGGGGAGAGGTCTGTCTGTAATTAAAAATATGCTCAGCTTTTTTGACACCACACTCCAAAAAGCAAGTTATGCAGGCTCTAGTTTTGTCTTGACTTGATTATTGTCCAGTCGTGTGGTCGAGTGCTGCAAGGAAAGACCCAGTTAAGTTGCAGCTGGCCCAGAACAGAGAGGCACAACTTGCTCTTCATTTTAATCAGAGGGCTATACATACTATGCAAGCCAGTCTCTCTTGGCTAAGAGTTGAGGAGAGACTAACTGCATCCCTTCTTCTTTTTATAAGAAACATTCATGTGTTGAAAATTCCAAAGGTTTTATCATAGTCAACTTACACACAGGTCTGACTCACACACACTTACCCCCAAAAAAACAGAGATAGCAACACCTTAGGGCTCAACACCTCTCCCCTTTTTGACCTCGATCGTTTGTGTGTATTGTGACGGCCCTGAATATTTCTGAACCGTCTCAGTGCTTCTCCTTCTAATAGGGCGCTTCCCCTTTAATTCCCATTAAATAGCCAGCATCAGCTGCGCAAAGGTGAAGTTGTGATTGAGACATGAATGAGGATGTGTACTACCTTCAGTTCATGAAGCTTCGCCATTACATTTGTTTTGTTGCCTTACAGTGTGTTTTGTAGCCTTAAAGCGAGTTTACCCAGGATTGGATCCACTCTGTGCGTCTGTGGACTACAACTCTCCGTTGGTTTTCGTGGCCTTTTCTCCGCTGGAGATCTGTTGGCGGATTGTCTGACTGACCGACTGACTACAACTTTTTGTACACGGTATTTCCTTTGTTTGGGGGATATATACTGTGATTTATGTAGTTGTGAGGACGTATTATTCTTTGGTTAGTCTTTGATACGCTTTATAGTTGTGTTGCAAAATAAGCGTTCTTTTGAGTGTATGAATACACTGGGTTTACGCTACGGACAAACGTTGCGTGACTAAGGTCACTTGAGTCACTGAACTTATTTACCGGGCTGGACTCTTTTTATGCCGAGGTACAGGACATTTCTAAAGGAACATAAGTGCATTAATTGTTATATTGTTGTGTGTGATCATTTATGTTGTTAATACAACCACGCAAAAGAATACACTTGTTTGGAGTTCTTTCCAATGTTTTAAGGGGTTTATGAAAAGTATATTTCCATCCTTACTTTTACATAAGTCCTTTGTATTGGTGTGACTTGACGGACCAGATGGGACTCATTCCCTCCCAAACTAAAAGGAGAAACCAATGCTTTCTCTGGTAGGCACAACCTACCTGGCACCCCTAGAAATAACCTCAAGTCAAAACCGTTACAGTATGTATTGATATGTAGGCTACCTGTGCTTTAAAATGATTGATTTAGTTTTGTCCATGAGCTGTTCTTGTCTATGAATGTTCTGTCTTGTGTCCTGTTTTGTGTAGACCCCTGTGAGAGTAGCTGCTGCTTTAGCAACGGCTAATGGGGAAATACCAAATACCATTCAGTCATCCATCCATCCCTTTATTCCTTCATTCATTCTGAGATATCATACTCTGAGTCCTGTACAATCCTGATGTTCATGAAATCAGGAGTGATTCGGTTCTCCTCACAGTTCCATTCATTATTTATTGGACCTATCTGATGCTGTATATTGCGCTGTCTTTTGGAGAATAGATTAGGCTAACGTCATGAATATCCTGGAAGTTTTGCACACCAAGGTCTACCCGTGGTCCACTTAAGACTCATGTTTATTCAACACCAAGCTCAGGAATACAGTTTAATTGACTCATATCTATGAGCACCGTGAGCTGTCCTACTTGTATTATTGACCCTTATTGTAATTTGGAGAATCTGTTTAACAATGACCTAAATACACGCACATTGTGGGCTATCCGTGTCAAATCTGAACACGATTTAATCGGAATAATTAATAGCCCAGATAAGATTCAGAACTATTGCTTATACCATTTGTTGTGCTTTCCCCTTAACTCAGAACTTGCCCTCTCTCCATCCCCTCACTTCTTCTTTCAACATGATTGAATGTACCTGTTGAGTTTTGAATGGAACATTTCCATATTTTTTTATGGAAAGCATGTTCTCTCTAACCACGATAGCAAAGGATAGAGGGGGGAAATGTACAATTAAATGTATCACCACCATTCCACGTGATGCATTAGACTGATGTCCAGGACAAAGTGCACTTCATTGTCAGCTCAGGTCAATCCCATCCAAATAGACTTCAGAAAGGTCTTGGAGTAAGATGCAGTCGAAGCCAATCATTCCAACAATAGCCAGACGCATCACTTAGCTTACACATGAGTAGTCGGGCTCGAACCTACAGTAACTGGAAGTCCTTTTGATGTTGTCGGCACGATTTGTCGATAATGAAGGGGATGTGCCCTCAGACTTCAAGACGGCTTCCTACGCCGGTTGGATATTCCTTTTTCTAATTGAACGAATCAGACCCTGAGACTTTTCAAAGTGAAGATGATAATTAGCCTATTTAATATGATTCCAAACCTTTCCACGCTATAGTCTCATCCATGAGAGTCTATAATGAGGTGATGAGATACACAATGAATGAGATATTACAATATTGTTAATGCGTGGTTTGACAGGCAAAGTATCCCTTGACATGAATTAAAGTGTAAAATGCAACATCACCTTTTTGATTCTCATTTTGCTGACCTACATTGCTTTAGTATTGTCCCATTTAGCTCGTATGTTGTTTTCTCTTATCTATTCCCTGTTATTTTTTGTGTTACAGTAATGATTGACAGGGAATATTCTCTGAACTATTCTTGGCTGGAGAACACATCTCTCCTGGCCTACTCCTTGTTCTCTTCCTCCTCCTTCACTGGGCTGCACCTCCTTTTTGACCTGAAGTCCCTATTCATCCTAGCCTTGTATGAGCTATCCTGATCTCGCAAGCTTACATTCTGTTTCGCTACACGGAACGTCTGGCCACATCCAGATTGAAACCGTTTGAGCCCCTCCCTCTCCCTCCACCGTATGGCCGGACCAATCAACGTCCTCTGATAATCTGTGGGGTTGATTTAGTTGATGATGACAACGAGAAGCGCCTGTACTAGTCTTGGTTGCTGAGGTGGGGGAATGTTATCCTAACTCAAGGCGAGACCCAGATGCAGACACAGGAGGCAGATGGTTGGAGTCTTAGATGTTTAATAATCCAAAAAGGAGTAGGCAAGTGAATGGTCGTGGACAGGCTAAAGTTCAAAACCAGATCAGAGTCCAGGAGGTACAGAGTGGCAGGCAGGCTTGAGGTCAAGGCATGCAGAATGGTCAGGCAGGCAGGTACAGAGTCCAGAAACAGGCAAGGGTCAAAACCGGGAAGACTAGAAAAAGGAGAAATAGCAAAAGCAGGAGAATGGGAAAAAAATGCTGGTTGACTTGGACATACAAGACAAACTGGCACAGAGAGACAGGAAACACAGGGATAAATACACTGTGGAAAACAAGCAACATCTGGAGGGGGCGGAGACAATAACAAGGACAGGTGAATCAGATGTGTGACAAATATACTGGTATCAACAGTGTATCAGGAAAACCTCATGGGGATGGTTGTGGATGAGGTTCACATCACATACAAATGGTAAATATCATTTGGAAGAGCTTTCTCTGAAGTCTGGTTCCCCTTTTGCGCCGTCTCCCCAGGTTGAAGAAAATAAGATCCAGCATAAGAGTCTAGATCAGAAAGTATAATAATAACATATGTTTTTATGGACTTGCAAACAGAAGTCATCATATTGTCCATTACTGTAGCGTTGTAATGTTAGGTTAGAGCAAGGCATATAGCTAGCTAGATTATTGTCTTTGAGAAGGTCTGTTACTTATGGACTACTTGCTATCACTTTAGAGAGTTAACTAGCTAGGAGGCCAGTTAATGTTCAACATAGCGCAAACTTGTTTCATATCAAATGATGTAGTTATATTCACCATTTGTATGTGATGTGAACCTCATCCGCAACAATTCAGCATCAACATCAACCTCCTCAAGAGCAGCCATTGTTGTCATGATTTTCAAATTTGGCGCCCAGTTGTCGTCATGAACTAATTGTTGCTTCTCGTTGTCGTCAACTAATCCACCCAAACAATTTATCAGAGGATGCTGATTTGTCCATCCATATGGTGGAGGGAGAGGGAGGGGCTCAAATGGTTTGAATCTGGTCGTGTAGCGAAACAGAATGTAAGCTCGTGAGATCAGGATGGTTCGTGTGAGGTTACAGTATATTCATCCTTCTCTATTCCATGATGTTCCTGGTCACCTGCTCTGGCAACCTCCTACTGCTTTTCCTCATTGGCCTCAACAAAAAGAGACACAACACCACCAACTTCCTGATCGACAACTTGGCACTGGTCGATTTGGTCATGTGCATCTTCTGCGTGCCCCTGATGGCCTCCTATGCCTACGACAAGCGAGGGTGTGTCTTTGGACGCTTCATGTACCACTTTGTTACCTTAATGCATTCACGATGAAAAGTCCTGTCTCTCATGGCCATCATGGTGGACCAGTATGTTGTTGGAGCAAATCCCATTTACAGGCGGGTGGGTTGCCAGTTTAGCAGGGGGTTTGGTGTCATCTGGTTGGGTAGCCTAGCACTCACCACTTCCACGGCACTCCTTACTGGCTAGCATATATTAAATCGTAGAGTAGGCTAATGACTAGCATGTTTGCTAACAAGGAATACATTTAAATGACGGTAAGTTACCATAAACAGAGCTACAAGTAAGGGAGACAGCATATATACATAACATGGTGTGGGGTGCATGGGGAGAGTCTGATTGGCTGAAGCCACGAGCTGGGGGTGATTGATATCTCTCACGTAAGGGGGAGCTAGACAATACGGCGCCAGCCAGATATAAATCAAAGCAAATTGTATTTGTCACACTTACTTACAAAACCAACAATGCATTTTTAAGAAAATGCCAAAAAAAGTAAGAGATAAAAGTAACAAATAATTAAAGTGCAGCAGTAAAATATCAATAGCGAGGCTACATACCGGGGGTACCGGTACAGAGTCAATTGAGGTAATACAGTGAGGGAAAAAAGTATTTGATCCCCTGCTGATTTTGTACGTTTGCCCACTGACAAAGAAATGATCAGACTATAATTTTAATGGTAGGTTTATTTGAACAGTGAGAGACAGAATAACAAAAAAATCCAGAAAAACGCATGTCAAAAATGTTATAAATTGATTTGCATTTTAATGAGGGAAATAAGTATTTGACCCCTCTGTAAAACATGACTTTGTACTTGGTGGCAAAACCCTTGTTGGCAATCACAGAGGTCAGACGTTTCTTGTAGTTGGCCATCAGGTTTACACACATCTCAGGAGGGATTTTGTCCCACTCCTCTTTGCAGATCTTGTCATTAAGGTTTCATTAAGGTTTCGAGGCTGATGTTTGGCAACTCGAACCTTCAGCTCCCTCCACAGATTTTCTATGGGATTAAGGTCTGGAGACTGGCTAGGCCACTCCAGGACCTTAATGTGCTTCTTCTTGAGCCACTCCTTTGTTGCCTTGGCCGTGTGTTTTGGGTCATTGTCATGCTGGAATACCCATCCACAACCCATTTTCAATGCCCTGGCTGAGGGAAGGAGGTTCTCACCCAAGATTTGACAGTTCATGGCCCCGTCCATCGTCCCTTTGATGTGGTGAAGTTTTCCTGTCCCCTTAGCAGAAAAACACCCCCAAAGCATAATGTTTCCACCTCCATGTTTGATGGTGGGGATGGTGTTCTTGTGGTCATAGGCAGCATTCCTCCTTCTCCAAACACGGCAAATTGAGTTGATGCCAAAGAGCTCAATTTGGGTCTCATCTGACCACAACACTTTCACCCAGTTGTCCTCTGAATCATTCAGATGTTCATTGGCAAACTTCAGACGAGCATGTATATGTGCTTTCTTGAGCAGGGGGACATTGCGGGCGCTGCAGGATTTCAGTCCTTCACGGCGTAGTGTGTTACCAATTGTTTTCTTGGTGACTATGGTCCCAGCTGCCTTGAGATCATTTACAAGATCCTCCCGTGTAGTTCTGGGCTGATTCCTCATCGTTCTCATGATCATTGCAACTCCACGAGGTGAGATCTTGCATGGAGCCCCAGGCCGAGGGAGATTTACATTTACATTTTAGTCATTTAGCAGACGCTCTTATCCAGAGCGACTTACAGTAGAGTGCATACATTTTATTACATTTTTTACATACTGAGACAAGGATATCCCTACCGGCCAATCCCTCCCTAACCCCTAACCCGGACGACGCTATGCCAATTGTGCGTCGCACCACGGACCTCCCGGTTGCGACAGAGCCTGGGCGTGAACCCAGAGACTCTGGTGGCGCAGCTAGCACTGTGATGCAGTGCCCTAGACCACTGCGCCACCCGGGAGACCGGAGATTGACAGTTCTTTTGTGTTTCTTCCATTTGCGAATAATTGCACCAACTGTTGTCACCTTCTCACCAAGCTGCTTGGCGATGGTCTTGTAGCCCATTCCAGCCTTGTGTAGGTCTTGGCCATGGTGGAGAGTTTGGAATCTGATTGATTGATTGCTTCTGTGGACAGGTGTCTTTTATACAGGTAACAAACTGAGATTAGGAGCACTCCCTTTAAGAGTGTGCTCCTAATCTCAGCTCGTTACCTGTATAAAAGACACCTGGGAGCCAGAAATCTTTCTGATTGAGAGGGGGTCAAATACTTATTTCCCTCATTAAAATGCAAATCAATTTTTGACATTTCTGGATTTTTTTGTTGTTATTCTGTCTCTCACTGTTCAAATAAACCTACCATTAAAATTATAGACTGATCATTTCTTTGTCAGTGGGAAAACGTACAAAATTTAGCAGGGGATCAAATACTTTTTTCCCTCACTGTATGTACATGTAGGTAGAGTTATTAAAGTGACTATGCATAGATAATAACAGAGAGTAGCAGCAGTGTAGAAAAGGGGGGGAGGGGACAATGCAAATAGTCTGGGTTGCCATTTAATTAGATGTTCAGTAGTCTTCTGGCTTGGGGGTAGAAGCTGTTTAGAAGTCTCTTGGACCTAGACCTGGCGCTCCTGTACATGTGGTAGCGAACAGAGAACAGTCTATGACTAGGGTGGCTGGAACTTTGAAAATGTTTAGGGCCTTCCTCTGACACCACCTGGTATAGAGTTCCTGGATGGCAGGAACCTTGGTCTCCGTGATGTACTGGACTGTACGTACTAACCTCTGTAGTGCCTTGCGGTCGGAGGCCGAGCAGTTGCCATACCAGGTAGTGATGCAACCCGTCAGGATGCTCGCGAGGGTGCAGCTGTAAAACCTTTTGTGGATCTGGGAACCCATGCCAAATCTTTTCAGTCTCCTGAGAGGGAATAGGTTTTGTCATGCCCTCTTCACAACCTTCTTGGTGTGCTTGGACCATGTTAGTTTGTTGGTGATGTGGACGCCAAGGAACTTGAAGGGATCAACCTGCTCCACTACAGGCCCGTCGATGAGAATGGGGGCATGCTCGGTCCTCCTTTTCCTGTAGTCCACAATCACCTCCTTTGTCTTGATCACGTTGAGGGAGATGTTGTTGTCCTTGCACCACATGGTCAGGTCTCTGACCTCCCTATAGGCTGTCTCATCATTGTCAGTGATCAGGCCTACCACTTTTGTGTCATCTGCAAACTCAATGATGGTGTTGGAGTTGTGCCTGGCCGTGCAGTCATGCGTGAACTGGGAGTACAGGAGAGGACTGAGCACGCACCCCTGAGGGGGCCCCGAGTTGAGGGTCAGCGTGGCGGATGTGTTGTTACCTACCCTTACCACTTGGGGTGGCCCGTCAGGAAGTCCAGGATCCAGTTGCAGAGGAAGGTGTTGAGTCCCAGGGTTCTTAGCCTATTAATGAGCTTTGAGGGCACTATGGTGTTTAACGCTGAGCTGTAGTCAATGAATAGCATTCTCACATAGGTGTTCCTTTTGTCCAGGTGTGAAAGGGCAGTGTGGAGTGCAATATAGATTGCATCATTAGCGGATCTGTTGGGGCGGTATACAAATTGGAGTGCGTCTAGGATTTCTGGGATAATGGTGTTGATGTGAGCCATGACCAGCCTTTCAAAGCACTTCATGGCTACAGACATGAGTGCTATGAGTCGGTAGTCATTTAGGCAGGTTACCTTAGTGTTCTTGGGCACAAGGACTATGGTGGTCTGCATGAAACATGTTGGTATTACAGATTCAGGCAGGGGGAGGTTGAAAATGTCAGTGAAGACACTTACCAGTTGGTCAGCGCATGCTCGGAGTACACGTCCTTGTAATCTGTCTGGCCCTGCGGCCTTGTGAATGTTGACCTGGTTAAAGGTCTTATTCACATCGGCTGCGGAAAGCGTGATCACACAGTCGTCCGGAACAGCTGATGCTCTCATGCATGTTTCAGTGTTACTTGCCTCGAAAAGAGCATAGAAGTTATTTAGCACTTCTGGTAGGCTCGTGTCACTGGGCAGCTCTCGGCTGTGCTTCCCTTAGTAGTCTGTCATAGTTTGCAAGCCCTGCCACATCCGACGAGCATCGGAGCCGGTGTAGTATGATTCGATCTTAGTCGTGTATTGGTGCTTTGCCTGTTTGATGGTTCGTTGGAGCGCATCTCAGTGCGAATGTTGCCTGTAATCCATGGTTTCTGGTTGGGGTTTGTGCGTACAGTCACTGTGGGGATGACATCATCGATGCAGTTATTGATGAAGTCAGTGACTGATGTGATGTACTCCTCAATGCTATCGGAAGAATCCCGGAACATATTCCAGTCTGTGCTAGCAAAACAGTCCTGTAGCTTAGCATCTGAGTCATCTTACCACTTTTTTATAGACCAATCATTGAAATGATTCAACCAGTGTGTGCCCAGTGGGAACATTCCACACAAGTTCCCATGTGGTTCTCTATAAATGGTTTGACTTCAGTGATGTTCTCAGAACGTTCAGAGAATGTATGGGTTCTCTGTTCTGTCAGTTCATGGCAATATTTTGGGAAGGTTCAACAATGTTTTATTGTACACATTAACATGAATTAGCTTAATTCCATTCTCAGGACATGAAGACATCTTTACATAAAAACCACAAGAAAACATTCTTAGAACATTCTCTGAATATTACTAAAGTGATTCTAAAACATATGCAGTCCGTTCTCAGCATCAACAAAACTCTCTCTATCCTGTCTTGTTAATGTGTTCAGGTGTGTTTGCTGCGCCTACTAATTGGCCACACCTGATATTAATGAGTTATTGTTTCTTTTGGAATTAGGTCTGTTTGAATAGACTAAACTGAACAGCTTTGTATGCGTAAAAATCATTGTACGCTAGCTCCATCCTGGTGGCGCAGTAGACTAATTCCATGGATAGATCATAGGTGCTGTGTCAAAAAAATGGTGTCCTATCTGTGCTTGGAGTTCAAAAAAGTTTGTGTCACATTTTTATGTGTCCTATCTGTGCTTGGAGTTCAAAAAAGTTTACCCAAAATAAGCTAGCAGTGTTATTAAAAGTCTTATTGAAACATTCAGTGAGAGTTTTAAAGAAGGTATTCAATAACCTCCAAATAACCTATAATTTCCAGAGCTTTAATATAATCTCCCAGGAAAACTTTAAAGGAATCAGCATAAAACGTTCTCAACTTCCATGTAACCTAAAAATAAACGTTCCCAGAATAAGCAACATTTTCTGGTCAGGAAACCAATTTCAAACCAAAAACATACGTTCCCACAACTTCCAAGGAACCAAATGGGCTAGCTGGGATGTTCCCTGGCATGCGAAGGTGATCAAGACCATCATTTCAACAAATTTCACCTGGCAAAACAGCATGGGACTTCAAGCTCATATTTATGTTTTTATGTAAAAAGCCTGATTATAAAAAAGCCACTAACTTTCACCCACTCTCAGAAGTTGTTAGTGGGCATACAGTGCATTCAGAAAGTATTTAGACCCATTACCCTTTTCCACATTTTGTTACGTTACAGCCTTATTCTAAAATTGATTAAAGTAATGTTTTCCTCATCAATCTACACACAATACCCCACAATGGCAAAGTGAAAACAGGTTTTTAGGCATGTTAGCAAATGTATTATTTTCATAAGTATTCAGACCCTTTGAGCTCAGTATCACGTTTCAGGTAAGACCCTGATGCAGACAGTATCGAATGAACAAAAGTTTATTACTAGTACAGGGCAGGCAAAACGACAGGTCAAGAGGAGGCAAAGGTCAGCAATCCAGATAGGGTGCAAAAGGTCCAGAACGGCAGGCAGTCTCAGTGTCAGAGCAGGCAGGGGTCTATAATCCAGTGTGGTGTGGCAAGGTACAGAACGGCAGGCAGTCTCAGTGTAAGAGCAGGCAGGGGTCTATAATCCAGTGTGGTGTGGCAAGGTACAGAACGGCAGGCAGGGTCAGCAGAATGGTCAAAACCGGGAAAAACTAGAAAACAGGAACTAGAACAAACAGGAGCAAGGGGAAAACCACTGGTAGGTTTCACAAAAAGAACTGGCAACAGACACACAAACAGTAGTATAAATACACTGGGGATAATGTGGAAAATTGTCGACACCTGGAGGGGGGGTGGAGGCAAGCACAAAGACAGGTGAAACAAATCAGGGTGTGACACTCAGGTGCATCATGTTCCCATTGATCAACCTTGAGAGGTTTTTACAACTTGATTGAAGCCCATCTGTGGTAAATGCAATTGTTTGGACAGGATTTGGAGAGGCACACACCTGTCTATATAAGGTCCCACAGCTGACAGTGCATGTCATAGCAAAAATCAGGCCATGAGGTCGAAAGAATTGTCCATAGCGCTCTGTGACAGGATTGTGTCAAGGTACAGATCTGGGGAAAGGTACCAAAACATTTCTTCAGCATTGAAGGTCCCCAAGAACACAGTGACCTCCATAATTCTTAAATGGAAAAAGTTTGGAACCACCAAGACTCTTCCTAGAGCTGGCCGCCCGGCCAAACTGAGCAATCGGAGGAGAAGGGCCTTGGTCAGAGAGGTGACCAAAAACCTGTTGGTCACTTTGACAGAGCTCCAGAGCTCCTCTGTGGAGATGGGAGAAACTTCCAGAAGCACCATCTCTGCAGCACTCCACCAATCAGGCTTTTCTGGTAGAATGGCCAGATGGAAGTCACTCCTCAGTAAAAGGCATATGACAGCCCAATTGGAGTTTGCCAAAAGGGACATAAAAGACTGTCCGACTAAGAGAAACAATATTCCCTGGTCTGATGAAACAAAGATTGAACTTATGGCCTTAATGCCAAGCGTCACGTCTGGAAGAAACCTGTCACCATCTCTACGGTCAAGCATGGTGGTGGCAGTATCATACTGTGGGGATGATCGAGGGAAAGATGACCAGAGCAAGGTACAGAGAGATCATTGATGAAAACCTGCTCCAGAGCACTCAGGACCTCAGACTGGGGCAAAAGTTCACCTTCCAACAGGACAACAACCCTAAGCACACAGCCAAGACAATGCAGGAGTGGCTTCGGAGCAAGTCTCTGAATGTCCTTGAGTTACCCAGCCAGAGCCCGGACTTGAACCCGATCGAACATCTCTGGAGAGACATGAAAATAGCAATCCGCTGCTGAAAGTGACGAATATTCAGATTACCTGTTTTTCCATGTGGAGGCATGTATGGTGTCAAATCCAATCCAAAAGTCGAACGAGCAGTAGATGGCGGGCGCGAGCAAGATGAAACATTATTGCGCTTGCAAATGCTGAGTCGAGAGAGAAGAAAATGGTCGAGCTAGCAGAGGACCGGTCCCCCGAATGCACAGGTCAGTCAAGAGCGCAAATTAAACTTCAGAGCTTGCAATTGGGACTTTGAGCGAGCAGAAGAACATCGTCACATTCCCCCCAATTTAAAAAAAACAAAACAGTACATACAGAACTGTAAGCAAAGAAATGTGATTCAAATGTGTAAAAACACATTCAATTATCTCTCAATTTCTCAAATTGCTCTCTCAAGTCTTGGCACCTTTTGGGTTTGGATTTCAGGCTGATGGGGGGGTGGGTTTACAGGCGGGTGCGTGTCTAGAAACCTTAGATTGGTCACTTTCACTGGAGTGATGAACGAACTAACAACATTATGACCCCATCCTCAGTAGCCTATTCCAGCAGGCTATTGGGAAACGCAAGCACTTATTATTGTGAAATTGCCTCGCTATTCATTCATAAATTAGTCTGTTCAGTTTAAATATTGTAGAGTAGACTATCTGAAATGAGATTTAGGCCTACCAGGGGCTATAGGCTACCTGCCTAACGGCTGCATCCAGGCACTCCGCTTTGCGTCGTGCTTAAGAACAGCCCTTAGCCGTAGTATATTGGCCATATGTCATACCTCTTGTGCCTTATAGCGTAATAAAGGAATTTGAATATGTGGTAAGAGAAAGGATAATTCGCCCCTATTAAACTCGCCAGATCATTTTCCATCAATGGATGTTGATTTAACTTGTTTGATTGCTATGATTAAGCAATGTCATAGCTTGCGATAATTATTATTTTGAGGAAACCCGAATTTAGCTTCTAACGTCATTACAAGTTACTAAGATATTCCTTCTTAATTGGCTCGATAACGTTTTGGAAGAAGGGTTGATAGAAAGGGCAACTCCTCTCGATGTGAAAAAAAATTGGGGTTGGTTTCCAGGCCTTTTGGTTAGGTTTTGAGTGGTCATTGGGCTAGAAATGTTAGCTTCACCTGGCAACCCTGGCTAGCCGGGTTGAGCAGTAAGCGCCAAAAAACTTCGGAAACCCAGCAGATGTATTGGGAAATACATTCCAATAGGTATACTATACCTTGAGTGAAATCTACTTGCTAAACTTAGCTAGCGTATTACTTTTTTGACCAGCAAAACGAATGCAGACAGTCAGCTCAAGCAAACACCATTAAACTAGAGTCCACTAATTGCAGGCAGGAGCCAATATTTAGGGTATTAAGCCAAAGGAAGGACACACACACAGCACAAGGGGATAATCTGTTACCTGCTACTGTTCATCCAGTACATAACCAGTCCCAAATAATAAAATGTAAACTGACAAACCAGCTAAACTCAGGTTAACATGTCAGAATCTGCTTTATTCGCCAAATGCATTTGCATGTACAGGAATTTGAATGTGAAATGGTGCTGCCACAATAAACAGAATATGTAGACAAAAAATATATAGATGCAGAATTTCCACAGATCCACAGTACACTATGAAGACTAAGTGACAGGCAGCCTAGTGGTTAAGAGCGTTGGGCCAGTAACTGAAAGGTAGCTGGATTGAATCCCGAGCCAACTATGTAAAAAAATGAGGCACTTTTATCTAGTTGTTCTGGATAAGAGAGTGTGCTAAATGACTCAAATGTAAACAAATAAGTGAAATTGTGTATCACAAAGAGCAATGTGCAGTTTAGGGATGAATGTGCAGAGTGGATAGTCTGGATGAATAGTGCAAAGTCCATGGACTAGGTGGATGGTTCAGGTGGCAGGAGGTTCTGGTCGCAATTGACCTGCACCATTTGCCAGAGCGGAATCGTTGGAACTGGGGGTGGAAGGGGTCGGCGATGATCTTTCCTGCACGCTTCCTTGCCCTGGAGTCATGCAGGACCTCGATGGAGAGCAGGTGGCAGCCAACGACGCTATCAGCAGACCGGACAATCCGTTGCAGTGATGGAGGAGGTGAGGATGGACTCGATGATTGTCATTTAGTACTGAATCCGTACACACAGCATTCAAAGGAGGACTGAAGTCAAAACAACACCATGCATTCATGGGTTTGATGTTGTTGATACCACGTGCAATTACCACGTGCCAGTCCCTCCCAATTAAGGTGGCACCAACCTCCTGTAGTGCAAACAGAATAAATGTATCATTCAACACAAGAGTCCCCCTAAAACAATGACATGAGCCCTGTCCCAATTCATCTCAACTCCTTACTTCCTTGTGCGTCCTTCTCAAAACCCATTGGACGAGGTCTTAGATGAGGAACCTTGGGTCGTCTCCTCCAATGGGGTTTTAGGAGGCGCATTGTTCAGTCCTTGCATCCATAGCTCTTTCTATGAATTTGAGAGTGGTTACATTTCTCCAGCCCCGTCACTCAGCTTTTACGAAACCGGGGCCAGGAGAACGCTTTGTTATTGTTTCAGCTGCTGATTGACGCTTTAAGAACCACATACATGACTGTTGGGAGTGCCGTGCCATACCATTAGGTCCCAGGTGCAGCAGAGTTGACTCACTAAAGATGAAGTTGCGGCAGATGTCTTGACCACCCTCTGGCTGTTCTCTAGACAGCGGTAGCGCTGGGAGGTGTCCCAGGCACCGTTTGTGGCCACGTCACCTCCCTCAAAACCAGTAAAGATCTCCAGGTTTTTACTGTCGGGCATCAGCATAATCTATAGAGAGGGCAGAACATTACAGGAGATGTAATTAGATTTAAAATCCTTGTACAATCCTTAGACACTGGTAAAGAGGTAAACAAAAGTATGGCACTGGAGTTTGAGAAAGGTGGAGCGATACATATATGCCGAGTGTAAGGCATAAGATGAGTTGGTGGCCAAACTTGAGGTCCTCTGCCTCATTAGTATTGTGGCCCAGGGCGTTTAAGTAGAAGCCTGACTCCACCTGGTCAAATGTGTTCTCTCTACACACACTGACCTGTCTCACAAGAACTGGATTGAGAGAGAGAGGGAAATAAGATGTCAGGAAATGTCTCAGACAGAGTTCAATTGGAGTTGAAATGTTTTAACATCTCAAGGTAGCAGTCTATTTTAAGATTGCAGCATCAAAAGAGGAAACTGTGGTTAATCATTTAGCCAAATAAGTGATAACAAAATGTGGGACCGAACTGCAGGGCAATTCCTCGATAACAGAGTGATGCTGACACAGATTTTTTACTTTAAAATGTATGTCAAACAAAAAACAATGATTTCAAAGTGAAACAAACCATACAACTCTATGCACAAGGACTACTTTTAACAATTTGCAATCATTGGTTTGTTTGAGATACATTTCAAAGAGTCTCAGCATCACTTCTACGCCATTTGTCAGTCAGCATGGCTCAGTATTGAACAGCATGCCGTGAGTTCATGCCCAACCCGCCTCGTGGAGAACTCTCCCTCCTATAGGTTCACTTCATTCCCTACCTACACTACTCATATTGTTTAGCAATGACTAGCACATACATTCAGTATAGAACCATCATTCTAACCAATAATATGATTGGTGAAAGGGGGATACCTAGTCAGTTGTACAGTTGAACACATTCAACTGAAATGTGTCTTCTGCATGTAACCCAACGCCTCTGAATCAGAGAGGTGCAAGGGGCTGCCATGATCAACATCCACAGCACCTGAGGAACAGTGGGTTAACTTGGGGGAAGAACAACAGATTTTTACCTTGTCTGCTCGGGATTCGATCCAGCAACCTTTCAGTTTCTGTCTCAACACTCTAACATGCCGTCCTACTAGTAGTGGTTTCTTTGCAGCAATCTTACCACGAAGGCCTGATTCACTCAGTCTCCTATGACCAGTTGATGTCGAGATGTGTCTGTTACTTGAACTCTGAAGCATTTACTTGGTCTGCAATTTCAAAGATTTTACTGACTTACAGTTCATATGAAGGAAATCAGTCAATTGGAACACATTCATGAGGCCCTAATGTATGGATTTCACATGACTGGAAATACATGTATGCATCTGTTGGTCACAGATACCTTTAAAAAAAGGAAGGGGCGTGGGTCAGAAACAAGTCAGTATCTGGTGTGACCATCATTTGCTTCATGCAGCGCGACACATCTCCTTCACACAGAGTTGATCAGGCTGTTGATTGTGGCCTGTGTAATGTTGTCCCTGTGCAAAGTTGCTGGATATTGGCGGGAACTGGAACATGCTGTCATACATGTCGATCAAGAGGATACCAAACATGCTCAATGGGTGACATGTCTGGTTAGTATGCAGGCCATGGAACCACTGGGACATTTTCAGCTTCCAGAAATTGTGTACAGATCCTTGCGTCATAGGGCTGTGCATTATCATGCTGAAACATGAGGTGATGGCAGCGGATGAATGGCACGACAATGGACCTCAGGATCTCGTCATGGTATCGCTGTGCATTCAAATTGCCATTGATAAAATGCAATTGTGTTCATTGTCCATAGCTTATGCCTGCCCATACAATAACCCCACTGCCACCATGGAGCTCTCTGTTCACAACATTCACATCAACAAACTGCTTGCCCACAGTCAGCCATCTGCCCGGTGCAGTTGAAACCAGGATTCATCCGTGAAGAGCACACTTCTCCAGCGTGCCACTGGCCATCGAAGATGAGCATTTGCCCAGTGAAGTCGGTTAAGACGCCAAACTTTAATCAGGTCAAGACCCTGCTGAGGAGGTCGAGCTCGCAGATGAGCTTCCCTGAGACGGTTTCTGACAGTGTGCAGAAATTCGTCAGTTGTGCAAACCCACAGTTTCATCAGCTGTCCGGGTGGCTGGACTCAGACAATCCCACTGGTGAAGAAGCCGAATGTGGAGGTTCGGGGCTGGCGTGGTCACACGTGGTCTGCGGTTGTGAGGGCGGTTTGACGTACTGCCAAATTATCTAAAATTACATTGGTTGAGTGCATCATTTTGGTTGAATGCATTCAGTTGTGCAAGTGACTAGGTATCGCCTTTCACTTTCCATATTTCTCAGGGAGATACTGGTGGAGACTGATTTTGAGGAAACCTGAGGCTGTACAAGTTGTCGCTGTGCAAACCCCAACACTGATAGGTAAGGAATGCTGTATGCATTTTCTGTAATGCTTTGTGATTCAATAATTACTAGTTATCTATGTTTGCCTATTAAGCATATTGCCTGCCTATATATAGCATTGATTCCTGTCACGCCCTGACCTTAGAGAGCCTTTTTATTCTCTATGTTGGTTAGGTCAGAGTGTGACTAGGGTGGGTAGTCTAGTTTTGTCTTTTCTATGTTGGCCTGATATGGTTCCCAATCAGAGGCAGCTGTCTATCGTTGTCTCTGTTTGGGGATCATATTTAGGCAGCCTTTTGCCACCTGTTGTGTGTGGGATCTTGATTTTGTATTGTAGCTTTAGCCCTACAAAGCTGTACGTTTCGTTTGTTACTCTTTCTTGTTTTGTGCTGGTTATCATTAATATAACATGATTAACCTACCCCACGCTGCATCTTGGTCCGACCATCGTTCCGACAACGATCGTTACAGAAGATCCCACCACCCACGGACCAAGCAGCGTGCCCAGGAGGAGCAGGGATCCTGGGCCTGGGAGGAAAGCCAGGAGTGGAGGACATCCTGGACGTGGGACGAAATCATGGCAGGAGACAGAATATCCAATATTCCAATATGTCCCATAAACATCACAAATGGTCCTTTTGTTCGATTAATTCCGTCGATATATATCCTAAATGTCCATTTATTTGGTGCGTTTGATCCAGAAAAACACCGGTTCCAACTTGCACAACGTGACTACAAAATATCTCAAAAGTTACCTGTAAGCTTTGTCCAAACATTTCAAACTACTTTTGTAATACAACTTTAGGCAGTTTTTAACGTAAATAATCGATAAAATTGAAGACGGGATGATCTGTGTTCAATACCGGAGGAAAACAATGTGTAGCATGCTTTCTGGTCACGCCCCTCTAACAAACAGTACACTTCACTGGAGCCTCATTCTGAACGGCTACTTCTTCATTTCTCAAAGGAAAAACCTCAACAAATTTCTAAAGACTGTTGACATCCAGTGGAAGCGATAGGAACTGCAGTAAAGTCCCTTAGAAATCTGGATTACCAATGAAAATCATTGAAAAGAGAGTGACCTAAAAAAAAAAAAAAATCTGAATGGCTTGTCCTCGGGGTTTTGCCTGCCAAATAAGTTCTGTTATAGTCACAGACATGATTCAAACAGTTATAGAAACTTCAGAGTGTTTTCTATCCAATACTACTAATAATAATATGCATATATTAGCATCTGGGACTGAGTAAGAGGCAGTTTACGCTGGGCACGCTTTTCATCCAAACGTGAAAATACTGCCCCCTACCCAAGAGAGGTTAAAAGGGTGTGAACAGTGCTGAATGGGTGTAAACAAAGGAGAGCTCTTTAGTAGGTAATTAAACCTTCTAAGGCCATTTCCTCAAAGGTGAATTTACAAGTTTGTCAACTTTCAAAGCAGAATTACTTTCCCATTGTTCCTCAAATGCAGTGTGTGATATACCATTTTGTAGCTCTGAATCTCTACTTTAATCCAATGTTAAACAATTTCAAATGTTGCTACATAAGACCGATTTGAGCCGGTCAGTCACAAATGTCTTGTATGTTGCTGCATAAATTATGTAATATGCCAGGGAGATATGTATACTGTAGCTATGAAAGTAATAAGTGTATGTTGTGTAGTAAGCTCTTAGTAGTCCATGTGCCTCACCCTAATAATTTGGTCCCTTTCCCCCTCATAACATGTAGCATGTGGCCTGTTTTAGAGAAATTACATTGAATACTGTGCTTGGTTCGGATTTCTTGACTTATGAAATATACTTATTCCTTTCAACTGAGGGAGAGAGGGTAATTTATAAAATGTACATTATGTCAAAACATGTTATTGTTAGCCATCAGGGATACTATGGGAGGAGAAGAGACACTGTCTGGTACGAGTCAACATGACAGCCATGAGTTGGGGAGGAGTGTGCACTTTGGGGCAGAGGTCAGGTCAGATGAACAGAGGAAGAACACGGTTCTGTCTAGCAACAGAGATGCATTGGCTGTTCAGATGTGTAGGAGTAGACTCAGCATAGGAGAAAGGGTTAAATATCAGTGCTTGTGTGAATGTCTTTTGTGTGAATGTCTCTTGCTGTTCGATCCTTTGGGAAGAATAAACTTTAATAGAAAATCGTGGTGAATCCTGCCGACAATGCCAACTGTTAGGTTCTAATTATCAGAGGAAGAACTCGACGGACACCATGACAGCTTAAACCAACCAAAGAGGCCAGATCAGTGGAACAGGAGCCGGCACAAGAAATAAGGTAGGCACAGTGCCTACACTCATTTTGACATCTTGGGGAGATGAGAATCGTGGGCTGAACAGCCAGGAGGTTATCTTTGTAATAAGCTGCTCTCTAAAGATGAGAAAACCACCTTGAGTCAAGAACTACAGCTTGGGAGTAACTTCAATGTAGCTGAAGCTATATTGCTGTGATGCCAGAAAGCAAAACCATTTTTTTATGTTCCCTACTAGGGCATCAAAGTTGTATACACTGATGGCCAAATAGTGTTGCTTGTTTTCATGTACTATACCAAATAAAAACCGAAAGTTCAATGTGTTTCCATCGCATTCTCAACTCTACCTATAGTTTTGTCACAAAAAAATGGTTGCATTAAATAGCAAATGTGCCTACTCTGGTCATGGAACATGCACTTCTGTGGTGCTGGAGATAATGAATATGATATTGAAAACTGTCGGAATTGCCCTTTAACATCCACTGAAAAGCACCGAGCACATTGCATAAAGTGTCCTTAAAGTGACAGATGCTTTAAAAGCATCACTGAAATTGGGCACCTCCCTGCTTCGGAAAGTAACGACCTACTAGTTCCACTTTATCAGAGAGCCATTGTTCCTGATGTTTTTTGAGAGGCATGTCAACCTTTTTACTAGCGTATAAAAGCTGTCAACGAAGGGCCAGGTTGCGAGTAAAAAATTGCCATATCAGTTTATGATTTACTGTGCAACTGGATGAGATCTAAAGTGCTCACAGCGGGAAGACTCCCCGTCTCTCTCTCTCTCTCTTTCTCGCTGTCTACTCTCTCTCTCTCTCACACACATTGGTTAGTTTTAAACCCCCTCATTTTCTCTCTCTCTCAGCTTTCTCTGTCACTCTCCTTGGCATCTTGCCCTGTATTCCCCTGCTCTTTGAAGATGAGCTGTAGCAGCAGCTAACTACACTTCCTGTGTCATCTCCTCTGATCAGAGGTTGTGAACTGTCATCTACAAAATCTGTGTCCACGAAGGTGTACAAATGAGCATTTCTCTACACACGCAATAACATCTGCTATAAATGTGACCAATAACATTTGATTTGATTTGAGTTTGATTTGAGTGCAAGCATTTGTTGTCTGTTAGGTAAGGCAAGCATCAAACGGTTTGAAGTTTGTGTACTTCAACTGTACATTCAAGCGTTCACCACATGACATGCTCTGTCAATATTAATGTTATAGAACTGTGGATGTAGTAACTACTGTACTTTAGTGACTGATTTTGAAGCTTTTGTAAACTTATTGAATTGTTATCTATATATCCTGTTTGACAGTGATTATGAATGTACTTGTCACTTTGTTTTAGAAGGGATGGTAAATTACCATTTGTTTCTCATGGCACCTGGGTCGGGTTCAATAAGGCCCGTAACGGAAAAGGTTTTTCAATGGAAAACTAAAATGTATGTTTCTTATTGGAAAGATCCAGGTAGTCCCTTGCTGTTTCAGTCCATTTTCTTTTGTTTGGTGCTTAATGAACACACCCTCATGTGTTGGTTTTTTACTAATTTGAAAATGTAAAGGTTGTTTATTTGCTTGTTCATATTCACTCATTCAGAATAGAGGAATTTCTGCATGATTTTGTCTTGTTAAAACTGGAGACGGAATGAATCTCAGCTGCAACTCAAAACCATTGCATGAAGAGATCATTGTCAAGTTGGTTCCAGAAAGTATAAGCTCGGTGTTAAATGACTTCCTAAATGAGGAGCAAGTGCAGCTCGGAATGCAATTTAGGTGCTGATATAGTGTAGGAGGTCATGCTCTCTGCAGTCTGCCTACTTAGCAGCTTCCCACCATTTTCATGCTCCATTAAATCATACATGAGGCCGTTTACAGCAGTTAATTACACACTCCAAAGTTAATATTGACGAGGCCAATGATTTACCCCAATAAGTCGGATTTTGACATGATGCCAACATGATAATAAAATTACCATAAAATTGTCTCTGTTAGCCTAATTATTAGGCCATCGTCAAACCATTTACTTGATTTACATTATACACTGCTCAAAAAAATAAAGGGAACACTTAAACAACACAATGTAATTCCAAGTCAATCACACTTCTGTAAAATCAAACTGTCCACTTAGGAAGCAACACTGATTGACAATAAATTTCACATGCTGTTGTGCAAATGGAATAGACAAAAGGTGGAAATTATAGGCAATTAGCAAGAAACCCCCAATAAAGGAGTGGTTCTGCAGGTGGTGACCACAGACCACTTCTCAGTTCCTATGCTTCCTGGCTGATGTTTTGGTCACTTTTGAATGCTGGCGGTGCTTTCACTCTAGTGGTAGCATGAGACGGAGTCTACAACCCACACAAGTGGCTCAGGTAATGCAGCTCATCCAGGATGGCACATCAATACGAGCTGTGGCAAGAAGGTTTGCTGTGTCTGTCAGCGTAGTGTCCAGAGCATGGAGGCGCTACCAGGAGACAGGCCAGTACATCAGGAGACGTGGAGGAGGCCGTAGGAGGGCAACAACCCAGCAGCAGGGCCGCTACCTCCGCCTTTGTGCAAGGAGGAGCACTGCCAGAGCCCTGCAAAATGACCTCCAGCAGGCCACAAATGTGCATGTGTCTGCTCAAACGGTCAGAAACAGACTCCATGAGGGTGGTATGAGGGCCCGACGTCCACAGGTGGGGGTTGTGCTTACAGCCCAACACCATGCAGGACGTTTGGCATTTGCCAGAGAACACCAAGATTGGCAAATTCGCCACTGGCACCCTGTGCTCTTCACAGATGAAAGCAGGTTCACACTGAGCACATGAGCACATGTGACAGACGTGACAGAGTCTGGAGACGCCGTGGAGAATGTTCTGCTGCCTGCAACATCCTCCAGCATAACGGGTTTGGCGGTGGGTCAGTCATGGTGTGGGGTGGCATTTCTTTGTGGGGCCGCACAGCCCTCCATGTGCTCGCCAGAGGTAGCCTGACAGTCATTAGGTACCGAGATGAGATCCTCAGACCCTTTGTGAGACCATATGCTGACACATGCACATTTGTGGCCTGCTGTAGGTCATTTTGCAGGGCTCTGGCAGTGCTCCTCCTTGCACAGAGGCGGAGGTAGCGGTCCTGCTGCTGGGTTGTTGCCCTCCTACGGCCTCCTCCACGTCTCCTGATGTACTGGCCTGTCTCCTGGTAGCGCCTCCATGCTCTGGACACTGCGCTGACAGACACAGCAAACCTTCTTGCCACAGCTCGCATTGATGTGCCATCCTGGATGAGGTGCACTACCTGAGCCACTTGTGTGGGTTGTAGACTCCGTCTCATGCTACCACTAGAGTGAAAGCACCGCCAGCATTCAAAAGTGACCAAAACATCAGCCAGGAAGCATAGGAACTGAGAAGTGGTCTGTGGTCACCACCTGCAGAACCACTCCTTTATTGGGGGTGTCTTGCTAATTGCCTATAATTTCCACCTTTTGTCTATTCCATTTGCACAACAGCATGTGACATTTATTGTCAATCAGTGTTGCTTCCTAAGTGGACAGTTTGATTTCACAGAAGTGTGATTGACTTGGAGTTAAATTGTGTTGTTTTAAGTGTTCCCTTTATTTTTTTGAGCAGTGTATATACAAAAGTATGTGGACAACCCTTGAAATTAGTGGGTTCGTCTATTTCAGCCACACTCGTGAAATCGAGCACACAGCCATGTAATCTCTAGAGACAAACATTGGCAGTAGAATGGCCTTACTGAAGAGCTCAGTGACTTTAACCGTGGCACTGTCATAGGATGCCACCTTTCCAACAAGTCAGTTTGTCAAATTTCTGCCCTGTTATAGGTGCCACAGTCAACTGTAAGTGCTTTTATTGTGAAGTGGAAAAGTCTAGGAGCAACAACGGCTCAGCCGTGAAGTGGTAGGCCACAAACTCACAGAATGGCACCGCGTTGTGTTCTTTTTTTTTTTTTTTTTTTCTTTATTTAATTAGGCAAGTCAGCTAAGAACAAATTCTTATTTACAATGATGGTCTATCAGAAGGCAAAAGGCCTCATGCGGGGACGGGGTTGGGATTAAAAATGTAAGATAAAATCTAAACATAGGACGAAGAAAGACACCACAACAGGACAAGAGAGACACCACAACACTACACACAGAGAGACCTAAGACAACAACATAGCATGGCAGCAACACATTAAAACACAGCATGGTAGTAACACAACATGCCACAACATGGTAGCAACACATGGCAGCAGCATACCATGGTAGAAGCACAAAACATGATGCAAACATTATTGGACACAGACAACAGCACAAAAGGCAAGAAGGTAGAGACAACAATACATCACGCGAAGCAGCCACAACTGTCAGTAAGTGTCCATTGAGTCTTTGAATGAAGAGATGGAGATAAAACTGTCCAGCTTGTGTCACGTTCCTGACCTGTTTTCCTTTTTTCTTGTATTTATTTAGTTGGTCAGGGCGTGAGTTGGGTGGGTTGGTCTATGTGTGTTTTTCTATGTTGGGGTTTTTGTGTTCGGCCTGGTATGATTCTCAGTCAGAGGCAGCTGTAGATCGTTTGTCCCTGATTGAGAATCATACTAAGGCAGCCGGGGTTTCACGTGTGTTTTGTGGGTGGTTGTATCGCGTGTCTGCATTCGTGCCACACGGGACTGTTTGTCGATTGTTTCATGGTGTTCTTTTGTTTCGTGTTCAGTTTCGACTCATTAAATAATCATGGACACTAATCACTCCGCATATTGGTCTGATCCTTCTCGCCTCTCCTCCTCGTCCGAGGAGGAGGATTACGACGATCGTTACAGCTTGAGTGTTTTTTGCAGCTCGTTCCAGTCGCTAGCTGCAGCGAACTGAAAAGAGGAGCGACCCAGGGATGTGTTTGCTTTGGGGACCTTTAACAGAATGTGAGTGGCAGAACGGGTGTTGTATGTGGAGGATGAGAGCTGCAGTAGGTATCTCAGATAGGGGGGAGTGAGGCGTAAGAGGCTTTTATAAATAAGCATCAACCAGTGGGTCTTGCGATGGGTATACAGGGCTGACCAGTTTACAGAAGAGTATAGAGTGCAGTGATGTATCCTATAAGGAGCATTGGTGGCAAATCTGATGGTCGAATGGTAAAGAACATCTAGCTGCTCGAGAGCACCCTTACCTGTCGATCTATAAATGACGTCTCCGTAATCTAGCATGGGTAGGATGGTCATCTGAATCAGGGTTAGTTTGGCAGCTGTGGTGAAAGAGGAGCGATTACGATAGAGGAAACCAGGTCTAGATTTAACTTTAGCCTGAAGCTTTGATATGTGCTGAGAGACGGAGAGTGTACCGTCTAGCCATACTTCCAAGTACTTGTATGAGGTGACTACCTCAAGTTCCAAACCCTCAGAGGTAGTAATCACACCGGTGGGGAGAGGGGCATTCTTCTTACCAAACCACATGACCTTTGTTTTGGAGGTGTTCAGAACAAGGTTAATTAAGGGCAGAGAAAGTTTGTTGGACACTAAGAAAGCTTTGTTGTGGAGTGTTTAACACAAAATCCGGGGAGGGGCCATCTGAGTGTAAGACTGTATCATCTGCATATAAATGGTTGAGAGAACTTCCTACTGCTTGAGCTATGTTGTTGATGTAAATTGGGGGCGGGGGGGGGGGGGGGGGGTGGGGGGGGTACTCCCTTGGTGACAGGCAGTTGCTGAGACAGCAGGATGTTTTGACTTTATACACTGCACTCTTTGAGAGAGGTAGTTAGCAAACCAAGCCAAAGACCCCTCAGAGAAACAAATACCGGCCCACAAGAACAGAATGGTCTACCCTATCACAAGCTTTGGCCAAGTCATTAAAAATAGCAGCAGAACATTGCCTAGAATCAAGGGCAATGGTGACATAATTTAGGACCTTTAAGGTTGCAGTGACACATCCATAGCCAGAGCGGAAACCAGATTGCATACCCGAGAGAATATTATAGACATCAAGAAAGCCAGTCAGTTGATTATTGACACGTTTTTCCAACTCTTTTGATAAATAGGGCAAAATAGAAATTGGATTATAAATGGGGAGATCAAGCTGAGCTCAGCCATGTGCTCCTTGTCAGTAACACCCACATTTATTCTCCAGGTCTTTAACCGTTTTCCAGAACTTCTTGGGGTTAGACCCACAGAGAGAGAACTGCTCCATAAGGTAACTAACTTTGGACACGTGCCCTACGTGCCCGGTTGATATTCTGCCATGATTACTATACATTTAGATAACTGGCTAGACTAACTTAACAATCAAAACACTGTTAGCTGACATGGCTAATTATGTTACTGTCAGTGACTGATTAAACAAGGGCTCTAAGCGACAGTTTATGTCACTTATGCTTGGAGCCGGCCCTGCATGGATTTAATTTAGGTTTAAGTAGGCTTATACTTTCATTGTAGGCTGTTGATGGGTGGACATTGGATAGCCTAAAACAATTAACTGAATTTGTTCCATCCCAGGGAGGACTTTGATTGGAAAATCTAGATTTCAAGGTAACACAAATACCGTCCGTGTCATTGGTTAACATTTAGTAAGGAGTTGTTCCCGATCGGGGTTGATTTAGGAAGAATCTTAATTACACACTTTGCAACAAAGTTTTGGCTTGATATTGATTTCTTCATAGTCTGGGGCGGCTGCGTCTCGTGAAGCATGTTTGATTCATGCAGCAAGTTTGTGCAGAAAAGAATCTCCGTCGCAGTTAGAGCAGATTGATATTGCCACTGGTGTAGTTAATTCTGACGTCCGTATACTTCGATAATAAGTTATCATTGTGAAACTCGTGGCTCTTGGAACGATATTGTTCGTTGTCCCAGCGCAACAGCAGTCTCGCGAATGCAGCGCATGAATATCATCTCTAGCATGCCACTTCGGAAGTAGGTCACCGTTTTACCATGTCTCAGCTCTATTGGGTGCTCGTTATATTTCTCAATTACACGTCGACACTGTTCGTCATTTATAAAAAGGTGTAATTTGAAGTAAAGAGTGGACTCAAATCGACCATCTATCGTGTCCTAAGGTAAAATGATATAGCTCATAATGCATCATATTTAATGTATAGCCTATGTGAGATACGTTGTAATGACATGTAACTGCTTTATTATGCTTGCAGTCAGATATCATGGTTATTCCTTGCCTGCATCCACCTGAACCGTTACTTCTGATATTATAGTATAGCCTTAGAATAGCCCGTGTCGGGAGTCGAACTCAAGAATTTAGAACAGATTTGTAATAGTGCATTATCAATTTCATGATTTGGGTTTAACCGGATTATAAAGATTGACTATAATGTTAGGCTAAATGTTCGATTAGTAGGCTAATCGCCCATCTTAATAATGAACACGCATTGAGTCATGTGTGAGTTGGCGGTCTAAACTCAAAGCCTCGTTGCTCATGGTGGTAAATTAATCTGGTAAATCCAGAACCGTGATAGATATGAGAGTAATTCAGGTTTACGTGATACGCCCTATGAGAACGGCACTGTAACGGAAGGTCGGTTTACAAAATATATATGTTTTATTGTCACATACACCGGATAGGTACAGTGAAATGTGTTGTTTTACAGGGTCAGTCATAGTAGAACGGAGCCCCTGGAGCAACTGAGGGTTAAGTGCCTTGCTCAAGGGAACATCGACAGATTGTTCACCTTCTCGGGCTCAGGTATTCGAACCAGTGACATTTTGGTTACCGAACGCTGGCCAAACGCTCTGCTAGCCTACCTGGGACCCTCATCTCTCCAATTATTATTTTAATGTAGGCTTTGTGGGTTACACTAAATATTGTACCAAGTCCAACTTTAGGTGTTATTGAAAGTTAAAAATAATATGATATGACATATCATAGACCATATAATATTAATATTATGATTGTTTTCTTTATCCAAGTTATCCATAGCTTTTTTCTTTTTCAATAAAACATTTCTGTAGAAAACAACGTGCTTCATTTACACTTCATTCGTTCCATAGCCTGCTGTCTTATCCCAATGAAGCAACTTGATTTGATATCCATAGACAGAAATTCAAAGTGTCCCCTTCTGTTCCCTCATTATCTCTAAATAAAAATGGTCTTTCTGATGTATTGCATTTCATGGTCCTCTGAGTCCACTGGAAATAATGTCCCTTTAAGTTGTGGGATGTTTGGAAATGGAAGGCTAGAAATGCAGTCCAGAATCAAGTCAATTGAGCATTATTCTGGTTGTCATGTAAAACATGTACGTCTGCTATAGAATAGGAAAATGCTGAAGAAGGAATAACATCATGCAGAGAGTTGGCTTGTTTTTAGAAGGAAAATAACATTGCATTTTTGGGATTATATTCTTGATACATCTTAGTATTGATTTGTAAATGAAATGATTATAACATATGAAAACAAGATGACCAGAACCACAGTCATCTGTTCAATTTTTTTTTGTTGTCATATCTTATTCATATCTTGACTCAGTAGTGGGTGTTGCAAAGGTTGCTCTTTGGTTGTGAAAGATTGGAGGAAACCAGTGCAATGATATTGTGAAGAAAAAAAGGACCAGACCTGGGTTCAGTTAGTATTAGTTTTCTTTCAAATACTGCACTTGATTGAGCTTGCTTGGCACAATGGACTCAATGGAATAGTCCCAAATGTGCAAACCCCACCTACACTCAAGGCAGGCTCAGTAAAAGGCACGTATTTGAGTGAACCCACATCTGTAAGAGTCTTGCATTTGGTAGCAATCATGCATATGATGCATATAGACAAGGGGTATTCTGCACTCCAAAAGGCAATTAATGTAGCCTACATCAAACCTCTGTTCTAACTGATGTGTGAGGAATTTGTGTGAATAACAGAAAACTAAATCCATAGAATGGCAGGCTGGGGTCCCATAAAGTGCCATACCGTTGGTGTGTATAGAGCCTACTGTTACAAAGTGGTATTTCATACAGAATCCAGCTCCTGTAGTCTTGTTATTGTTTTTAAGACCAGTTGTTCATTTGTGCGTAAAAACCCCCCATCTCCATTCATGTCATAAGAATTTCCCACTACCTGTACTGGGGGTGACTAGTTAGTTTAGAGGTATGTGTGTTATTCTGCATTGATTTCAGTGGGTAGGCTAATTGTTAGGAAATTGTTTGCTTAGTAGTCACACCAACATATGAATGGTTGCTGATTTATGATAGTCATCTATCTGTTTGATAGAAAACAGGACTTGTCATAAGAGAAAGCAGTTAAATAATGTCCGTTTAGACAGTAACTATTAGAGTTTTTCAAGCAGACTATGGATCATATCAGCTTTTAGGTTTTATCTCCATTCAGCCAGTATTGGAAAAAATACTTAATTCTGGATTGTATGGCATGGATGATCACTTCAGTGAGTCTAAGATATGAATGGCCACTGTGGAAAGTTGTGCTTCTCTGGAGTGTGAAGGAAAATTTACTCAAGTGTTCTGTGCCAGAGAGGACATATAGTGCATTCGGAAAGTATTCAGACCCCTTGACTTTTACCACAATTTGTTACGTTACAACCTTATTCTAAAATTGATTAAATAGTCCCCCTCCCCTCATCAATCTACACACAATACCCCATAATGACAAAGCAAAAACTGTCTTTTTTAAATTTTAGCAAATTTATTAACAATAAAAAAAATGAAAAACCTTATTTACATACAGTTGAAGTCGGAAGTTTACATACACTTAGGTTGGAGTCATTAAAACTAGTTTTTCAACCACTCCACAAATTTATTGTTGACAAACTATAGTTTGGGCAAGTCGGTCAGGACATCATTTTTCCAACAATTGTTTACAGTCAGATTATTTCACTTATAATTCACTGTATCACAATTCCAGTGGGTCAGAAGTTTACAAGTTGACTGTGCATTTAAACAGCTTGGAAAATTTCAGAAAAGGATGTCATGGCTTTAGAAGCTTCTGATAGGCTAATTAACATAATTTGGGTCAATTGGAGGTGTACCTGTGGATGTATTTTAAGGCCTACCTTCAAACTCAGTGCCTCTTTGCTTGACATCATGGGAAAATCAAAAGAAATCAGCCAAGACCTCAGAAAAAAATTGTAAACCTCCACAAGTCTGGTTCATCCTTGGGAGAAATTTCCAAATGCCTGAAGGTACCACGTTCATCTGTACAAACAATAGTACGCAAGTATAAACACCATGGGACCACGCAGCCATCATACCGCTCAGGAAGGAGATGCGTTCTGTCTCCTAGAGATGAACGTACTTTGGTGCGAAAAGTGCAAATCAATCCCAGAACAACAGCAAAGGACCTTGTGAAGATGCTGGAGGAAACAGGTACAAAAGTATCTATATCCACAGTAAAACAAGTCTTATATTGACATAACCTGAAAGGCAACTCAGCAAGGAAGAAGCCACTGCTCCAAAACCGTCATAAAAAAGCCAGACTACAAAATGCAACTGCACATGGGGACAAAGATCATACTTTTTGGAGAAATGTCCTCTGGTCTGATGAAACAAAAATAGAACTGTTTGGCCATAATGACCATCGTTATGTTTGGAGGAAAAAGAGGGAGGCTTGCAAGCTGAGGAACACCATCCTAACCGTGAAGCACTGGGGTGGCAGCATCATGTTGTGGGGTGCTTTGCTGCAGGAGGGACTGGTGCACTTCACAAAATAGATGGCATCATGAGGTAGAAAAATTATGTGGATATATTGAAGCAACATCTCAAGGCATCAGTAAGGAAGTTAAAGCTTGGTCGCAAATGGATCTTCCAAATGGACAGTGACCCCAAGCATACTTCCAAAGTTGTGGCAAAATGGCTTAAGGACAACAAAGTCAATGTATGTGAGTGGTCATCACAAAGCCCTGACCTAGATCCTATAGAAAATGTGTGGTTAGAACTGAAATAGCGTGTGCGAGCAAGGAGGCCAACAAACCTGACTCAGTTACACCAGCTCTGTCAGGAAGAATGGGCCAAAATTCACCCAACTTATTGTGGGAAGGTTGTGGAAGGCTACCCGAAACGTTTGACCCAAGTTAAATATTTTAAAGGCAATGCTACCAAATACTAATTGAGTGTATGTAATCTTCTCAACCAATGGGAATGTGATGAAATAAATAAAAGCTGAAATAAATAGTTCTCTCTACTATTATTCTGACATGTCACATTCTTAAAATAAAGTGGTGATCGTAACTGACCTAAAACAGGGACTTTTAAAATGTCAGGAATTGTGAAACACTGAGTTTAAATGTATTTGGATAAGGTGTATGTAAACTTCAGACTTCAACTGTAGGCATTCAGACCCTTTGCTATGAGACCCGAAATTGAGCTCAGTTGCATCTTGTTTGCATTAATCCTTGAAATGTTTCTACTTGATTGTAGTCCACCTGTGGTAAATTGAATTGATTGGACATTATTTGGTGGGTGCACACCTGTCTATATAAGGTTGACAGTGCATGTCAGAGCAAAACCAAGCCATGAGGTCAAAGGAATTGTCAGGAATTGTCACAATCCAAGACAGGATTGTGTCGAGGCACAGATATGGGGAAGGGTACCAACACATTTCTACAGCAATGAAGGTCCCCAAGAACACAGTGGTCTCTATCATTCTTAAAAAGAAAAACGTTTGTAACCACCAAGGCTCTTCCTAGAGCTGGCTTCCCAGCCAAACTGAGCAATCGGGGGAGAAGGGCCTTTGTCATTGAGGTGACCAAGAACCCGATGGCCACTCTGACAGAGCGCCAGAGTTCCTCTGTGGAGGTGGGAGAACCTTCCAGAAGGACAATCATCTCTGCAGCACAACACCAATAAGGCCTTTATGTTAGATTGGCCAGACAGAAGCCACTCCTCAGTAAAAGGCCCATTACAGCCCGCTTGGAGTTTACCAAAAGGCACCTAAAGGACTCTAAGACCATGTGAAACAATATTCTCTAGTCTGATGTAACCAAGATTGAACACTTTGGCCTGAATGCCAAGCGTCACGTCTGGAGGAACCCTGGCACCATCCCTACGGTGAAGCATGGTGTGTTGCAAATGCAGGTGTGCCCAAGAATACTCACGGCGGTAATTGCTGCCAAAGGTGCTTCAACAAAGTACTGAGTAAAGGGTCTGAATACCAACTCTACCAGTCAAAAGTTTGGACACACCGACACATTCAACTGTTTTTCTTTATTTTTACTATTTTCTATGTTGTAGAATAATTGTGAAGACATCAAAACTATGAAATAACACATATGGAATCACGTACTAACAAAAAAAGTGTTAAACAAATCAAAATATATTTGAGATTCCAAGTAGCCACCCTTTGCCTTGATGACAGCATTGCACACTCTTGGCATTCTCTCAACCAGCTACACCTGGAATGCTTTTCCAACAGTCTTGAAGGAGTTCCCACATATGCTGAGCACTTGTTGGCTGCTTTTCCCTCACTCTGCGATCTAACTCATCCATAACCATCTCAATTGGGTTGAGGTCAGGTGATTGAGGAGGCCAGGTCATTTGATGCAGCACTCCATCACTCTCCTTCTTGATTAAATAGCCATTGAACAGCCTGGATGTGTGTTTTGGGTCATTGTCCTGTTGAAAAACAAATGATAGTCCCCCTAATCGTAAATCAGATGGGATGGCATATTGCTGCAGAGTACTTTGGTAGCCATGCTGGTTAAGTGTGCCTTGAATTAAAAATCAATCACCAACAGTGTCACCAGAAAAGCACCCCCACACCATCACACCTCCTTTTCCATGCTTCAAGATGGGAACCACACAGGTAGAGATCATCCGTTCACCTACTCTCACAAAGATACAGAGGTTGGAACCAAAAATCTCAAATTTGGACTCATCAGACAAAAGGATAGATTTCCACCGGTCCAATGTCCATTGCTAGTGTTTCTTGGCCCATGCAAGTCTCTTCTTCTTATTGGTGTCCTTTAGTAGTGGTTTCTTTGCAACAATTCGACCATGAAGGCCTGACTCAGTCTCCTCTGAACAGTTGATATTGAAATGTGGCTGTTACTTGAACTCTGTGAAGCATTTATTTGGGCTGCAATTTCTGAGGCTGGTATATCTAATTAACTTATCCTCTGCAGCAGAGGTAACTCTGAGTCTTCCTTTCCTCAAATCAAATCACATTTTATTGGTCACATACAGTACACATTGTTAGCAGATGTTATGCGAGTGTAGTGAAATGCTTGTGACTCTAGTTCCGATAGTGCTGCAATATCTAACAATTCCACAGCAACTACCTAATAGAAACAAATCTAAGTAAAGGAGTGGAATAAGAATATATACATATAAATATATGGATGAGCAATGACAGAGCAGCATAGGCAAGATGCAGTAGATGGTATATAAGACAGAATCTGCATATGAGATGAGTAATGCAAGACATGTAAACATTATTAAAGTAGCATTATTAGGGACTAGTGATCCATTTATTAAAGTGGCCAATGATGTCAAGTATGTATGTAGGCAACAGCCTCTCTGTGTTAGTGATGGCAGTTTAATGGTCTGATGGCCTTGAGATAGAAGCTGTTTTTCAGTCTCTCGGTCCCAGCTTTGATGCACCTGTACTGACCTCGCCTTCTGGATGGTAGCGCCATGAACAGTCAGTGCCTCGGGTGGTTGTTGATCTTTTTGACCTTCCTGTGGCATCGGCTGCTGTAGGTGTCCTGGAGGGCAAGTAGTTTCCCCCGGTGATGCGTTGTGCAGACCGCACCACCCTCTGGAGAGCCTTGCTGTTGTGGGCGGTGCAGTTGCCGTACCAGGCGGTGATGCAGCCCGACAGGATCATCTCAGTTGTGCATCTGTAAAAGTGTGTCAGGGTTTTAGGTGACAAGCCACATTTCTTCAGCCTCCTGAGGTTGAAAAGGCGCTGTTGCGCCTTCTTCACCACACTGTCTGTGTGGGTGGACCATTTCAGTTTGTCCGTGATGTGTACACCAAGGAACTTAAAACTTTGCACCTTCTCCACTACTGTCCCGTCGATGTGGATAGGGGGGTGCTCCCTCTGCTCTTACCTGAAGTCCAAGATCATATTCTTTGTTTTTAGGATGTTGAGTGAGAGGTTGTTTTGATGGCACCACACTGAGTGCCCTCACCTCGTCCCTGTAGGCTGTCTCGTCATTGTTGGTAAGCAATCCTACTACTGTTGTGTCGTCTGCAAACTTGATGATTGAGTTGGAAGCGTGCACGGCCATGCAGTCATGGGTGAACAGGGAGTACAGGAGGGGGCTGAGCACGCACCGTTGTGGGGCCCCAGTGTTGAGGATCAGTGACGTGGAGATGTTGTTTCCTACCTTCACCACCTTGGGGGGGCCCGTCAGGAAGTCTAGGACCCAGTTGCACAGGGCGGGGTCGAGAACCAGGGCCTCTAGCTTAATGATGAGCTTGTGGCGGTCCTCATGAGAGTAAGTTAGCGATTTTCACATTTGGATGATTTTCAGCATTTTCACGTTTGGATGAAAAGTGTGCCCAGAGTAAACTGCCTCCTACTCAGTCCCAGATGCTAATATATGCATATTATTATTATTAGTATTGGATAGAAAACACTCTGAAGTTTCTAAAACTGTTTGAATCATGTCTGTGACTAAAACATTACTTATTTGGCAGGCAAAACCTCGAGGACAAACCATTCAGAAAACAATTTTTTGAGGTCACTCTCTTTTCAATGGGTTTCATTGGGAATCCAGATTTCTAAGGGACCTTCCTGCAGTTCCTATCGCTTCCACTGGATGTCAACAGTCTTTAGAAATTGGTTGACGTTTTTCCTTTGAGAAATTAAGAAGTAGCCAATATCCAGAATGAGGCTCCAGTGAAGTGTAGTGTTTGTTAGAGGCGCGTGACCAGAAAGCATGCTACACATTGTTTTCCTCCGGTATTGAACCGTTTTCAATTTTATGGATTATTTAAGTAAAAAAATACCTAAAGTTGTATTACAAAAGCCGTTTGAAATGTTTGGACAACGCTTACAGGTAACTTTTTAGATATTTTGTAGTCACGTTGTGCAAGTTGGAACCAGTGTTTTTCTGGATCAAACGCGCCAAATAAATTAAACATTTTGGATATATATATAAAATAAACATTTTGGATATATATCGACGGAATTAATCGAACAAAAGGACAATTTGTGATGTTTATGGGACATATTGGAGTGCCAACAGAAGAAGCTTGTCAAAGGTAAGGCATGAATTATATCTTTATTTCTGCGTCTTGTGTCGCGCTGGGAGGGTTGAAATATGATGGTCTGTGATTGTTAGCTGGGGTGCTATCCTCAGATAATAGCATTTTTGTTTTCGCCGTAAAGCATTTTTGAAATCTGACACGTTGGCTGGATTCACAACAAGTGTAGCTTTAATTTGGTATATTGAATGTGTGATTTCATGAAAGTTTAATTTTATAGTAATTCATTTGAATTTGGTGCTCTGCTTTTTCACTGGATGTTGGCCAGGTGGGACGCTACCATCCCACATATCCCAGAGAGGTTAAAGTAATGATGGACTGTCGCTGCTCTTTGCATATTTGAACTGTTCTTGCCATAATATGGACTTGGTATTTTACCAAATAGGGCTATCTTCTGTATACTACCCCTAACTTGTCACAACACAACTGATTGGCTCAAACGAATTAAGAAGGAAATTAATTCTCCAACTTAACTTATTTAAGGCACACCTGTAAATTGAAATGCATTCCAGGTGACTACCTCATGAAGCTAGTTGAGAGAATGCCAAGAGTGTGCAAAGCTGTCATCAAGGCAAAAGGTGGCTACTTTGAAGAATCTCAAATATAAATATATATTTTGATTGGTTTAACACTTTTTTGGTTATTACATGATTCCATACGTGTTATTTCATAGTTGTTATGTCTTCACTATTATTCTACAATATAGAAAATTGTACAAATAAAGAAAAACCCTTGAGTAAGTGTCCACACTTTTGACTGGTACTGTATATAAAAGTGACATTTCAGTCTTTTATTTGTAATAAATTTGCAATTATTTCTAAACCTGTTATTGCTTTGTTATTATGGGGTAGTGTGTGTAGATTGATGAGGGGGGAAAAAAAGTTTAAGCAATTTTAGAATAGGGTGTAATATAACAAAATGTGGAAAAAGTCAAGGGGTCTGAATAATTTCCGAATGCACTGTAGATGTTAAAGTAGTATCTTTGCCCTTCTAAGAGGTTGTAATAAGCATATGATTTGAATATTTTTCCATTGAATACACAGTCCCAGTCTGTTCAGTGTTAAGCTTGATGATTGATGAATTTGACATTTTAGTCATTTAGCAGACACTCTTATCCAGAGCTACTTACATGAGCAGTTAGGGTTAAGTGCCTTGTTCATGGGCACATTCACCTAGTCAGCTCGGGGATTCGAACCAGTGACCTTTCGGTTACTGGCCCAACACTCTTTAAAAAATATATATTTTCTACCCCAGTTTCGTGGTAGCCATTGGTTGTTACAGTCTTGTCCCATCGCTGCAACTCCCGTACGGACTCAGGTCGAGAGCCGTGCGTCCTCCGAAACACAACCCCAGCCAAGCCGCACTGCTTCTTGACACAATGCCCGCTTAACCCAGAAACCAGCCGCACCAATGTTTCGGAGGAAACGCACAGTACACCTTGCGACCGTGTTAGCGTGCATTGCATCCGGCCTGCCACAGGAGTCACTAGTGTGCGATGGGACAAGAACATCCCAAAGATTCGTTTATACCTCCCTTGCCTTGGATGTTCCTCTGTCAGTAACTAAAATGGTTGATACTAAATTATTTAACTTCATATGGAGGAATAAACCTCATTATTTAAGAAAAGCAGTAATATGTAGCATCCAATGTGAGGGAGGGTTGAATGCTCTGGATTTTAAAAGCTCCAATATAATATTTAAGATTAAATGGATACAAAACTATTTAAGAAATAAAGATTGCATTTGGAATATCATCCCTAATTTAATATTCCAACAGATTGGTGGTCTAGAATTCTTACTCAAATGCAACTTTGATATGGGTAAAATCCCTATTAAGCTTGCAAACTTTCATAAACAAGTACTTCTAACTTGGAACCTCATGTACAAACACAATTTTTCCCCACATAGGTATACAATCTGGAATAATAAATACATAAAATACAAAAACAAGTCTTTGTTTCTCCAGAACTGGTTTGACCACAACATTATTTGGGTTAAACAATTATTGAATAATGATGGACAACTTATCCAGAATTTATTACAACACACAATGTTACATTCACTCCTGAGGAGTATCAAATTGTTGTTAGAGCTGTCCCCAAAGGTCCCAAAATATAACAATATTCCAAGTGCAACTATTGAGGATTTTGTAGCCTCAATACAATTAGAAGGAATTTACATTTTAAACTATAAATGTAATAACATGTATATAAGGAAACTGTTACGATTCCCTCTGCAAAAATGTACTGGAATGCAGCCCTAGGACAAGTGAACTGGAACAAAGTTTCGTTGTTATCTGGTAAATATTGTATATCTAATAAGGTGAAAGAAGTATCATACAAACTCATCCATAGAATCTACCCTGTAAAGACCTTTATTACACACAGATTTAAAATAGCTATTGATAACAAATGTATGGACCCTGATGTGGACCCTGATTTAACTTTCATTGTTAATTTGTTTATTTTTCATGGAAGTTTCTTTGTCTATAACAAACCCCTCTTCACATTATTTAAGATATAATTTAAATATTATTTTGAAATTATCAGTAAATGTAAAAACAAAAAAGCAATACGCACCATAAAAGTATTTAACAAATTCAAAATGAATCTTGATATGTAATACCGCTGTCTGTTAGGTTTATGTACTCTTGTTTGTATATTTCAGTTTTTTTGTATTAGTTGTGTTCATAATAAATAATTATAAATATATATTTTCCCAAACCCTCCCCTAACCCGGACGACACTGGACTCAAACCAGGATGTCTACTGGCACAGCTAGCACTGCGATGCAGTGCCTTAGACTACTGCGCCACTCAGGAGGCCTGGCCCAACACTCTTAACCGCTAAGCTACCTGCCGAATCACTTAAGCATGATTGGAACTACACAATAGCATAGGGCAAGTTTTTGCTTTCCATGACTCAATATTGTGTGTGTTGTGAGTGTGTGTGTGGTTTTCCCAGTTACTGTGAGTGTGTGTGTGGTTTTCCCGGTTACTGAGATGAGCCTATGGAAGTCAGCAGCAGTACCCTTCTGACCTTGTGGCTTATTTAAAACCCATATCCCCTCTGTGTTGAAAGCGTCGTAATGGTTTGGGCTAGAAACTAATATGACCTCACTATGGAAAGCTGAGACTCTCACGAACATGTACCATAATAAAAACTGTATTGAGCCCTTACTTTCTTAATGGGCGTGCATTCACTGTCATGTCGGCTAAGTTTCTGCAAAAAAACTCCCCATTCATTGATATTTCTATGTCTCCTCCCCCAGGGTCTGTATGAAGGGATGTGATGACCCATGCACGACAGAAGGACTCTCTGAGCAGATACCATCCCGGTAACTCCTGGGAGCAGGTAGGGGGGGTGCCACATGCTGAGGCCATGGTGGGGGGAGCCCCGCCCGATCGCCCAAAACTAAAAAGAGGGAGGCCCAAGAAGATCAAGAGGGGCAGAGCGAAAGAGTGCAAGGATCTGCGAGTGGTGGAGAAGGAGGAGGAGGAGAAGGACAGGAAGCTGTACCCTCTCAGGGCCAGGACACTGGATCAATGTGAGGGGGACACCCTCGACTGTCGCGTCCTTCTCACCCGTCTGGAGGTGAGTGGTGATGAGGACAAGGCGAGCTGCTTGAAGTGTCGAATAGAGACCAAAGAGGAAGGGAGCCATAACCTGGTGTGTGGAAGGACCAAGCCCTGCAAGTCTAGACAAAAGACCTTCAAAGCTTATCGGAAATTGCCGGAATTAAACAAACAATCAAAAGTGTTATGCACATTACCTGTCGTGGAGCCTCGCAAACGGAGACTGGCCTCTCTGAATGCGGAGGCTGTGAATAGTCTGCTCTTATATAGAGAATATCCTCAAGCGACCAGACTCACAAAGAAGCTACAGTCCAATGGGAATCTGGCAAAAGATGCAGTAATTTTGGGACACAACACCCCAAGGGGTCCTAAAGTGGCAAAATCAGACATTTATGTAACTGGAAGTTCTAAACAAAACAAAAAGTCTATGAAGATGGAGTCCATGGATCTGCTAAGTCTGTACGGTCCCACCCCCCGGCGTCAGGCCAGCCTCAACGCTGCTGCTTTGCTCAAGATCACTAGCACCTCCTTCAAAGCCAAACACCGGGTGGCCAAGACCAACTGCAAGCAACTGAGTGCAGTACTGCGGACCAAACAGTCGCTGCACCCCAAGCTAAAGAAGCAACAGTATCATAAACTCCAACACGGGAAATCCCAGACCCATCCACAGCTGGTTCAGAGATGCTGTAATCTCTATAAGAGGGAGTCATTCCACCTCGAACCCCAGTGCGAGGGTATTACATGGGGGAACGGCTCCATCAGATCTGGCTTCCAGTGTCGAGCCTTGCTGGGCTACCCGATGAAGTCTGTGAAGGAGGAACAGGTCAAGGAACAGGTCGAGACGCAGTTGACTCCTTCTTTCTACTGCTGCTCCCAAGAAAGGTCAGTGGAGTATTGTCACCAACTGGCCCTGTTCCTCAACCAGAAGAGCTTCGGCGAAGACAAACTTGAGGAGCGTTTGCTCTCCAATAGCTACCTCCCCTCTCCCCGTTCCCTGTCCCACCCACATGCCCTAACCATAAGCCCCCACCCTTACCCGTGTTTCTCGGGCTACTACGTCCACTTTTCTCACCATGAAACCTCCTCTACCCTCATGACCTCCGTGAGCTCCATCCCCATGCCCTACCCTCCCTCCTCTGTCGCCCCCATCACGTTGTGCTCTGGTGAGGTTCAGAGCCCCAAGCTGCTGTCCCCGACAGGCTCTCAACCCTCAGGAATCGTCCACCCGGTCTACTGCTATGGAGAATCCTGCCAAATCAGTGGATACGCATATAGAGCAGTACCGACCCTAGCCAGCAGGAGGTGCTGTTATAACGCAGGCTGCTCCAGCTGCAGCCACAAGATTAAGATGGGTAAGGGGAGGCAGAAATGCCTATAGGTACAGTCACCTCCAAAATTATTAGCACCCTTGATAAATATGAGCAAAAATACTGTATAAAATAAATGATACAAATACTGAGCTATATTATATGCTTTTTTTATATTATTTTATACAAAGACAATTGCTAAGAGAAAGAGATTTTGCTAAACAAGTAAGTAAAACAAATAAGTTGTTGGCACGTCTAAAGAATATTATAAATAATATCTGCATTAACATTCTACTTTTAAAAATGAAATCTCAGTTTATTAAGGAACTGTATTGTGGCCTTCCATGGCTTCCTATTTCACTGGGGTATAAAAATGAGGTAATACACACATATTTGTCATTCATCATGTGAAAAGGCAAAGAATCCACAAACGAAAAGAGATGAATGGTTGTTGACCTTCAAAAATCAGGCAATGGGAGAAAAAAAAAAACTGCAAAAATATCGAATATATCACTTACCACTCTTTCCGCAACAATTGAGAAGTTGAAAACCAGTGGAACAGTGCTAAACTTGTCTGGTATTGGACGCAAGTGTATCTTGTCCCCACGCACAGTGAGGAAGATGCTTCTGGAGGCAAAGAAAAAACCAAGGGCCAAAGTTGGAGAATTACATTCACCACCTCCATACCAATATGCTCTTTGGAAGGGTTGCCTTTATTATTAAGAGCAACCAACAATTGTAAATGCCAGGAGTTCGCTAAACGCATTGGCACTTGGTTTGGAACCAGTCCTATGGTCAGATGACGTGAAAATAGAGCTCTTTGGCCACGCACACCAGTGGTGAGTTTGGAGACAAAAGCATGATGTGTATTCAGAAAAGAAACTCATTCCCAGCTAGCAAATAACATTCTGAGAACCGTTTCTTAGAGCTTGGTGAGAGTGTGGTTAATTATTTTCTTGGTATTTTATTACTTTAACAGAAGTTTCCTAAAAGTTCAAACATGGTTGGATTTAATAAAAATGTTGATAATGTTTTGGGAATGCTTTACAACTGGTTTGACATTGGGAATGTTCTCACATTGTTCCGAGAACATTAGAAACAATGTTCTTCTGTGGAAATGTCAGTAACTCAGCATAACATTTCCTACAGGTTTCCTCATGGTTATATTTAAAGTCTTGTTGTCAAATTGTTCTGAGAAAGTTAAGAAAACTTTCCATAAGAAAACGTTAGTAACGTTCAGAGAACGTTCAAAAAATATTATTTAAAAACATATACATTCTGTTCTCAGCATCAACAATACTACATGTATCTCGATCCTCTATCTTGTTAAGTGTTTTCAGCTGTGGCCACTAATTGGCCACAGCCACTAATTGGCCACACCTGATCTTAATGAGTGCTTGTTTCCTTTGAAATGGGTTCTGTTTGAATACACAAAAATGAACAGCTTTGTATAAGTAAAAAAAAAAACATTCCATGCTATCTCCATCCTGGTGGTGCAGTGGACTAATTCCATAGATAGAGAACAGAAGAACATAGGTTCAAATCACACTGACATAGTGCCACAATAAAAAATAAATGTGTTTCCATGATTAATGCCTAAGCAAATGAATTTCCATGTGTGCTTGGAGTTCAAAGCAGTTAGCCTAAGCTAGCTGTGTTATTAAAAGTCTTATTGAAACATATTCTCAGAAAGTAATTTAATAGTTAACTTCAAATAACCTATACTTTCTGTTCTCAGATCGTTAATAAAGCCTCCCAGGGAACCATAGTAAAACACTATCAGAATCTACCTGCAACCTAAGAATTAACATTGACAGAACAAGCAAAATGTTTGCGTAAGTTCTCAGAACGTAAAAAAAAAAAAAATCTGTTTTACCAGTCAGGAAACTTATGGCTTTGTTCCCAGAACTAGTGAGAAACCAAAAACGTATGTTCCCACAGCTTCCAAGGAACAAAATCAGCTAGCTGGGTACCTACTTTAAAATATGGTGGTGGATCTTTGATGTTATGGTGCTGTTTTGCTTCCACTGGTCCTGGGAACCTTGTTAAGGTCAACGACAGCAAGGACTCTACTATGTACCAGGACATTTTAGCCAAAACACCTGGTTGCCTTTGCCAGGAGGTTCAACTTGGCCACGAGTGGCTCTTCCAGCACGACAACAACCCCAAGCACACATCAATATCTACAAAGAAAGGATTAATTAACCACAAAATCAACATTTTTGCAATGGTCATCTCTGTCTTCGGACTACAACCCCATTGAAAACCTTTGGTTTGAATGAATTGAAGAAGGCAGTCCATAAGCGCAGACCAAAGGATATCAAGGATTAGGAAATATTCTGAATGGAGGATCCCTCCCAATGTGTCTCCAATCTCAAAAAACATTTTAGAAAATGGCTCAGTGCTGTTATCCTCGCAAGGGAAGGCTGCCGGAGTATTGAAAACAGGGGTGCCAATAATTTTTAGATTTATTTTTATCACTTGTTAAACAAAATCTCTTTCTCTGAGCAATTGTATTAGTCTAAAATAATGTATTTTTTTTTGTTTACAATATAGCTCAGTATTTGTCAAATTTATTTTATACAGTCTTTTTTGCTCATCCTTATTAAGGATGCTACTCATTTTGGAGGTGACTGTATACAGTGATAATGATGTGAACGGGCCATGATAGTTGCAGGGTGTTAACCACATGTTTGAGATGGCTCAGTGTCCTTTAAGTCGAGCAGTCAAACCAGCAACAATCTGTGGAGAATACTCATCTTTTGACCTTCAGAATACTCCTCACAGGAATGGCAGTTATAGGAAAATGTTACAGAGAATCAGAAATGTCACATAGGAGGCAAGAATCAACATTGTACAAGAAATTTGTTCAGTCATGTTCTCCGGATTCATTCAGTGGGGTCTAAAAGCCTAGTAGGGTTTAACATCCACAGTCCTGAGCTGAACTTTGCTTCTTTATCCCAGCCCCCCACTCAACGTACATGGTCAGTGGAGTGCCTTAACTACTGTATCTAGCCACTAGTTGTATGAGTAATCACCACAGATGGTTTAGATAGAATGTACTGTATTTACTACTGAAGCTGAGTAGTATTCATGCAGAGATGCCAAGCTGTGGTCTTTGATCAACTGAAGTAGTTACTCCGAAATCCCAATTGCTTCCAGTGGTCCTCTATATAGGGTCTGTTCATCTTTGTAGCAGAGCTTGGTACTTTACACATAAGATGAAGGAAAAAGGAAACCGCACACTGCTCTTGATAGTATCACTGATCTTTAATAAGCTTTACGTATCGGCCTCACGGCCTTCGTCAGAGCTTTTGTGAGTTTTTTTAAAAATTAACACCCTTATGTAGACCTCGCCCCACCCACATCCGTTCCACGCATCGAAAGGGGTTGGAGGCCAAGGAAAAACAAATAAGTGTTACCAAATATAACAATATTCATTTCACAAATATTCGAATAAAGTGTGTAAATAAGACGTATTAAACACGTCTGTAAAACCACAATGAGGACATAGACCTACCGATCAAGTTTTCGTTAATCATTAGGTACATCGTACGAAAAACATCAGAGTAATCTTAAATAGGGGAATAATTCATGTTCAAATTCACAACAAATTCACAACTCTTTTACTCAGAGTATTATTAATGTCACCTCCGCTGTCTGATATCTTACCTTTCTCTATGCCACAAAATCTAAAGGTAGAAATGGCATGCTTTAGGTCATTAAAATGTACTGCGACTGGATAATCCCTTGTGACCTGTCCTATAAATGGTGGATTTTTAAATTCAGCCGGCAAAACTGGGTCCGATGATAAAATATGCCAGTGTTTCTTGACCGCACCTCCCACTTTTCAAAGTTTATGTGGTTGTGAACATTACGGAGTGTTCTTTAGCTTTAGCTGGTCTTTTTTGTAGCAGTTCATCTCGTGTTTTTCCAAATGCCAAATTAAGAGCTTCATCCACAGAGGATGCACACAGTGCAACGATATGATGATGTGTGAATATTTCTGCCATCCACACACAGGAAAACGGTTCCAAATAAATTACATTACTATGTGTTCCACCACCGATGTTATTTACATAATTAAATGTCCATGTGGGCTGTGCTATGTAGGTAAAACCTCTTGTTCTCTCAAACAGAGAATCAGTGAACATAAAAGTTCAATCAGGAGAAACGACAGGGATTATCCAGTCGCAGTACATTTTAATGACCTAAAACATGACATTTATACCTTTAGATTTTGTGGCATAGAGAAAGTTAAGATATCAGACAGCGGAGGTGACATGAATAATATTAATAATACTAATAATATTCACAACTCTTATATATATAAGAGTTGTGAATTTGAACATGAATTATTCCCCTATTTAAGATTACTCTGATGTTTTTCGTACGATGTACCCAATTACATTTACATTTAAGTCATTTAGCAGACGCTCTTATCCAGAGCGACACCCAATGATGAACGAAAACTTGATCGGTAGGTCGATGTCCTCATTGTGGTTTTACAGATGTGTTTAATACGTCTTATTTACACACTTTATTCGAATATTTGTGAAATGCATATTGTTATATTTGGTAACACTTATTTGTTTTTCCTTGGCCTCCAACCCCTTTCGATGCGTGGAACGGATGTGGGTGGGGCGAGGTCTACATAAGGGTGCTAATTAAAAAAAACTCACAAAAGCTCTGACGAAGGCCGTGAGGCCGATACGTAAAGCTTATTAAAGATCAGTAATACTATCAAGAGCAGTGTGCGGTTTCCTTTTTCCTTCATCTTGTTCAACTGTTACCATGCACCTGCAAAAAAAGATTGCTCAGATGTGCGATTTGCATTTTGAATTACTGTACACACAAGACAGGCCGACGTAATTCCACATGTTGTTACTATCAACCAGGAGTCCCAAAGTATCATAGCCCCTTTTACTGTCCTTTAGCCACTGCGTCAGGAGGACAGCAGAACCACTGTTACTGAGGGAATTTGTTCTCAGCTGGTCTGTGTTCAGGTCTTAATTGTCAGGGACCACAGCAGCATTCACAACCTCATTAAGTAGGCTGATTACAGATCAAGATGGTATATAATTGGCATTGCACAGTCAGAGGCGCTATTAGCTGAAGTAAATTGGTATTTGGTCGTGTCCTGTTGCCTCTGTTGAACCGCCTGCTTTGAAGTGACACAGAAATGGACCCTTTTCCCCAAAGAAGTGATCAAGACATCTTGATCAGCTACAACAAGATTGAGATAATTTATTATAATGTGACATTTATTGTATCCTGTCTCATCCTAGCTGGCCTTAATAGTCAGGTGAAGCTGCCCCACAGCTTGGTTGATTCCTATGTTTTTTTTAAAGACTCTACATTACATTAGAGTACAATACAGCATCTCCACGACCTTTGTGCACAGATCCAATCATGCATCAGATTATGTAATAATATACTTCCAGGAATTAACAGAAGTGGTAAATGAGTGCCGATTGAGATGAGAGTCAAGTAGCATAAATGCTATAATACAACAACAAAAACACATTTAGCGTAATAGGTGACTAAACGCTATTCACAAAAAAAAGGTGCATTAAATGCTTTGACCTCAACTGACTGCATCACTTTGTATATTACAGTATCATATCAACTTTAACCAGTTCTCTGATTCCACACTGCCGGTCTGTGGTCCATCAGACCACAATAAATGGACATCTCTGTTATTCTGATGTGCATTTGTGGCCCGCTGTTTCAGCCTTGTGCCTCACAGCTACAATTAATACAGGGGATACAGATAGGCAGTGTTCTAATCTCTACTGCATGCAGCATCGCTGTTTCTATGTCAGTGGTGCTGAAACAGAGTGGGCTCACCATGACAGGAAAGGAGAGGATGAGTTTGGAGTTTTTGTGAGGGTCTATGTGAGGGTTTGTGTGGGTGCATGTGTGTGTGTTTAAGAGACTGATCACTCCAGTGTTTGACAGCTCCAATTTTCCCCACAGAAGACTACTCCTCGTCTCTGGAGGACCACAGCTCTTCCTCTGTCCCAGCCTCCCCCGCACCCCGGCCCCTCTCCGGCTTCCCCGCCAGCCCCAGCACTCCCCCAGCTGCCCAATCAGTGGCCTGCTTTCAGACCTCTCTGTCAGACCCCAGCCAACTGCAGGTCCCGGTGCAGGTGGTCCGGGAGTACCCTCAGAGTGCCAAGCCACCCAGCGGCTCTCTGTCTGGGGTGAGCAGCGGCTCGTGGTCCGTCTGCCCCCACATTCAAGACAAGCAGCAGCTGGGGCCCGTCGGCCTCGGAGCCTGCAGAGCTGCCAAGCAGCAGCTGGGGCCCGCCGGCCTCGGAGCCTGCAGAGCTGCCGAGCAGCAGCTGGGGCCCGCCGGCCTCGCACCCTGCAGAGATGCCAAGCAGCAGAGGATCACCCGTCGCCGGGCAACCAATGGTTGGCTGCCCGTGGGCGTGCCTTTCGAGAGAGAGGTTTTCACTGTGGTATGTGTTGCTGTGTTAAAGGGATAATCCACCCCCAGAAATAAAAATCATGAAACTCCTGTCAATTTGGTGAAAGCCTTTGTTTAATCAGAAGGTAAAGTAATAATATTCCTGTGGTTTAACTTCTAATATGTCCGTCTGTGAAATCAGGAAATCGTGTAGGAACGCATCATAGGTACTGTACATGGTTCTCGTCAGTGGAGATAGGGAATTACACTCAATAACGCTTTTAAAACAATTACCTGCACTCCAGATTGCCAAATCAGCCAATAGATGGTATGGGCATACTTGTCTAGAACAGCGATTCTCAACTGGTGGGAGGATTTGAATGGGTTGCGGTGGTCATTTTTTAAAATAAATAATAATATTTATGAAAACATACTCCAGTCTGAACTTGAGTGACTTAAACCAGGTAGAAAGTTTGAAGAAATTATAATGAATTTACATTTTAAAATAATTTTATCTCTGAACAATCTTTCTTTAATAACAGTATTTTTAAATGTAGAGCTATTAGCAGTGCCATTTTGGTTGATTTTGTGGTCTCAAACTATGAGTTTATTAACATTCTTCATCAATAATATGGGCAAAATTTAATTATTGACAATAAAAGTGGTGGGAATGTTGTTCCCTTGTCATGTAATTGCTACATTTAATATCAATATAGCATTTAAAATATACTGAAATAATTGATAAATGCAACATGTAAATTTTGTTCCCATGTTTCATGAGCTGAGATAAAAGATCCCAGAAATATTCGATATTCACTAAAAGCTTATTTCTCTCAAATGTTGTGCACAAACTTGTTTACATTCCTGTTAGTGAGCATTTCTCAATTTGCCAAGATAATCCATCTAGCTGACAGGTGTGGCATATCAAGAATCTGATTAAACAGTATGATTATTACACAGGTGCACCTTGTGCTGGGAATAATAAAAGGCCACTCTAAAATGTGCAGTTTTGAGGGAGTGTGCAATTGGCATGCTGACTGCAGGAATGTCCACCAAAGTTGTTGACAGATAATTGAATGTTAATTTCTCTACCATAAGCTTCCAACTTCGTTTTACAGAATTTGGCAGTACGTCCAACCAGCCTCAAAACCGTAGACAACGTGTAATCACGCCAGCCCAGGACCTCCACATTCTTTTTCTTCACCTGCGGGATCGTCTGAGGGGGTGCTGAGGAGTATTTATGTCTATAATAATGCCCTTTTGTAGAGAAAAACTCATTCTGATTGGCTGGACCTGGCTCCCCAGTGGGTGGGCCTATGCCCTCCCAGGCTGACTCATTTCTGCGCCCTTGCCCAGTCCTGTGAAATCAATAGATTATGGCCTAATTTATTTATTTTAATTTAAATGAACTGTCAAATCTTTGAAATTGTTGCGTCTATATTTTTGATCAGTATAGGTTTCCAGATTGTGTTTTGGCGATCATTTTTTTGTGAATATTGGGTCACGACAGACAACCGGGTTCAATGTGGGTCCCGAGGCAAAACCAGTTGAGAACCACTGGTCTAGAACACATTCAACCGTTTATATCGTCACAACAAAGTATATTTCGATTAGATGTGCTCAATCTAAACAGTGCACCAATTTTCAATTCAGTTTCTCCTTTTATGTACCATCTCGCAATGCGCCCTGTTTGCCTGTGGGAAAAGTGGGAAAGGGCCGTTGTTCCCATAGCAAAGTACTCTGCACTCGCTCTGGGCAGAGAGGAACTGCAAGTTGAACTCAGTGAGATAGACTTCTAAATGGATAGAGCAGTTTGTTTAGGTCATTTTCCAGCTAGCTAGCTACTTTACATGCTGATATTTACTTTGTTATTATTGTGCGTAGCTACGTTTGCTAGCTAGCTAGCAATCCCTACCCCTATTTATTGTTTTTGCGATTTGAAAATTGTTGTGGAAATCTGCTGCAGTTCAAGTCGAGATATTGGTTGTACCTTGTAAGGTAACTAGCTGAGGCTACAGAATATTATATTTAGTACTGTAAAAACAAACTTTGTCTGTATGCATGTATGATATTATTACACATCATGTGCTTAGCATGTACTAATACCATTGCTAATAGTATGTGGCAACAATGGTGATATATTGACTATGTTTCCAGGGGGAAGAGACAACATTGTTGCGCAAATGTTTTGAAGGGGTCAAGCGGGATGGGGAGGTCATTTGGGTTCGAGACACAGTCCTGCTGCGCTCTGGCCCCAGGAAGAAGTCTCTGCCCTACATAGCCAAAATCTCAGCCCTATGGGAAGACTCAGAATCCGGTGAGGCACCGCCTTTTTTACACAAATTTAAACTGACACAGATGGATGAAAACTATAGCCATGTTTAAAACCATAGACCCACAGGTTCAAATAGTATTGATTTTGTTTGAAATACTTCAGATTGAGCTTGCCTTGCACAATGAAACTAATGGAATAGCCCCAAAAGTACAAAACCTGCCCATCTTTTGTTCCAGGCAGGAATCAAATGCTCAAAACATTAGAATGAAAACAAATACCATTTGAACCAAGGTCTGTTAAACAGACCATTGTTTGCTGCATAATCATTTAGAGAATGTGACAAAACGTGAAATATTATGAATAGGATCCCTACCCATCACCGGATGGAATCCCTACCCATCATAATTCGATACAACTTCAGTTATCCTCTAATCACTCTAAAAATTGCACTGTCTGTGTGTATCCTCAGGAGAGATGATGATGAGTCTGTTTTGGTACTACCGCCCAGAACACACACAGGGAGGGCGCAATCCCAGCACACACTGTGAGGTGGGTTCACAGAAAGCTGAGTTCACACTGTGTGGCTGCAATCCACAATGTTTGTCCAGCCCCAGCCTGGTTCTCCATAGGGAATGAGATGGCAAACACATTGCTTCCGTTGAATTATGTATTTCCTGGAGAAATAGGCGACAGGCTTCCCGTTGTCAATATCCCTCAGGAACAAACAGACTTTGTTCACCCAGGCTAGAAATAATAAACAGCAGCCTTATTCACAACCCACTGGGCACAGATGTCAATTCAACGTTTATTCCACGTTAGTTCAACGTAATTTAATTGAAGTGACGTGGAAACAACGTTGATTCAATCAATGTGTGCCCAGTGGAAATGATCTGCGAGAGAGCTAGGTTGTGTGAGAGAGCTAGTAGGGAGAAAAACGTTTTGAAACAGGGAGGCACTAACTGAACTTGTCCAATGAAAACACAGATTTTCATGACCTGCTGTAAAACATTTTGCTGCAGTGTGCCCTACTTTGCTCTACTAAAACCTCTGTAAGGATAACTAGCTAGGATTAAAACAAGACACACTTTTTTGATCTCCCATGACTGTGTGATTTTCCTGATGGTAAGTGGGTCTTGGTGATGATGTCAGATACACATAGTTATGAGATTCCTCTTCATATTAAAGGGATAGTTCAGTTATAACATATTTTGATACATGTACATATGTAAAATTGCTGAAATATCCCTTTAAGCAAGGTATTTGTTTTGGTTCATAAGTGAAGATTCATGCATCATTTTCTTCCGCCTTGTCACCTGACTTTGTTTCCAGAATGAGATTTTTGCATCTCGGCATCAGGACCAGAACAGTGTGGCCTGCATTGAAGACAAGTGCTACGTTTTGACGTTAGCACAGTACTGTAGGTAAGGTGTCTGTTTTTCGCTGATGGGAGCTGGGGCGTGAGAATCAATAGGATGTGGGAGCCACATGATGTTGAGTGGATTGAATTACATTATATCTGTTGCATTGCATTTGTTCACTTATTTTTCTCTGTGAGCTATTCTAAGATGTTAAAGGGCAATTCCGCCACTTTTCAACATTATATCTGTTGCATTGTATTTGTTCACTTATTTTTCTCTGTGAGCTATTCTAAGATGTTAAAGGACAATTCCGCAACTTTTCAACCTCGTATTCATTATCTTCAGGACCATACCAGTGTCTAGATATGTAAAAACTATGTGTTTCTATGATCTGCGGTTAAAAAGACAAAAAAAATTATTCTCTGTGTCATCACAAGGTAGTATTAAAAGTACGAAAAACAGTGATTTTCAAAACCATCAACGAGTTCATAGCCAGAGGGAGGGTATTTTCTTGCTCTCCACGTCACTGCGAAACTCAGTTTTTGAAAATCACTGTTTTCACAAATGTTTAACTTCTAATGAGGCCATCGGGAGGAACATTTTAAATGTTATATATTTTTCTACAAAACATAGAAATGTGCCGTTTTCACATTTGTAGACACTGGTATTTTGCTGGAAATAATGAAAATGAGGTTGAAAAACGGTGGAATTTCCATTTAAGCATTTGGGTGGTCTTCTTGACATGGTATTTCAGATTTTGTGCCTTCGTGAAATGTCGCGGGGAGGGTCTCCCTGAAAGTGCCACCAGAATGGTACCGCCTTGTGTTGAATACGGCACCTCTGCCCACCGCTGTGTGCCCACGGACATCGACCCCAACCTGGTGTTCGTCTGTCGCCACGTCTACGACTTCCGCTATGGGCGCATCCTGAGGAACCGGCAGTAGCGCTCATGAGGACAGTGGTAGAAGGAAGGATTTTAAACAGTGAAAGAAGAGGTTAAAAAGACACTATTTTGTTCATTCCTCAGAATACATCGAGTAAGTCTCGATGTCTGGAAGTGTTTTTACTCAATGTCTCTATCTCTCTCTCTCTTGCAAATCCTGTGGGTCACACTTGGTCAATGAGGAAATGTTTTTTATCATCCCAAGCACAAATCCCCTTTTTTGTTTTTACTACTTTGCCAAATTATGATTTTATTTTTGCATCATCCCATTCCTTGGCCTGTATATATCTATATATATGTGGGTTATATGTATATGTGAGCTTAACACTTTTATCTGTAATGATTTAGTCTTGAATTTAAAGTTTAATTGGCTTAAGTGCATAGAGAAATATGTATTTATATATGGAGAACATCTAATTTATTTTTTAAGTAATTTAAGAGTGAATTATTTGGACTTTTCAAAGCGAGAAATTGTCCAGGCGTTTGCCAACACTGACTCACTCTCTGCACTGTCTTAGAGGTAAAGTACCTGTGAATCCCAAACCAGCCCCTCGCACCTAACAACTCACTCAGAGGTGCCCTCCGTTGTCACGTCCTCCGTTGTCACGTGCTGCTGAAGAAATTCCTAGGGGGACTTCTAGAGTGGAGAGGTGATCAAATAAACCCATTAACTTTGGTACACACCTGTGACTTGAATCGTGCAATTCATGTTTACCATTTAAATAATAATTGAAATAGTTATATGAGCAGGAAATTCTAATAAAAAAATTCCCCTTGTCGTCTCAGAAGATATAAACCCCAGTAACAGTTAACAGATTACATTTAATTTGCGAGGTAATTTATTTGGTATTTGCTCAAAATCAGACACAAATGAATGCATATTGCGCAAACTCCAAACATTTCGTGCTGTGTGTTGGGATAGCACTTCGCTCTGGAGCCGGCCGCCTTGCTGGCTATCACTTTGATCATTTTATCTCCCTCAGTTTTTGGACATTTGTGCATATGGCGGAGGCGTGCATGAATGTGCAAATGGAGGGCAGAAAGGAAGGGACTGGTTTTTTAGATTCAGCACATGTGACTCTTAACTGGAAGGGCCACCCCCAAGATAATGTTTTTTCCCCCTACTACCCTGCCTTGAATTGACCAATGAACAAGTGTTTGAACCCAACACCCACCCTGCCATTACCCAGAACTTGCCTTACAACCCGCAGGTTCACATTTGGGATGCAAGCCCCAATATATTCACAGTTCACACTGCACCAAATGCCCCGCCTTCTGTCTAAACCAAAGGTTGTCAGTCAGTGGAGCTACAGTTCAGTACAAGCCACTCCTAAATTCACTCAGGCCCTTCCCATGTTACTTTGCACTAATCCATGTTCCATTTTGAGATTGACTGTGTCTTTAGGCTGAAACTGCAACTAATTCGTCATCATGGAAGTCACACTGGGTATTAATCTACATGTGTGTTTGCTTAGATCAGAGGGAATCAACGTTTGGTATCACAATTCCTGGGAAAGCTTCCTGTCTGATCAACATAAATGCACACACACACACACAAGCCTGCTTCTGAGATGTATCTTGATGTAGAGTTCACCGGCCATAGAAAAATCTCTTACACTCTCGATTCCTTTATGTCCAATCAAGATGTGACCGATTTGTCTTACATGGCCTGTTGTGCCTGCCTGTCTCAGGGGACTCAGTGTCCAATGGGCTGCAGGTAGCCAAGCAGTTGAAGAGCGTCGGGCTACTAACCGAAAGATTGTTGGTTCAAATCCCCTAGCTGGCAAAAACTCTGCCGTTCTGCCCTTGAGCAAGGTAGTTAACCCCTAACAATATCTGCTTCCCGGGCGCCGATGACGTCGATTAAGGCATCCCTTGTGGAAGACACATTTCGGTTGAATGCATTCACTTGTGCAACTGATTAGGTATCCCCTTTCCAAGAAAAGTAGGACAACATTGTTATTTTATGTATTTTTTAAATGCCATTTTTTTCTGGTAAATTCTGTTAATTGATAACAAATGGATTTACCAAAAAGGGAATAGAAGGAGTGTAAAATGTCACATTCAACTCATTCCCCGATGTAGAAAACTCTGAATTCCAAATTTCTTATGTGCATATGTTACAAGTTTTAGCATGGAGTTTCTGGGAATTCTTGGAAAGGATATTCATAGCACAGAGTGATTGTGTCATTTAACATGGACCTGTGTAATATAAAACAATATTTAAATTGAATAAATAATATATGATTTGGAATCCAAGAGTTTAATTTGATGAGATTGCAAAGTCAGTCTGACTCATCTTTGCATGTGCATGACATTGTGTCAAGTTCTTACAAATAAACATCAGTAACTGACTCTTATCTAGGTCCTGAACGGAGTTGACTTTCTTAAAAAAATCTTTCTGCATTTAAAGGGCAACTCCACCACTTTTCAACCTCATTTTCATTATCTCCAGCACCATACCAGTGTCAACATATGTTTAAAAAAAAAAAAAAAAGAAGAAAAAAAAAAAGGAAGAAAAGTTTTACAGAAAAAATTACAAAGTTCTACCCAATGACATCATCAAAGTTAAAACATTTTAAAACCGTGATTTTCAAACACTATGAAATTCAATGATGTGGTTGAGCAAGAAAATACCCTCTCTTACGGTATGACTTCATTCGCATTTAAAAACTGGATGAAAGGTGGTTATAGAGAAGCATTTGTTAGGACCTTTCTTATTATCTTTTTAACCACAGATCATAGATACTGGTTTGGTGCTGGAGATGATGAATATGAGGTTGGAAAGTGGTGGAATTGCTCTTTAACTTTCTCCTGGTTGAGTGAGATGAGCTGTTGCTAGGAACAACCTGAGAAGCGTACTAAGACCAACCCACCACATGGTGTCCTGCTAGTTCTGCTTTCAGTGTTTCATTCAACATAATTTTGGCTTCTGACAAATAAAATAATGGATGTCTCCATAGGCCATGTGTATCAAGCGTCTCAGAGTAGGAGTAGTTTAAGGATCAGTTTTGGCTCTTCAGATTACAGTGAATAAGGTTACATGGACGGGGAAAGCTGATCCAAGATCAGCACTTCTTCTTTGAGACAACTGATATATACGGACACAGAAGTTTACATTAAATTAATTAATATTGATCCTCAAATCAGAAAAAATATTAGAATGATAAAAGGTACTCTTTTATCATATGTTGACTTTTCACAGTTTCCTCATGACACCTTTTTGAGTGTCACAAAAATGTAATGCCCCGTGCTTACAACAGCCCTTTGATGTCTTATGCCACTTTAATGTGTAATCCACCTTTCCTTGTGAATTAATGGTGGCCATTCATATATTCTCATTGAGTGGATCAGGATATGGGGGGGTTCAAGGACTCTTGGAGATCTAATGTAGTAATTAAAAACCCAGTATCACAGATTATTGTGAAATAGACACAAGTTGCTTATTAGAACTTCGTGACAGGCACACAAAGATGTGATTTTTTTGTGTGCATTACACAATTTTGTATACAGTTAATTTCAATCACAGATAAAGACAGTAGGTTACTTAAGACAGAAACAATAGGAGGAAGGTTGGTTGGGCTTATAACGCGAATGTCTCTAATTACAGACAACTTTAGCTTATTAGCAACTTTGCAGCTACTTAGCATGCTAGCCAACCCTTCCCCTAACCTTAACCTAACTCCATTTGCATGTCTAACAGCCTGCATGTTTGATTAAAGCTTATTAAGGGTAACCTTCTTACAGTTTAATCCCCTTGTACTGTATTGATCTATTACCTTGGGGTTGTTTGTGTGTGTGTCTGTGTGCATGTTCCCTCACTTGTGTATGTGTCCATGTGTGTTCATTCCCCTCATACCTCGCAAGCTACTGCAGTGAAATACTTTTACAAGTTCCCCAGTGAAAATTTACTTCAGTCAGTCTGTTTCCGTGCACAGATGTTGTACACAGTTTAAGTCAATGACAGTAGAACTCTATCTACACTTGAGATAGAGTACACCTGCAAGAAAAAAGGTCACTCATCCCATTTTCAGCTGTCCCTAAGATCTTCAATTTGGAGTGGCTGTCTTCGCTTTCTTTAGAAAAAACATTGGTCCATCGATTCAATCGTTTGCGACTTAGAGTGCATTTTATTTCCCGGATGCTCTTGAGGCTAATTCAAGGTCTCGGTGTAATATTGTTTTTCCGTATTTCGAGAAATGTAATTTGCTACCACTTCACTTGTTATGTCAATTTGGTCAGTAAACAAAGGCTGGTGGCCTGGTTTCCTTCTGACCCCATCAAAAAAGTAGCATAGAGCAGATTGCTCAGTTCTTAAGGCTTGCACACATAGCACCGATTGTGGATCTAGCATTTGTGTCTGACTGCCACATTTTTTCACGCGATTGTACATGTAAAATTGGTGTGCACTCGGTTCAGACTTGGGGGGAGTGAAGGAGGGTACAGACATAATTAGGCATTTAAGATATTTAAATATTGTCTTTCTCGATGTGGCCGATTAATTTGTCATAGTCACCGGAAAGTAAGTAAATTATGTGATCTGTAGAAATGTATTTCTCCATCCTAGGGCATGGGGTATAGGCTACCAGACATTAAATGTGTCTGATAATGATAGCTTTCTGAACTAAAATGGAAGGGTTGGCGTAGGATAGAAATACGTATCAATACCTTTTTGTTGTCACTTCTGTTGGCTCCCACTGAGGGTTGGGTAGGTTACTTTTTAAATGTAATCTGTTACTACTGACCTGTCTAAAATTGTAATCGGTAACGTAACTTTCGGATTACCTAAACTCAGTAACGTAATCTGATCCTTTTACTCAGATTACACCTGCTCACTTTTGGTTGTTTGAAAAGGAAATAATCTCCAAAATATCATTCTTTTTTAAACAAGCCTTAGAAAGTTGGTTGCAATTTCAGTTTAATCCACCTGAAAAGACAGAACAAATAATACAACAAATATTGTGGTTAAACTCAAATATACTAATTGATAAAAAAAACATTTCTCAAAGAAAATGTTTAGAAAAGGTGTAATTTTAGTGAATGATATCATAAATAGGACTGGTGGAGTTGTCACACATGCAGCTAACACAGACATATGTAAATGTCTGCTCTACCCAAAATTACAACCAACTAATTGCATCATTACCACAAAAATGTAAGAGGCAAGTAGAAGGATGGGGGGATACAATCTTCCCAGCTCTGCAGATTTTTCTGCGAGGAGGCAGTCATTAGATAGTTTATTTTGGTATTGTCCATATGTAGCTCGTTTTTGGTCACAGGTCCAGGAATGGCTGAAGAATTGCAGCATGTGCCTAAAACTAACGCTGAAGATAGCAATACTGGGTGATTTGAAAAGCCATAGTCAATCAATCAATAATATAATAATTATTTTAGCAACAATGTTGTCACGCCCTGGCCTTATTATTCTTTGTTTTCTTTATTATTTTAGTTAGGTCAGGGTGTGACATGGGTAATGTTTATGTTTTGTTGGATTTGGGTGTTTATTTGGTAAAGGGGTTATGGGGTGTAAAATATGGTTTTGTGTTTAGTGTAGATGTCTAGCGTTGTCTATGTTGGTGAGTGATCTAGAAGAGTCTATGGTTACCTGAATGAGTTCCCAATTAGAGACAGCTGATGTCGGTTGTCTCTGATTGGGAGCCTTATTTAGGGTAGCCATAGGCTCTCATTAATGGTGGGTAATTGTCTATGTGATACGTTTGTAGCCAGTGTGTGCACATCGTTGTTTAGCTTCACGATCGTTTTCTTGTTTTGTTTAGTGTGTAAGTGTTTTTGTTTCGTTTGCCTTCTTCGTTAAATAAAAAGGAGATGGCTTATTTTCCTAAAGCTGCGTTTTGGTCCGTCAATCCTCCACACGATCGTGACAGAACTACTCACCATAGGACCAAGCGGCATGGAAGGCGGCAACAGGACATACCTACACAGGATCTCTGGAGTTGGGAGGAGGAATTGGAAGAAGATCCATGGGCACAACCTGGAGAATATCGCCTCCCTCGTGAAGAGCTGGAGGCAGCGAAAGCCGAGAGGAGGCGATATGAGGAGGCAGCACGGAGACAAGGCTGGAGACCCGTGAGTACACCCCAAAAATTTCTTGGGGGGGGCCTTAAAGGGAGGGTGGCGAAGTCAGGTAGGAAACCGGCGCCTACTCCCTGTACTTACCGTGGAGAGCGGGAGTACGGGCAGACACCGTGTTACGCAGTAGAGCGCACGGTGTCTCCTGTACGCGTGCATAGCCCGGTTCGGTACATTGCAGCTCCACGTATCGGCCGGGCTAGACTGAGCGTTGAGCCATATGTCATGAAGCCGGCCCAACGCATCTGGTCACCAGTGCGTCTCCTCGGGCCGGCGTACATGGCACCAGCCTTACGCATGGTGTCCCCGGTTCGCTTACATAGGCCGGTGCGGGTTATTCCACCTTCCCGCACTGGTCAGGCGACGGGGAGCATAGAACCAGGTAAGGTTGGGCAGGCTCGGCGTTCAAGGGAGCCAGTACGCCTGCACGGTCCGGTATTTCCGGCGCCACCTCCCCGCCCCAATCCAGTACCACCAGTGCCTCCTCCACGCACTAACTATATGGTGCGTGTCTCCAGCCCTTTACCACCAGTGTCTAAACCACGCACCAAGCCTCCTGTGTGTCCCCAGAGTCCTGTGCGTCCTGTTGTTGCTCCCCGCACTAGCCCTGAGATGCGTGTCCCCAGCCCGGTGCCACCAGTCCCGGCACCACGCACCAGGCCTACAGTGCGCCTCAGCCGGCAGGAGTCTGCCGTCTGCACAGCATTGACTGAACTGCTCGTCTCCCCAGCGCCATCTGAGCCATCCGTCTCCCCAGCGCCATCTGAGCCATCCGTCTCCCCAGCGCCATCTGAGTCATCCGTCTGCAATGAGCCTGCAAAGCCGCCCGTCTGCCATGAGCCCGCAAAGCCGCCCGTCTGCCATGAGCCCACTGAGCCGCCCGTCTGCCATGAGCCCACTGAGCCGTCCGCCAGACAGGAGCCGCTAGAGCCGCCAGCCAGACAGGAGCCGCTAGAGCCGTCCGTCAGACAGGATCTGCCAGAGCCGCCAACCAGACAGGATCTGCCAGAGCCGCCAACCAGACAGGATCTGCCAGAGCCGCCAACCAGACAGGATCTGCCAGAGCCGCCAACCAGACAGGATCTGCCAGAGCCGCCAACCAGACAGGATCTGCCAGAGCCGCCAACCAGACAGGATCTGCCAGAGCCGCCAACCAGACAGGATCTGCCAGATCAGTCAGCCAGCCATGAGCAGCCAGATCCGTCAGCCAGCCATGAGCAGCCAGATCCGTCAGCTAGCCATGAGCAGCCAGATCCGTCAGCTAGCCATGAGCAGCCAGATCCGTCAGCTAGCCATGAGCAGCCAGATCCGTCAGCTAGCCATGAGCAGCCAGATCCGTCAGCTAGCCATGAGCAGCCAGATCCGTCAGCTAGCCATGAGCAGCCAGATCCGTCAGCTAGCCATGAGCAGCCAGATCCGTCAGCTAGCCATGAGCAGCCAGATCCGTCAGCTAGCCATGAGCAGCCAGATCCGTCAGCCAGCCATGAGCAGCCAGATCCGTCAGCCAGCCATGAGCAGCCAGATCCGTCAGCCAGCCATGAGCAGCCAGATCAGTTAGCCAGCCATGAGCAGCCAGATCTGTCAGCCAGCCATGGGCTGTCCCTCAGTCCGGAGCTGCAGTCCCTCAGTCCGGAGCTGCAGTCCCTCAGTCCGGAGCTGCCATTCCTCAGTCCGGAGCTGCCCCTTACCCTGGAGCTGCCCCTTCCCCTGGTGCTGCCCCTTCCCCTGGTGCTGCCCCTTCCCCTGGTGCTGCCCCTTACCCTGGTGCTGCCCCTTACCCTGGTACTGACCCTGACCCTGGTACTGCCCCTGACCCTGGTACTGCCTCTTACCCTGGTACTGCCCCTTAGTCTGGAACTGCCCCTGAATGCAATGGGGTTAATGTGGAGGGGGGTCGTTTGGAGGAGGCCTTGGAGGTGGTTAGGTACTGTGGTGACGTGGGGACTACGACCAGAGCCGGAGCCGCCACCGTGGAGGGGAGCCCACCCAGACCCTCCCCTAGACTGTGTATGGTGCGCCCGGAGTTCGCGCCTCAAGGGGGGGGTTATGTCACGCCCTGGCCTTATTATTCTTTGTTTTCTTTATTATTTTAGTTAGGTCAGGGTGTGACATGGGTAATGTTTATGTTTTGTTGGATTTGGGTGTTTATTTGGTAAAGGGGTTATGGGGTGTAAAATATGGTTTTGTGTTTAGTGTAGATGTCTAGCGTTGTCTATGTTGGTGAGTGATCTAGAAGAGTCTATGGTTACCTGAATGAGTTCCCAATTAGAGACAGCTGATGTCGGTTGTCTCTGATTGGGAGCCTTATTTAGGGTAGCCATAGGCTCTCATTAATGGTGGGTAATTGTCTATGTGATACGTTTGTAGCCAGTGTGTGCACATCGTTGTTTAGCTTCACGATCGTTTTCTTGTTTTGTTTAGTGTGTAAGTGTTTTTGTTTCGTTTGCCTTCTTCGTTAAATAAAAAGGAGATGGCTTATTTTCCTAAAGCTGCGTTTTGGTCCGTCAATCCTCCACACGATCGTGACAAATGTTTATTTTTAATTTGCAGTCTGTAGAAGCTATGAGAATAGAAAGGTTCAGTACTTTTGTGAAGCATCACAGCACAGTTGAAAAATATATGGCAAATAGAAATCTAAAATGGATGGTGTTGAGAGATAAATGGGAGGGGTTGAATGGAGCTGAAGGGTGGGACTAATAACAAGATAACCAGTGTAAAACATACGGGGTCTGCAAAATGTATATAGGTTCATAAATTCTGTGAAATAGCACATTTACAAATAGAAATCAAACTGGATGGACATCAGAAATAGAGCAAGGACTAAAAACAAACCAAATATAACTATTGTAAAATAGATTGTGTCTGTAAAATGTGTATAAGATGTATAAACTGAAGGTAGAAGCCTAAGTGTTATTGTTTATTAGTTTACTCCAATTGGGGAAAGGGTGGCAGGGTTTGCGGGAATAATAAAAGTATATTCTAAAAAAAAGTATGTATATCTATATAGGTATGTGTATGTATATATGTGCATATGTATATGGATATATATATTTACAACAACAAAAAGATATGGGGGATTGGAAATGATGCAGACAATTACATTGATGGAAGCCACAATCTTTTCACAATATTAAGTTGATCCACCCGTTAAAAAAAAAAACGTAATCTGATTACTTTCCGTTACTTTTGGATACACATAATAAAGAAAATATTATTACCAATGTAACAACATTTATTGTAGAATGTTTGAGCCACACATTGAATAATAGAGGCATTTATTTGGGTTGAAAAACAATTGAACAGCAGGAAAATTGCAGTGTGGCTTTATTGAGTTGGGAAGCATGTTACTCTGAAACCATAGCAGCCCTGACAGTGAGCATATTGTTATGTTGGTTTACAGAGTGCAACTAGCTTTCAAAATGTTTTTATTTGTACTTTTGATGTAGCTAGCTAGCTATACTATGTAGCCAAGTGAATGTCACCCAATTGTCTACAACTGATTTATCTTACTTAAAATAGATTTAATTAGCGAAATTGTGAACAAATTAGCATAATATCAATAATATCTTGCTGACTACAGTATCTAGCAACCAACAGAGCAACCGTATGTGAGCAGCATACCACAGTGTAGTAAAGTTGGCAAGCAAATTAAATAGGTTAGCTAGCTAGAAATATGACTAACTAGCTAGCTAGAACTCTCTGAAATCAGTCAAAAGTTTGGACACACCTACTCATTCAAGGTTTTTCTTTATTTTTGCTATGTTCTACATTGTAGAAGAATAGTTAAGACATCAAAACTCTGAAATAACAAATACAAGTGTTAAACAAATCAAAATATATTTTATATTTGAGGTTCTTCAAAGTAGCCACCCTTTGTCTTGATAACAGCTTTGCACAATCTTGGCATTCTCTCAACCAGCTTCATGAGGTAGTCACCTGGAATACATTTCAATTAAAAAGCGTGCCTCATTAAAAGTTAATTTGTGGAATTTATTTTCTTCTTAATACATTTGAGCCAATCAGTTGGGTTGTGACAAGGTAGAGGTGGTATACAGAAGATAGCCTCCTTTGGTAAAAGACCAAATTCATATTATACAAGAACAGCCCAAATAAGTAAAGAGAAATGACAGCCCATCATTACAATAATGGAGTGATAACATATGTCGTGGAGTAACAATATATCTCTGCAAAAGCCTACTTTTACCTGGGGGCATGCTTTGTAGACCATTCAAATGCGTTCTGATACCTGGTCCCCCTGAAAAAACCCACATGCTATGATAGCTTAGAAACAGTAGTCGGCAAACGAAGGGAAAAATGTACAATAATATGATGATGGTGTAACATTTCTAGCGTCTATTTGCTGGTTTATGGAAACATGTAACTTTCGAATTGCGTCCCCCATTCCTAAACACATCCATCCTATAGTGTAGGTTTTGAAGATTCATAATCTATGCTTGTAGTCATCAGAAGAAGATTGAGGAATGGTTGATGGATCCAAGAAGTACAAGCCCCCACACCCTTCTCCAACCTCTGAAATCGTGTCTTTGGTGTGTGCATTTTTAGTATCCCTTAACATTTTGACTGTCTGACCGGTAGTGTAGTGGTTATGGTGTTGGATCTTCAAAGAAGGGTTTGAGAGTTCAAATCCCAGAGGAGTAATTAATAGAGCAACATTTTTCTTGTTGCCTTTGCGGGCCTGAAAGAGCAAACTTGAGGTGTGTAGGGGGACAGGGGCTAGTTCCCATCAAATAGCACGAATGAAGTGACACCTTGTATATAATTTTAAGACATGAAGGTCAGTCAATGTGGAAAATTACAAGAACTTTGAAAGTTTCTTCAAGTGCAGTCACAAAAACCATCGAGCGCTTTGATGAAACTGGCTCTCATGAGGACCACCACAGGAAAGGAAGACCCAGAGTTACCTCTGCCGCAGAGGACAAGTTAGAGTTACCAGCCTCAGGAATTAAAGCCAAAATAAATGCTTCAGAGTTCAAGTAACAGCCACATTTCAACATCAACTGTTCAGAGGAGACTGCGTGAGTCAGGCCTTCATGGTTGAATTGCTGCAAAGAAACCACTACTAAAGGACACCAATAAGAAGAGACTTGCATGGGCCAAGAAACACTAGCAATGGACATTGGACCGGTGGAAATCTGTCCTTTGGTCTGATGAGTCTAAATTTGAGATTTTTGGTTCCAACCGCCGTTTCTTTGTGAGAGTAGGTGAACGGATGATCTCTTGCATGTGTGGTTCCCACCGTGAAGCATGCAGGAAGAGGTATGATGGTGTGGGGGTGCTTTGCTGGTGATGCTGTTGGTGATTGATTTTTAATTCAAGGCACACTTAACCAGCATGGCTACCAAAGCATTCTGCAGCGATTCGCCATCCCATCTGGTTTGCTCTTAGTGGGACTATCATTTGTTTTTCAACAGGAAAATTACCCAAAACACACATCCAGGCTATGTAAGGGCTATTTAACCAAGAAGGAGAGGGATGGAGGTCTGCATCAGATGACCTGGCCTCCACAATCACCCGACCTAAACCCATTTGAGATGGTTATGGTTGAGTTAGATCGCAGAGTCAAGGAAAAGCAGCCAACAAGTGCTCAGCATATGTGGGAACTCCTTCAAGATTGTTGGAAAAGCATTCCAGGAGAAACTGCTTAAGAGAATGCCAAGAGTGTGCAAAGATGCGTGTGTCCCAAATAGCACCCTTCCCCCGTATGGGCTCTGTAAAAAAGAAGTGCACTACATAGGGAATATTGTGCCATTTGGGATGCTGCTGTCTTTATGCAGAGCCTAATTGGCTACTTTGAAGAATCTAAAATCTAAAATACATTTTGATTTGTTGAACACTTTTTTGGTTACTATATGATTCCATATGTCATAGTTTAGATTTTTTTTTTTTCTTCCGCTGATCGTAACTTTTTTTGCGCATAATGTTTCCCCCATCGTATCCTATGACCGAACAGAGGTTCTGGACATCAGAACAGCGATCACTAACCTTGATTTGGATGAAGATTTCTACTTCAACGAGTTGGAGGTGCAGGACATACTGTTCACCCTGAACCATGCCCTGATTGCCAAAACTCGGAAAAGAAAAAGGCGAAGTAAGAGAGGTTGACGTGTGGGCACCCTGACAAAACCGCCCTTACCCGCCGTACTATTGGCGAAGGTAGAATCAATGGAGACAAACTGGACTAGCTCTGTTCGGGAGTGTGTGTCTTAGGGCTAGGCGTCCCATCAACGGGACACCTGTCGACAATTTCCAGTGAAATAGGAGGGCACGCAATTCAAATAAATAATTGTAAAAATGATGGATATTAAACATCTAGGTACATACAAGTGTCTTATATTGGTTAAAAGCCTAAATTCTTGTTAATCTAACTGCATTGTCCGATTTACAATAGGCTTTACAGCGAAAGCATGCCATGCGATTGTTTGAGGATGGCGGACCATATCAACATATTTTTCAACTAACACAGGCTTCATAAAAACACAAATAGCGATTAAATAATCACTTACTCTTTGAAAATATTCCTCTGATTTGCAATCCAAAGGGTCCCAGCTACAATATGCATGGTCGTTTTGTTAGATAAAATCATTCTTTATATCCCAAAAAGTCTGTTTAGTTGGCGCCATCGATTTGAGTTCAACATGCAGACAAAGGAACCCAACAAGTCAAACTACGTTTCTATTAAATCCTCAGGTACCCTAAAATGTAATTAAACTATAATATTTCATACGGAAAGAAGTATGTTCAATTGAAAATTAGCAAGTGCGCCTCCTCTTCGTCGCGCGCCCACAACTATTTTCCAACTGACTCCCTGTACCAAAAATGAAGAAATTAAGTAACAAGCCTGAAACCTTGACCAAAGACTGATGACATCTAGTGGAAGCCATAGGAATTGCAATCTGGGGGCTGGAATTGCATAGGACCCATAGCTTTCTATTGTAAGAGCAATAGATCTCCAAAAAATATTCTGGTTGATTTTTCTTTGGATTTTCTCCTACCATATCAATTGTGTTATAGTCTCATACATTATTTTAACATTTCCACAAATGTCAAAGTGTTTTCTATCCAATGGTACCAATTATATGCATATCCTGGCTTCTGGGCCTGAGTAACAGGCAGTTTACTTTGGGCACGCCAGTCAGGCGGAAATTCTGAAAAAAAAGGACCCTAGCCCTAACAAGTTTTAACAACAGCTGGTGCGCAATCTGTAATATTAAGGAAGTCTCGAGGTTCTGCTCGCTTGAGTTAGAATACTATTTACCATCACAAACTGATACTGGCACTAGGACCGCACTCAATGAGCTGTATAGGGCCATAAGCAAACAAGAAAATGCTCATCCAGAGGTGGCACGCCTAGTGGACAGTGATTTTATTGAATGAATCCGTTTTATGTCATTTCTACCAGCATGTCACCTGTGCAACTCGAGGAGAAAAAACTCTAGATCACCTTGACGCGTCGAACACACCGACAGCGTCATTGCATTTTGGTAAACCAGAATTACATTCATTTCCAATGAAACGCTGCGTTTGCCTTGCAGCATTACGTTGCAGGGGCAGTTGCAGTGCGTTCGGTGTGGTGCATACGTTGAATTTATCGAACATATGCGTCAAACTGTATGCATAGACGGCTTGACAGAAATGGTAGCAGAAGTTGAATGTTGAACTTCTGTTGCATACATATCCAGATGATGCTGCATACTATTTTGCTCAATGACGCTATCGGTGTGTTTGAAGCGTTACTCCACACACAGAAATGCATACAAAGCTCTCCCTCGCCCTCCATTTGGCAAATCTGACCATAACTCTATCCTCCTAATAAGCAAAAACTCAAACAGGAAGTACCAGTGATGCACTCAATATGGATGGGGTTCAATTAAGCTGATGCTAAGGTACAGGACTGTTTCATTAGCACAGACTGGAATATGTTCCAGGAATCATCCAATGCATTGTAGAGTTTACCACAGTCACCAGCTTCATTAATAAGTGTATCGACGACGTCGTCCTCACAGTGACCGTACGTACATATCCCAACCCGAAGCCATGGATTACAGGCAACATCCACACTGAGCTAAAGGCTAGAGCTGCTGCTTTCAAGGAGCAGGAAATTAATCAAGACCCTTATAAGAAATCCTGCTATGGGTCATGTTTCAGAGGACGCTTGACTCGACCTTCGCTTCTCCCGAACTTGTTGGGGAGTTGCAGCGATGAGACAAGATCGTAATTGGATATCACAAAAGTGGGGAGAGAAAAAAATGGGGTAAAATTCACAATAAATAAATCCTGCTATGACCTCCGACAAACCATCAAATAGACAAATCGTCAATACAGGATTAAGATCAAATCCTACTCCACCGGCTCTGACACTTATCGGATATGGCAGGGCTCACAAACTATCACAGATTACAAAAGGAAACCCAGCCGCAAACTGCCCAGTGACCCGAGTCTACCAGACAAGCTAAATTCTTTCTATGCTCGTTTCGAGGCAAGCAACACTGAACCATACAGGAGAGCACCAGCTGTTCTAGACGACTGTGTGATCACGCTCTCCGTAGCCAATGTGAGTAAGACCTTTAAAACAGGTTAACATTCACAAGGCCGCCGGGCCAGACGGAATACCAGGACCCATACTCAGAGCATGTGCTGACCTGCTGGCAAGTGTCTTCACTGACATTTTCAACTTCTTCCTGAGACAGTCTGTAATACCTACACCATAGTCCCTGTGTTCAAGAACGCCAAGGTAACCTGTCTATATGACTATTGCCCCGTAGCACTCACATTGGTTGCCATTAAATGCTTTGAAAGGCTGGTCATGGCTCACATCAACACCATCATCCCAGACACCATGGACCCACTCCAATTCACATACCGCCCCAATAGATTCACAGATGATGCAATCTCTATTAAACTCCACATTGCCCTTTCCAGCCTGGACAAGAGGAACACCTATGTGAGAATGCTGTTCATTGACTACGGCTCAGCGTTCAACACCATAGTGCCCTCCAAGCTCATTACTAAACTAAGGGACTGAACACCTCCCTCTGCAACTGGATCCTGGACTTCCTGATGGGCAGGCAACAACATATCCGCCACACTGACCCTCAACACAGGGGCCCCTCAGGGGTGCATACTTAGTCCCCTCCTGTACTCCCTGTTCACCCACGACTGCATGGCCGTGCACGACTCCAACACTATCATTTAGCTTGCTGACGACAGGACTGTGGTAGGCATGACCACCGAGGACGTTGAGATGGCCTATAAGGAGGAGGTCAGAGACCTGGCATTGTGGTGGCAGGACAACAACCTATTCCTCAACGTCAGCAAGACAAAGGAGCTGATCATTGACTATAGGAAACAGAGGGCACACCCCCATTCGGCTGTAGTGGAGCGTGTCCAGAGCTTTAAGTTCCTCGGTGTCTACATCCCTAAGGATCTATCAGGGACCACACACACCAACACAGTCATGAAAAGGGCACAACAACGAACGTCTGATCCTGTTAGGAGGCTGAAAAGATTTGGCATGGGCCCTCAGATCCTCAAAAACTTCTACAGCTATACCATTGAGAGCATCTTGACTGGCTTCTTGGTATGGAAAGTGCTTGACATCCGATCGCAAGACGTTACAGAGGGTAGTGCATATGGCCCAGTATATCACTGAGGCCGAGCTCCCTGCCATCCAGGACCTCTATACCAGGCGGTGTCAGAGGAATGCCCTAAAAATTGTGAAAGACTACAGCCACTCAAGTCATCGACTGTTCTCTCTGCTACTGCGCTGCAAGCAGTACTGATGTACCAAGTCTGGAACCAACAGAACCCTGTACTGCTTCTCCTCCTGAGCCACAAGACTGCTAAATAGTTAGTTAAATAGTTAACTAAATAGGTAGTTGAACTTTCTGCATTAACCCCTTTTTTCACTAACTTTTTTGACTCTTCACACACTGCTGCTACTGTTTATTTTTCTGTCGTGTTTACTAGTCACTTTATTCCTAGTTATATGTACATATCTACTTCAATTACCTCGTACCCTTGCACATCGACTCGGTTCTGGTACCCCCGTGTTAGTCTACACCTGTTGTTTACGAAGCGTGTGACAAATACAATTTGATTTGATTTGTGCCCCCTTGTGAAAGCCAGACAAAAGCTGTCAATATCATCATATTCCGTCAGGTATATTGCCTCTGTGTGTCCAACACAGTTCAAATGGAATGACTGAAAATGTATTCCCTGTGACCTCTTGGTGTAACAGGAGGCTGCTGAGGGGAGGACGGCTCATAATAATGGCTGGAACGGCGCAAATGGAATGGCATCAAACACATGGAAACCATACATTTAACGTATTTGATACCATTCCACTCGAACCATTACCATGAGCCCATCCTCCCAAGTGAAGGTGTCACCAACCTCCTGTGTTTGTGTGACTATTACAAATGGGTATGGATTTATTTTCCATGTGCTCTGTGTCCAAGTCCCTTCTACCCCAGTCAGCTTTCACTAGTTCTCTCATTATAACAGACTCCTGCTTCCATGGAAAGAGAAGGATCAGGTATTAGTCATGGCCACTCAACGGCAAACGACAGGGCTGCATTTCCATTCTCATGTGTAATTCTAAAGCCCTAAAATGGAGTCCCAGACACTGGCAGCCAGCAGGGCCATAACTACATATGAGGACACAGAGGTCCGGACCTCAATGTCGTTGAAAAATTGAATAATAAATATTTATATATGTTATATACAGAAAATAAATTATGGGTCAAAATCTACAGTAAAAATCGATCCCAGCTACTGCAGTAACATTAAAGGGCTCTGGCTAGTATTACTTAGCCAGCTAGAAGGATGAAGTAAGATGCTAAAGTCAAATGGAGCCTCCACTAGCAGGATCAAACAATGTGATACTAAGTTATCATAATAACTTTGCTTTTAACAGAGAGTAGGCTACTGAGACAGACAGTGATGTGGTACTCAGTGGAGATGCTGAGGCAGGTTGCAATGCATGCAGGAGGAAGCAGAGGAGACAGCGAGAGAGAGAACGCAAGCAGAGAGAGACGTTAGCATAGTGGTTCCCAAACTTGGGGCCCCATGTGGGGTCTGAGAAAATCTATACTTATCTTATCAAACTTTCAAAAATGGAGATATGTTTCAATATGAACATCTCCACATGGCCTATCTTTATTTATTTATTTCACCTTTATTTAACCAGGTAGGCAAATTGAGAACACGTTCTCATTTACAATTGCGACCTGGCCAAGATAAAGCAAAGCAGTTCGATACATACAACAACACATAGTTACACATGGAGTAGAACAAACATACAGTCAATAATACAGTGAAAAATAAGTCTATATACAATGTGAGCAAGTGAGGTGAGATAAGGGAGGTGAAGGCAAACAAAATATATATAAAAATAAATAAAAATATAAAAAGGCCATGGTGGCGAAGTAAATACAATACAATATAGCAAGTAAAAAATAAAAAATAACACTCGAATGGTTGGTTTGCAGTGGAAGAAAGTGCAAAGTAGAGATAGAAATAATCGGGTGCAAAGGAGCAAAAATAAATAAATGAATACAGTAGGTAAAGAGGTAGTTGTTTGGGCTAAATTATAGATGGGCTATGTACAGGTGCAGTAATCTATGAGCTGCTCTGACAGCTGGTGCTTAAAGCTAGTGAGGGAGATAAGTGTTTCCAGTTTCAGAGATTTTTGTAGTTCGTTCCAGTCATTGGCAGCAGAGAACTGGAAGGAGAGGCAGCCAAAGGAAGAATTGGTTTTGGGGGTGACCAGAGAGGTATACCTGCTGGAGCGCGTGCTACAGGTAGGTGCTGCTATGGTGACCAGCGAGCTGAGATAAGGGGGGACTTTACCTAGCAGGGTCTTGTAGATGACCTGGAGCCAGTGGGTTTGGCAACGAGTATGAAGCGAGGGCCAGCCAACGAGAGTGTACAGGTCGCAGTGGTGGGTAGTGTAAGGGGCTTTGGTGACAAAACGGATGGCACTGTGATAGACTGCATCCAATTTATTGAGTAGGGTATTGGAGGCTATTTTGTAAATGACATCACCGAAGTCGAGGATTGGTAGGATGGTCAGTTTTACAAGGGTATGTTTGGCAGCATGAGTGAAGGATGCTTTGTTGCGGAATAGGAAGCCAATATTAGATTTAACTTTGGATTGGAGATGTTTGATGTGAGTCTGGAAGGAGAGTTTACGGTCTAACCAGACACCTAGGTATTTGTAGTTGTCCACATATTCTAAGTCAGAGCCGTCTAGAGTAGTGATGTTGGACAGGCGGGCAGGTGCAGGCAGCGATCGGTTGAAGAGCATGCATTTAGTTTTACTTGTATTTAAGAGCAATTGGAGGCCACGGAAGGAGAGTTGTATGGCATTGAAGCTCGCCTGGAGGGTTGTTAACACAGTGTCAAAAGAAGGGCCAGAAGTATACAGAATAGTGTCGTCTGCGTAGAGGTGAATCAGAGACTCACCAGCAGCAAGAGCGACATCATTGATGTATACAGAGAAGAGAGTCGGTCCAAGAATTGAACCCTGTGGCACCCCCATAGAGACTGCCAGAGGCCCGGACAACAGACCCTCCGATTTGACACACTGAACTCGATCAGAGAAGTAGTTGGTGAACCAGCCGAGGCAATCATTAGAGAAATGAAGGCTGTCTAGTCTGCCGATGAGGATGTGGTGATTGACAGAGTCAAAAGCCTTGGCCAGGTCAATGAATACGGCTGCACAGTATTGTTTCCTATCGATGGCGGTTAAGATATTGTTTATGACCTTGAGCGTGGCTGAGGTGCACCCATGACCAGCTCTGAAACCAGATTGCATAGCGGAGAAGGTATGGTGGGATTCGAAATGGTCGGTAATCTGTTTGTTAACTTGGCTTTCGAAGACCTTAGAAAGGCAGGGTAGGATAGATATGGGTCTGTAGCTGTTTGGGTCAAGAGTGTCCCCCCCCTTTGAAGAGGGGGATAACCGCAGCTGCTTTCCAATCTTTGGGAATCTCAGACAACACGAAAGAGAGGTTGAAAAGGCTAGTAATAGGGGTGGCAACAATTTCAGCAGATAGTTTTAGAAAGAAAGGGTCCAGATTATCTAGCCCGGCTGATTTGTAAAGGTCCAGATTTTGCAGCTCTTTCAGAACATCAGCTGACTGTATTTGGGAGAAAGAGAAATGGGGAAGGCTTGGGCGAATTGCTGTGGGGGGTGCAGTGCTGTTGACCGGGGTAGGGGTAGCCAGGTGGAAAGCATGACCAGCCGTAGAAAAATGCTTATTGAAATTCTCAATTATAGTGGATTTGTCGGTGGTGACAGTGTTTCCTATCTTCAGTGCAGTTGGAAGCTGGAAGGAGGTGTTCTTATTCTCCATGGACTTTACAGTGTCCCAGAACTTTTTTGACTTTGTGTTGCAGGAAGCAAATTTCTGCTTGAAAAAGCTAGCCTTGGCTTTTCTAACTGCCTCTGAATATTGGTTCCTATCTTCCCTGAAAAGTTGCATATCACGGGGGCTGTTCGATGCTAATGCAGAACGCCATAGGATGTTTTTCTGTTGGTTAAGGGCAGTCAGGTCAGGAGAGAACCAAGGGCTATATCTGTTCCTATATCTGAACCAACGGCTATATCTGTTTCTGGTTCTAAATTTCTTGAATGGGGCATGCATGATGAGGAAGGCATTTAAAAAAAATATCCAGGCATCCTCTACTGACGGGATGAGATCAATATCCTTCCAGGATACCCCGGCCAGGTCGATTAGAAAGGCCTACTCGCTGAAGTGTTTCAGGGAGCGTTTGACAGTGATGAGTGGAGGTCGTTTGACCGCTGAGCCATTACGGATGCAGGCAATGAGGCAGTGATCGCTGAGATCTTGGTTGAAAACAGCAGAGGTGTATTTGGAGGGCAAGTTGGTTAGGATGATATCTATGAGGGTACCCGTGTTTACGGAATTGGGGTGGTACCTGGTAGGTTCATTGATAATTTGTGTGAGATTGAGGGCATCAAGCTTAGATTGTAGGATGGCTGGGGTGTTAAGCATGTTCCAATTTAGCAGCACGAGCTCTGAAGATAGATGGGGGGCAATCAGTTCACATATGCAATCAGTTCACATATATTTGTGGCCTGCTGGAGGTCATTTTGCAGGGCTCTGGCAGTGCTCCTCCTTGCACAAACGCGGAGGTAGCGGTCCTGCTGCTGGGTTGTTGCCCTCCTACGGCCTCCTCCACGTCTCCTGATATACTGGCTTGTCTCCTGGTAGCGCCTCCATGCTCTGGACACTACGCTGACAGACACAGCAAACTTTCTTGCCAAAGCTCGCATTGATGTGCCATCCTGGATGAGCTGCACTACCTGAACCACTTGTGTGGGTTGTAGACTCCGTCTCATGCTACCACTAGAGTGAGAGCACCGCCAGCATTCAAAAGTGACCAAAACATCCCCCAGGAAGCATAGGAACTGAGAAGTGGTCTGTGGTCACCACCTGCAGAATCACTCTTTTATTGGGGGTGTCTTGCTAATTGCCTATAATTTCAACCTTTTGTCTATTCCATTTGCACAACAGCATGTTAAATTTATTGTCAATCCGTGTTGCTTCCTAAGTGGACAGTTTGATTTCACAGAAGTGTGATTGACTTGGAGTTACATTGTGTTGTTTAAGTGTTCCCTTTATTTTTTTGAGCAGTGTATATACTTTTTGTTGACGAATTTACGAATGCTCAAAACCCTTTGAATACGACCGGTGTCAGTTAACAATGGCAAAAAAGCGTAATACTTTTTTTTACAGTCACCAACTGGATAACATGAAAACAGCTTTACCAGCTCTGCCAGGCCGAGTAAACGGTCAGAGTGAGGTGTTCTCTCATTTGTATCTGGAAGTAGTTAGCAAGCCAGCCAACGTTAGCCAGTTAGCTTGGGTGCTTGACTGCCATTGGGAGGTTAGAACTCTCGGATCAACCAGAGCGTCCAGCGTGCGCTCTGAATGTTCCAAGAGCGAAACGCAATTTACGAACACACAGTTGGGTAGTTAGTTTTTATTTTTTTTATTTTTTTATTTTACAGTTATTTTACCAGGTAAGTTGACTGAGAACACATTCTCATTTGCAGCAACGACCTGGGGAATAGTTACAGGAGATTTTCAATTTTCTGAAGAATTGCATGACAGGCCCTAAAAGCACGGAAATAGTGTCCACTGCTTGTATACTTCCTATTTTGCTGAATGTAGTACGAGATCCGGGAACTTTTAACATGCTAACTATATACATACTATGACCAATAAGCATACTACATACTCAAATTACGTCACAAATAGTATGTTGTGCGGTTAGTATGAGTATTCGGACACAGGTATGGAGTTTCTTAAAGGGCCATGCGCATACAGTACATGTCACTCACATCAAACCTATCTGGGGGGCTGTGCCTGACAAAAATATGGATGCATGCAGGCATGGGAAATGTACATTTTCATATGGATATAAAACGTAGGTCTACTATAGTTCATGACATTTATATAAGCCTACACACTTTCCCGCGATTTATAGATGGAATTAATTGCATTTTGGTTCTGAAAATGTGTTGAATTTGCTTTGTATCACATATACACTTAAAACATATATACGTTTATGCTATAGGCATGGCAATCGTATATGCAGCAACTGTTCTAAGGGTTTGAGTAGTTTTCCCATTTTGTGAGCATACAAAATAGCTCAGTATTTGTATTATTTATTTTGTCATTTTTTCCCTATCTTTATCAAAGGTGCCAATAATTTTGGACCCGACTGTATATTGTAAAGAAATAACAAGAATTTAAAGATTTGTTAGTGGTATTAAAATTCCATGTTTAAAACTATTATTTTAGAATGACTACATTTCCCATATTGCTCAATGACTAAACATTCCAAATTACCATCAATTATGCATCACAATAGCAAACCATGGCGTTTATGCACCACAATAGTAATTCGATTCCAGAGATGTATGGCCACACAAGGTGCCACCTGTGGATTCAAAATAGCCTAATTCAGTGGTCACCCACCTTTTCTGAATCAAGATCACTTTCTGAGTCAAAATGCAAGTCGAGATCTACCACTAAGATAATTTTTTTTAAATACTTAAAAAACTTAAACCTATGCAACATTAACCAATTAAAAACAGTTCTGTAGCAATAAGGTTTGTGCAGTAGGCTATAGGCCCAATATATCATCACTGCATACAGTATTGGCTGTGCTTGAATTGCCCTGCCAATGTTGTTCTTCTCAGACCATTTTTTTGTAAAAAAATAAACATTTTTAGGTATATGATCACACTGGTAATACTGTAGATAACTTGTTGTATTACTTGTGAGGCATTGCTGAGTGAGCATGATAAATCTTTTTTTTTTTACTGGACTGATGGCCTGCATTTGACGGTCAATCTGAGCGGAGGGAGGGAGGGAGCAGCGGTGAGGCTGTCTCTCACTGTTCCTCTGATCTCCCTCCCTCCGCTAAGAAAAAGGGACACATCAGTCCCCCAACTGATGGCGAAACGGCATTTTTTCTGCCTCATGCACCAATGAATGTTGTTACTCCTATGAACAGAGAATGTGAAATATTCCTCAATATAAAAAGACACAAGCCGCTTATCAAAACAACGCAAACTTATTGGAACACTTTGCTTTACTCATTCACTGGTTGTGGCGTGAGTTGAAGTAGGAGGAACGGGCATTTTATGGCTTATAAAAAAGTGTTGAAAGTGCTGAATTTCAACAAACATGAACTTACTCATAAAAACAGCAGCTCTTCGCTGTATTCGTTGAGTCTCTAGTCATGATTTTTAAAAGTTTTGCTGTGTGTTCAAGGTTTCTTTTAACAGTCTATGGTTTGAGGAAACTGTGCAGACACTGTGATCTGAGCTATCTGATTGGCCAGCGGTAGGCCAATAGGTGCACTTGATTTGCTCTCTGGGCCTTCCGGGTAGGTGGAGTGCTACCTTCAGACACATGAAATGGTTCAAAATGGGAACACTGCCTTCCCGGCACTAAATCTGCTGAATCAGATTATAAGTAACAGGGGATACAGAGGTGGCAAGGGGATAATGTTGGAACGGTTGGTCTGTGTGTGTGATATAGTAAAGCTTAACTTTCCTAAATTTTTCCTATTCATTCTCTAAGGTGTCTTATCACTATGGGTGTAATATATTTCTGGCCACTGGTTGGTTTTGTGACAATGTTCCACACCCCATAGGCCACTGTAGAAAGGAAACTTTCAGTCTGTCTATACTAAAACATTTGGTAACTCACGGAGCAAGGAGCGGAGTCTGTGACAGTAGGAGTTCAATTTTTGGCAAAAGTAGACCCTTGCCTTTTGGCTGATCCATTTGTGGTTTCAGGGTGGGTGTTAACATAGCTGGGTGCTGTAGAATTGGTGAGGGTATCCAGAAGTGGTCTTGCGATAATTGTTTGTGTTTCTGCTGGTCAGAAGATGCAGGCGCTCCGTGTTAATCGAATGGGGTCAAGAGATGTGAATTTTTTTGCTCTCAAGAAAAGAGTGCCATTGAAAGGAGTGTTTACTGAAGTAGCGGTAAATGTGAAAGCTGACCAAATGAAGGGGAAGATTTCCAGTGTTTGTGATGCTTGTTGTTTAGGTGACGACAGGGTAGCGTATGTGGAGAAACAGAAGAGTCATTGTCTGTTCTTTTGAGTTTTGATGTTGAGTCTTTGACCGGCAAAGAGATGTTAGGATATATAAGCTATCCTGTATGAGCTTTTGTGCTAAATACATTACGTTGTTACAGGTATCAAGCTTATGGGCATGTGCCAGCAGTGTGTAGGAGGGAAGTTCCTAGGTGTGAGAAGTGTGCAGAAGGGCATGAGACAAAGGAATGTGTAGCATTGGGGAAAGTAGTGGTATGTGTTAATTGTAGGGGTGCCCATGGGGCTGGGGATCAGAAATGTCCCGTGCGAGAGAGGCAGGTTGAGGTTTCCAGGGTTAGAGTAGTGCAGTCGTTGTCATATGATGAGGCAGTGAAGAAAGTAGAGTAAGATGGGTCAAGGGGGAGGGATCCTGAGAGGAGTGGTGTGAGTAGTAGATCTGTACCAGTACAGAGGGATAAACCAACAAGTGATATATGTTTCAGTAAGATTGGATTTTTGGCATTTATAGCAATGGCATTTATAGCAATGGTTATCAACTGTACTGCAGGGTTGGAACGTAAGTCACAGAAAATAGAGGTTGTGGTGGCAGCTGCAGAGAGGTATTTGGGTGTGCGAGACTTGACATCAGAAGAGTTACAGGGTGTATTAAGTGGTGGTGTTCCATCCTTTCAGGCTGTTGGCCTGAAGTAGGACTAAATAGATTCAAATAGTGGAGTATGTTTATTTCAATTTTATTTTGGGATTTTTGTGAGTGTAGTGTTAGATGGTAGGGTATTAGTTTTTTTATTTTATTTATTGTTTAAAGCAAAGTATAAGTGAGTTATACTCCAGTCTAGTAGGTGGCAGTAATGCAAAATATATTTGATGCCAAAACCTCATCGAAAAAGAAGAGGAAGAAGGACGTGGCAAGTAGCCTAGTGGTTAGAGCATTGGGCCAGTAACTGAAAGGTTGCTAGATCGAATCCCTGAGCTGACAAGGTAAAAATCTGTCATTCTGCCCCTGAAAAAGGCAGTTAACCGACTGTTCCTAGGCCGTCATTGCGAATAAGAATTTGTTCTTAACTGGCTTGCCTAGTTAAATAAAGGTTAAATAAAAAAAACATTTTTTTGTTAGTTATTACATACCGGTCTGGCATTTCTCCATCTGGAAATGACTTCTTACAACACAACTGCAATTATTTTCTCTGTTTTATGTCCAAGATGGCTAACTTACTAGCGAGTTAGCTAACTTTAGCTGACTCTAGATCCAGTTTGCCTGCAGATCAGCACTCGCCAAAAAGACAGGTAAGTCACTTTTGCTTTAAGAACTTTCTAGTCATCAAATAGGTATGTAATGACACATTATATAAACTCTTTATAGTGTTTTATTTACATTTCAGAGGTGATAAGTTGGACAGATCGGGTGAAAAAAGCAGTTTCCCCTTTCTCTATCACGCAGCAGGGTTCACCCACCCACCATTTAAAAAAAAGACCCAACAGAGCTCATTGCCTTCTTCAATCATGCAGAGACGGGCAGCATGAAGTTGTGCTTTACAATGGTATTCATATTACAGTTGACCTGGAAGTATTACATTTTTTGGGCGCTAAAATAAGTTTAATTCTACATTACAGCGCGATGTACAAAAGTGTGTTAACTAACTAAAACGTTATTTAGCTTGGTTGTAGGCTACAGTAGGCTAGTACAGTAAAAGTTACAGTAGCTAGCTACACCTTTACTGAATGACAACAATGTAGCAGGAACACTGTCTGTCTATCTAGTTGGACTTAGAAATTGATAAATGAACATATGGAAATATCACAAATTCATGCATCTGTGGCGGTGTCACTTGTTTAGCTATTCACTTGCTTTAAAGAGTGAAAATACTCAAGCCTTTATCCATACCAGCAGGTCTTTTTTTTTTGGGGGGGGGGGGGGGGGGGTGTTTACACAAGGAAGGGTTAACATTAAAGTATTAGAACATGAAGGACAAACAATACAGCATCAAGACACTATTCAACATGTATCAGTCTTTCCGCAACAGAGCCATCCTTATGTGTGAGGGTGATAGTGATATAAAATATATGTCATGGTTTCATTTTCCATTATCACAATCTTGTGAAACCCGAACCCTCCAAGATCCCCCCACAGTTCCCCAATAGCTGTCCCTCAACCATTCGAGACCCCTCCCACAGTCCCCCCTCCAGAAAAAAACCAATGAATTCCATTCCCCACCCCCAAATGCACCAACAACCAAGAGAATGAACTAAAGAGAAAAAAGGAAAAGACAGAAGAACACAGCAAACAACAAATGCAATTTAAAAATATATATTTTTATAAATTTATAACAGGACATGAAAGACAACTGAAATCATAACAGCAATGCCAACTATATATGTTTGTGTGCATGTCTGGCACTATTGTCACGTCCTGACCATAGTGCTTATGTGTTTTGCTTGTTTTAGTGTTGGTCAGGACGTGAGCTGGGTGGGTATTCTATGTTGTGTGTCTAGTTTGTCTGTTTCTGTGTTCGGCCTAATATGGTTCTCAATCAGAGGCAGCAGTCAATCGTTGTCCCTGATTGAGAATCATATATAGGTGGCTTGTTTTGTGTTGGGATTTTGTGGGTGGTTGTTTCCTGTCTCTGTGTTTTGTCTGCACCAGATAGGACTGTATCGGTAAGCCACGTTTGTTATTTTGTAGTTTTGTAAGTGTTCACGTTTTCGTCTGTCATTAAATATGTTGAACACGGAATACGCTGCGTCTTGGTCCGATCCCTGCTACACCTCCTCTTCAGACGAAGAGGGGGAAGGCTGCCGTTACAACTATTACATGTATGTGTGTGTTCTTGTATGTGTTTATTTGAATGAGAGTGTGTGTATATGCATGTGTACAAACACCTGCACGGCATCAGCCTCAGGAAAATCGACATTAGTTGTAAAAACACTGCCACTTAGTGTCATTCAAATGTACTTTTATTATGTTTTATTTTGACCATCATTCTCTCTCTCATACCAACCCTCAGCTTCCCTCAGCCCATCCGATCTATCTCTGCTGGCCACCCACTTCTTGTTTCTACGCAACACATATCTTTCAACTATGCTATGATGCTTAAACGTACAATTTCAATCTATCTAATCGAATAGAATCTACAGATTGTGTGTTGAAGATAAATAATTTTACTCAGAATATTAGTAATTGACTGACCCGGTCTCTCCAGACCTCCTAACTGTACTATTTCTATATACTAACCTGAGACAGGCTACTTGAGGGCGATACCAAAATAAATGGTCTATTGATTCTATATCCTCACACCAAAATCTGCAGAGCTTCGATAATTTTATCCCCCAAACATTCAACATTTTGTTGGTGGCAAGAATTCTATGTAATAATCTTAGCTGAAAAGCACGAAGTCTTGGATCTTGCGTTGTTTTATATATCAACTCATACACCCTGTACCATGGAATCGGTATATCAAAAATCTCTTCCCAACTATTTTGCAATCTGAATGGCACAGTTGTCAACATCCTGGTTCTCAAATGAAACTGGTATACTTTCCATTTTATGCTATTTTTATTCCTCCACCAGTTTTGATCCTTTATATTGGTCAGACAGACCAGTTCCCTACCTCCTCCCACTGCCATCCGCCTCCTCCATTTTTGGGGCAATGCTGTAATCAATTGGTTGTACTCTTGGATTGAGCAGACCTTCCCGTACAATTCTGATAACTCCATGAAGGACATAACTCCGGCGTCGTCACTGTCCTCCCTTTACATTTTACAATACTCTAAGAACAAAATACCCTTTTCAAACATCTTTCCCATAAATACAGGTATTTTATCAACCAGCACATTTGAGTTCAGCCATAATATGTGTTGTATCTTACTAATATAATATCTAACAAGTAAAGGAATGAATAAGAATATATACATATAAATATGGATGAGTGATGGCCGAACGGCATAGGTAAGAGGCAGTAGATGGTATAGAGTACAGTATATACATATGAGATGAGTAATGCAGGGTATGTAAACATTATATAAAGTGGCATTGTTTAAAGTGACTAGTTTTTTATTTATTACATCCACTTATTTATTATTAAAGTGGCTAGAGATTTGAGTCAGTATGTTGGCAGCAGCCACTCAATGTTAGTGATGGCTGTTTAACAGTCTGATGGCCTTGAGATAGAAGCTGTTTTTCAGTCTCTCGGTCCCAGCTTTGATGCACCTGTACTGACCTCAACTTCTGGATGATAGCAGGCAGTGGCTCGGATGGTTGTTGTCCTTGATGATCTTTTTGGCCTTCCTGTGACATTGGGTGGTGTAGGTGTCCTGGAGGGCAGGTAATTTGCCACCGTTGTGCAGAGCTCACTACCCTCTGGAGAGCCTTGCGGTTGTGGGCGGACCAGTTGCCGTACCAGGCGGTGATACAGCCCAACAGGACGCTCTTGATTGTGCATCTGTAAAAGTTTGGGAGTGTTTTTGGTGATAAGCCAAATTTCTTCAGCCTTCTTCAACCTGCGTAGAAGGCCAGCATCCCGGAGTCGCCTCTTCACTGTTGACGTTGAGACTGGTGTTTTGCGGGTACTATTTAATGAAGCTGCCAGTTGAGTACTTGTGAGGCGTCTGTTTCTCAAACTAGACACTCTAATGTACTTGTCCTCTTGCTCAGTTGTGAACCGGGGCCTCCCACGCCTATTTAAATGGAGATATCAGAGAGGACAGTTATTACACCTTGAGTTGATACAGACAAGACATCCTCTACAGTTTGAGCAAAATACACAAGTTTGGACCAAAACGACATAAGAAAATTCCAATGGAAGTCAGGGAAGAGCAGGGGGGGGCTGAACTCTGATATTACACAGGGGTAGTTTGTTCTCAGGGAACAAAAATGTGGCATATTTTGAGGAAGGATTTTATAAAGACATGTGCTCCCTGAGAGCTAAAATGGAAAATACAAATGTTTGAACCTTCTTATATATGTAACCAATATTTAAATGAGAAGTTAAGATGATTGACACTGCAAAAAATGGGAAAGCATTTGGCATCGATGAACTGCCTAATGAGGTTTAAAAATCCCCTAAATTAATTTGAGGTCCTATATGATTTGCTACAAATTTGTTTTGAGTACAGTATACTGCCATCCATTTGGTATAAGTCTATATAGTGAATCCCATTCTCAAAAAAATGACCCGAGAGGGCCACTGAACAATAGAGACATAAGTTTATTAACTTCTTATGGCTGCAGGGGCAGTATTGAGTAGCTTGGATGAAAAGTGCACAGAGGTGCCCATAGTAAACTGCCTGTTCCACAGTCCCAGTTGCTAATATATGCATATTATTATTCGTATTGGATAGAAAACACTCTGAAGTTTCTAAAACTGTTTGAATGATGTCTGTGAGTATAACAGAACTCATATGGCAGGCAAAAACCTGAGAAAAAATCCAAACAGGAAGTGGGAATTCTGAGGTTGGTCGATTTTCAACCAAGACCCTATTGAATACACAGTGGGATATGGATGAGTTTGCACTTCCTACGGCTTCCACTAGATGTCAACAGTCTGTAGAACCTTGTCTGATACCTCTACTGTGAAGTGGGGCCGAAGGAGACAGGAATTAGTCAGGTCTCTCATTACCTGACCATGCGCGTTCACATGAGAGGGAGCTCTGTTCCATCGCACATCTGAAGTCAATGTAAGTCTCCGGTTGGAACGTTACTGAAAATTTATGTTAAAAACATTATAAAGATTGATTCAATACATTGTTTGACATGTTTCTACTGACTGTTACGGAACTTTTTGACATTTCGTCTGCTTTTAGTGAACGCTCTTCCTAACTTTGGATTTGTTTACCAAACACACTATCAAAAATAGCTATTTGGACATAAATGGTGGACATTACCGAACAAAACAAACATTTCTTGTGGAAGTGGGAGTCCTGGGAGTGCATTCCGACGAAGATCAGCAAAGGTAAGTGAAGATTTATAATGATTTTATGAGTTTTGTTGACTGCACAATTTGGCGGGTAACTGTATGGCTTCCTTTTGTGGCTGAACACTGTTCTCAGATTATTGAATACTGTACTTTTGCCGTAAAGCTTTTGAAGTCTGACACAGCGGTTGCATTAAGAACAAGTGTATGTATCTTTAATTCTATGTAAAACATGTATCTTTAATCAAAGTTTATGATGAGTATTTATGTTATTTGACGTGGCTCTCTGCAATTTCTCCGGATATTTTTGGAGGCATTTCTGAACTTGGCGCCAATGTAAACTAAGGTTTTTGGATATAAATATGAACTTTATCGAACAAAACATATATGTATTGTGTAACATGCAGTCCTATGAGTGTCATCTGAGGATCACCCAAGGTTAGTGATTGATTTTATCTCTATTTCTGCATTTTGTTACTCCTCTCTTTGGCTGGAAAAATGGCTGTGTTTTTCTGCGGCTATGTACTGACCTAACATAATCGAAAGGTGTGCTTTCGCCGTAAATCCTTTTTGAAATCAGACATGTTGGCTGGATTCACAACAAGTGTAGCTTTAATTTGGTGTCTTTCATGTGTAATTTCATGAAAGTTAGATTTTTATAGTAATTTATTTGAATTTGGCGCTCTGCATTTTTACTGGTTTTTGGCCAAGTGGGAGGTTAGCGTCCCACATATCCCAGAGAAGTTACCTTCTTTGGGGTAGGGTGCAGTATTTTCACGCCCGGATGATAAGCGTGCCCAGAGTAAACGGCCTGCTACTCAGCCATAAAAGCTAGAATATGCATATTATTAATATATTTGGATAGGAAACACTCTGAAGTTTCTAAAACTGTTTGAATGATGTCTGTGAGTATAACAGAACTCATATGGCAGGCAAAAACCTGAGAAAAACCCAACCAGGAAGTGGGAAATCTGAGGTTGGTCGATTTTCAACTCAGCTCCTATTGAAGATACAGTGGGATATTGGTAATGTTGCAATTCCTAAGGCTTCCACTAGATGTCAACAGTCTTTAGAACCTTGTCTGATGCTTCTACTGTGAAGTGGGGCCGAATGAGAAGGGATTGAGTAAGGTCTACCATGACCTGAACATGCGCTGACCATGCGCGTTCATGTGAGAGCCAGCTCTGTTCCATCGCACTTCTGAAGACAAAGGAATTCTCCGGTTGGAACATTATTGAAGAATTATGTTAAAAACATCCTAAAGATTGATTCAATATTTCGTTTGTCATGTTTTTACGGACTGTAATATAACTTTAACTTTTCGCCCGTACTTTCCGCTAGACTTGCCCGCGCGTCGTGAGTTTGGAAAGAGTACTGAACGCTAGAACAACAAGGATGAATTTGTACATAAAGGATGGACATTATCGAACAAAACAAACATTTGTGGAACTGGGATTCCTGGGAGTGCATTCTGATGAAGATCATCAAATGTAAGTGAATGTTTATAATGTTATTTCTGACTTCTGTTGACTGCACAATATGGCAGATATATTTGTCTTGATTGGGCTCTGAGCGCCGACCTCAGATTATTGCATGGTTTGCTTTTTCCGTAAAGCTTTTTTAAAATCTGACACAGCGGTTGCATTAAGGAGAAGTGCATCTAAAATCCATGCATAACACTTGTATTTTCATCAACATTTATAATGAGTATTGCTGTAAATTTATGTGGCTCTCTGCAAATTCACCGGATGTTTTGGAACTTCTGAACGTAACGCGCCAATGTAAACTCAGATTTTTGGATATAAATATGAACTTTACCGAACAAAACATACATGTATTGTGTAACATGAAGTCATATGAGTGTCATCTGATGAAGGTTAGTGATTCATTTTATCTATATTTCTGCTTTTTGTGAATCCTTTCTTTGGCTGGAAAAATGGCTGTGTTATTCTGTGAATAGGGACTTACCTAACATAATCGCTTGGTTTGCTTTCGTCGTAAAGCCTTTTTGAAATCGGACACTGTGCCTGGATTTACAAAGTGTATCTTTAAAATGGTGTAAAATACATGCATGTTTGAGGAATTTTAATTATGGGATTTCTGTTGTTTTGAATTTGGCGCCCTGCAGTTTCACTGGCTGTTGAAGAGGTGGGACGCTACCGTCACACGTACCCTAGAGATGTTAACACGCTTAAATGTCTTACTCACGTCACTGTGGCACTGTGTCAAATCCTCAAAGCCATGATGAAGGTGTTTAGCTTGTCCGGAACCAAGTCGTCGGTGTCTGTGACGTGGCTGGTTTTCCCTTTGATTGTCTGTAGACCCTGCCACATACATCTCGTGTCTGAGCCGTTGAATTGCGACTCCACTTTGTCTCTATACTGACGTTTTCCTGTTTGATTGCCTTACGGAGGGAATAACTACACTGTATTCTGTCATATTCCCAGTCACCTTTCCATGGTTAAATGCGATGGTTCGCGCTTTCAGTTTTGCGGGAATTCGGCCATCTATCCACGGTTTCTTGTTAGGGTAGGTTTTAATAGTTACAGTGGGTGCAACATCTCCTATACGCTTCCTGACAAACTTAGTCACTGTATCAGTGCATACGTCAATATTATTCTCGGAGGCTATAATATCCCAGTCGGCGTGATCAAGATCTTGCCTATAGGAAGGGAGGAGCAAAATTGTGATCAGATTTGCCCAAAGGGGGGCGGGGGATAGCCTTGTAGGGATCCCGGAAGTTGGAGTAGCAGTGGTCGAGTGTTTTAGCAGCATGAGTACTACAGTCAATATGTTGGCTACTTCGGTACCCTTTTCCTCAAATTTGCTTTGTTAAAATCCCCAGCGACAATAAATGCGGCCTCAGGATATGTGGTTTCCAGTTTGCATACAGTCCAGTGAAGTTCTTCGAGGTCCGTCGTGTTATCGGCTTGAGGGGGGATATACAGGGCTGTGACTATAACCGAAGAGAATTCTCTTGGGAGATAATCCGGTCGACATTTGATTGTGAGGTATTCTAGGTTGGATGAACAAAAGGACTTTAGTTCCTGTATTTTATCACAATCACACCATGAGTTGTTAATCATGAAATATACACCCCCGCCCTTCATCTTCCCGGAGAGATATTTATTCCTGCCTGCGCGATGAACTGAGAACCCCAACTGGCTGGACGGACTCAGAGTATATCCTGAGAGAACCATGTTTTCGTGAAACAGAGTATGTTACAATCCCTGATGTCTCGCTGGAAAGAAATCCATTCCCTGAGCTCGTCAACTTTATTATCCAGAGGCTGAACATTAGCGAGTAATATACTCGGAAGCGGTGGGTGGTGTGAGCGCCTCCTAAATCGGACTAGAAGACCATGCCGAGTACCTTTCCTCTGTCGGCGGTGTTTTGGGTCAGCCTCTGGAATCAGTTCAATCCTAACTCCATCAATTTTAGACAACTGGCTGCGTACATTTAAATGAAAAACAAGAGCAGATTTGGATTTGAAATCAGACGGTGTTTGGAGATATTGCATATCAGGGCCAGGGTTAGGTTGCACGTTAGCTGATATCAACAAAAGAAGAATAACTAGGCACCTCTGTTTAACAACCTTTGACGGCTTCTCTTTTTTAAGAGACCTACTGCAAGCAAATTCTACAAGTGAGTTTCCAGACAATACGAAACAGTAATTTTAAACCATTAGACTTTAGTAATGACACAAGTTCGTACTGTTCACATCATGACCCAAATGCATCGGCACAAAAAGAGCGAGTTCCTACAGACACAATGTCTAATGAAGGGGAGAGCACATTGTCAGATGTACTCACCCAGCGACAATGTTAGTTTTCTCAGGAAAGTCAGTGCGCAAAGCAATACCACGAAAATTGTAATTTTCTCTGAGAGATGTAATAAATAGAGGCCAAGGAAAGGTAAGGGGAGAGAGGGACTGTGTGTATGTATGAGTCTGTGTGTGAGTAGATTGGGGGTGGGGGTTGATTGAGAGAACGGGTTGAGGATTGATGAGCTGCCACTGACAGCCAGGTGGAGAGCGAAGAGGAGCAGCTTGTAAGAGACTCCGTAGATGGAAAAGAGGATAGAACCCGGGCCAGCCAGAGAGCGGGTTACTTTGGTAAACTTCGAGTAGGGAAGTGAAAACAGCGCTAAAGAAATTTCTGAGTTGAGGGAGACCTGCGATCCTTACACAAACAACTTGACATGCTGCCATCTTAGCCCTGTATCTACAAATATTTTTTAAACTATTTTCCAGGTGTCTGTGTGTAATTTGATTCAAAAACATAGCTGCCCCACTACATGGATTTCTATGGCTTAGCTTCCAACATTCTAAGGTCAATTGCACAATATGGGCTATTTTTAAACAATAGTTGTCGGTGGTGCTTTCAAAGTTGGTTATATTATATATTATTTGAAAAGGTAATTTCATGTCCTTTCAGAACCACGTTTCAAATGTATAAGATAAGGGTTTCCTTAAGCAATTTATACAGGCATTTCTGATATGTACCCTAGAGGTCAAAGTTCTGTTGACCTGAACATTCCTGAAAATGTGTCTGATGGATAGCTGTGAATCTTAGCTTTCCAATGATATATGATTAAAAGGTATACGTGAGCAACATGTTGTACACTTGTTGTATACTGACATTGTTTGTCATAGGGTAAAATCCCTATGGGGAAATGACTGGGATGAAAGAAAGGGTGATAACAGAGAAAGCTGCCATTGCTGCAATGCTATCACACATTTTCCATCTCTTGGGACATAGACCTTCAAGAAAATCACTCAGACATCGTCACCCTGATATCCCAAATGTGGGGGTCTGACCCATGGACTAATTCAAGAACTACATCAGACAGAGTGTGACCCAGACCCTGACCTGGATGTCCAAGGCTGTTCATACACTCTGAGTGTTCCATAGCAGAGGCCCTTAGCACTAGAGTTGCACATCCCCATCATAATAAACAGTATTTTGCAAAAAGCATTGATACTCCCTGGAGTACGTCAAAGGTTAAATTCAAAATGATTCTTGATGTTTATAAAGCTGACTGTTCCTCAAATTTTAGGACCTCATTTGGACCAGAAACCATCAAATTGATATTTGAAAATCATGCCGTTAAATATAATGAAAACATATGCAAAGCTATTTGATACGGAGCTGGGGTATTTTTTCCCAGCTAATCCCTACTAGAAATACCATATGTTGGCTTGATCAAATGCTTTTGAAAAGCAGTGCAACGCTTGTGATTTAAAATGACCAATAATATCTCTAGGGCTGATTCCTAAATACTCCAAAGCTTAGAACCATATGATTTGGTGCCAGCATCTGTGTGTAATATGTCACTGTAGGAAAATGGAACACAACATGTTTTCTCTCGAACACAACCCTGGTAAGAGGGGTGAAGGTCCACCTTCTCCCCCCCTCAACCTACTTTGTTGTGCAATGATGTTGAACCTTCAGACCACCATCTGTAGTCCATCTTCCTATATCAGCAACCATGTTCATTTCAAAGCATGCACATAAGATGCATCCTTATTTGCTATAAAAGACACATCATGTTTATCATCATACCATACTTTATTTGAATGATGTGATCCATTCTCATGACATTTACTGAGTACCTTGAACTCATTATATTACAACATGTCTTATAGCATGTAGCTATATAAAAAAAAAAGTAATCAATGTATTACAGTGTGTAGGCAGGCTACCAGGTTAGAAGACTTTGTTGAGAATCAATGCTGATTTGGTGCAGCTGGGTAGCATGTGTTGGAAACCGTTAGCATCCAAGTAATTAAGACATGGAATAAGAAACAACCTGGCAAGAAAATAACATGTTTATGGGGCACTTGTTAAATTGCTCACGTCCATATCAAACGTCGTAATTGAGAGCAGTGTGTGTTTGCAGTTTCCCTTTGAGAAATCAGGTCCAGCTCCCCTGGCAGGTGGTCATGTAAAAATGAGGGAGTGCGTGTGCACATGTGTGGTGTGTTGCTGTAAGATCTCCATAGTCCTCTTTGACATATGGGGTTAGACTAGAATCTGGTTTATTCAAATGTTATTTAACCTTTATTTAGACAGGGAGACCTTGTGTAGTTAGGACCTGAATTCGGACTGGTCTGAATTGCTAGTTGGGGCAAGAGGTGAGGGCATTCCGATCAGCTGGGTCTGAGGGGTGTTGTAACTGAATCTGATAGACATCAAATCAAATGTGTTTATATTGCCCTTCTTACATCAGCTGATATCTCAAAGTGCTGTACAGAAACCCAGCCTAAAACCCCAAACAGCAAGCAATGCAGGTGTAGAAGCACGGTGGCTAGGAAAAACTCCCTAGAAAGGCCAAAACCTAGGAAGAAACCTAGAGAGGAACCAGGCTATGAGGGGTGGCCAGTCCTCTTCTGGCTGTGCCGGGTGGAGATTTATAACAGAACATGGCCAAGATGTTAAAATGTTCATAAATGACCAGCATGGTCAAATAATAATAATAATCACAGTAGTTGTCGAGGGTGCAGCAAGTCAGCACCTCAGGAGTAATATATAGATATAAGGCAAGCTTAAGCTCCAATCTGATAATTGTTATGATATGGTAGTAGTGATAGATCCAATTGTTCTATAATATTGATTATAGTCAGAGGTGCACAGCTAATAAGTGAACAGTCTATTTCAGCACTGCACTGTGTACCTTTAACCATGCAGTATACTCCATGCAACCATTGTTATGCTGAAGATGAAATAAAGAACAAGAAGGCCCTCACGCTGTTAAAGCTCCCAATTCACCGCCTTATTGACGTTTCGATCCGAAACGGATCTTCGCCAGGTCAAACAAACAAACGGAGTGATCACGTCCCAAAATATACACATTTCACCATACATGACACATGGTGGGTGCAAAAACAATGTGTGTCTCTAATAATTTGATATCAATGAGCAATGGGCACATCTAGTACTTACAGAAAATAATATATACTTACAAAATGACCAAGTCAGTGACCTGGAAGGCAAGATAAATCATAAGTGACATATTCATGCAATAAATGGTCTGATATCAAACTCTTGGTTAAGACCTCTAGGAGACATGGTACAAAAACGGGGACTCCAATACTATTATTTTCGCAACAATAGATTATCAGTATCTACCCTCCTTTCCACTATACTGGTGTAACAGAGCGTACTATAGGTAGTCGTACTACGCCACCTTTTCAACAAGGTACGGTCATCTTGTAACAACTGGCAAAGAATATAAAACATAGGTTGTTATATCAAGGGTAGAGCAGGGGAGGAAATACAACAAATAAGTGCAAATAGTTTTTATTTATTTTCAACCATAAACATATGGATGGGCATACAGTGGCTTGCGAAAGTATTCACCCCCTTGCCATTTCTCCTATTTTGTTGCCTACAACCTGGAATTGAAATAGATTTTTGGGGGGTTTGTATCATTTGATTTACACAACATGCCTACCACTTTGAAGATGCAACATCTTTTTTATTGTGAAACAAACAAGTAATTAAACAAAAAAACAGAACTTGAGCGTGCATAACTATTCATCCCCAAGTCGATACTTTGTAGAGCCACCTTTTGCAGCAATTACAGCTGCAAGTCTCTTGGGGTATGTCTCTATAAGCTTGGCACATCTAGCCACTGGGATTTTTGCCCATTTTTCAAGGCAAAACTGCTCCAGCTCCTTCAAGTTCGTTGGGTTCCGCTGGTGTACAGCAATCTTTAAGTCATACCACAGATTCTCAATTGGATTGAGGTCTGGGCTCTGACTAGACCATTCCAAGACGTTTAAATGTTTCCCCATAAACAACTCGAGTGTTGCTTTAGCAGTATCCTTAGGGTGATTGTCCTGCTGGAAGGTGAACCTCCGTCCCAGTCTCAAATCATTGGAAGACTGAAACAGGTTTCCCTTAATAATTTCCCCGTATTTAGCACCATCCATAATTTCTTAAATTCTGACCAGTTTCCCCAGTCCCTGCTGATGGAAAAACATCCCCACAGCTTGAAGCTGCCACCACCATGCTTCACTGTGAGGATGGTATTCTCGAGGTGATGAGAGGTGTTGGGTTTGCGCCAGACATATAATTTTCCTTGATGGCCAAAAAGCTAAAGCTTTTAGTCTCATCTGACCAGAGTACCTTCTTCCATATGTTTGGGGAGTCTCCCACATTCCTTTTGGCGAACACCAAACGTGCTTATTTTTTTCTTTAGGCAATGATATTTTCTGGACACTTTTCCGTAAAGCACAGATCTATGGAATGTACGGCTTAGAATGGTCCTATGGACAGTTATCTTTGGTCTCTTTGTTGCCTCTCTGATTAAACTTCTTGACGCACGGATCCCTTTAGCGGGATCATTTTCGTAAACAACCGCTGAATTGCAGAGCGCCAAATAAATAAAAAAACACTACAAATATTTATTTTCATGAAATTACAAGTGAAATATACCAAAACACAGCTTAGCTTGTTGTTAATTCACCTATCGTGATAGATTTTGAAAATATGTTTTACAGCGAAAGCAATCCAAGCGTTTGTCAGTTTATCGATCACTAGACAAAACAGTAAGAACACCTAGCAGCCATGTAGATTGGTCACGAAAGCCAGAAAAGCAATAAAATTAATCGCTTACCTTTGATGATCTTCGGATGTTTGCACTCACGAGACTCCCAGTTACACAACAAATGTTCCTTTTGTTCGATAAAGATTTTTTTATATCAAAATACCTCCATTTGTTTTATCGCGTTATGTTCAGTATTCCATAGCCTTAGGCAAGTCATCAAGGCTTGACAAATTCCATATAGTATCTGTAATGATCAATCCTCCGGTTGTTTTTAACATCAATAATCGATCATATTTCAACCGGACTGTAAACTATTCAATACTGGAGAGAAAGAAAATGTCGAGCAACGAGTGTCACGCGCAACAATGGAGGAGGGACATTCGTGTATCCACTGACGCGTTTTGATAAATCGCGCTAATTTTTCAAAATAAAAGCTTGAAACTATGTTTAAAGACTGTTCACACTCTGAGGAAGCCACAGGAAAAGGAATCTGGTTGACCTTTAAATGGACGAAAGGCAGGCAATGGAACAGTGATTTTTCAAAATAGAAGTCACGTCCGGGTTGGATTTCCTCAGGTTTTCGCCTGCAAAATCAGTTCTATTATACTCACAGACAATATTTTGACAGTTTTGGAAACTTTAGAGTGTTTTCTATCCTACTCTGTCAATTATATGCATATTCTAGCATCTGGACCTGAGAAATAGGCAGCTTACAATGGGAACGTTATTTCTCCAAACATAAAAATTCTGCCCCCTAGCTTCAAGAGGTTAATGCCCTCCTTGCCTGGTCTGTGAGTTTTGGTGGGTGGCCCTCTCGTGGCAGGTTTGTTGTGGTGCCATATTCTTTCAATTTTTTAATAATAAATGTAACGGTGCTCCGTGGGATGTTCATAGTTTCTGATATTTTTAATAACCCAACCCTGATCTGTACTTCTCCACAACTTTGTCTCTGATTTGTTTGGAGAACTCCTTGGTCTTCATGGTGCCGCTTGCTTGGTGGTGTTGCCGACTCTGGGGCCTTTCAGAACAGGTATATATATACTGAGATCATGTGACAAATTATGTGACACTTAGATTGCACACAGGTGGACTTTATTTAACTAATTATGTGACTTCTGAAGGTAATTGGTTGCACCAGAACTTTAATTTAGGGGCTTCATAGCAAGGGAGTGAATACATATGCACGCTCCCCTTTTCAGTTCGCTTTTATTTTTATTTTTTTAAACAAGTAATTTTTTTCATTTCACTTCACCAATTTGGACTATTTTGTGTATGTCCATTACATGAAATCCAAATAAATTACAGGTTGTAATGTAACAAAATAGGAAAAACGCCAAGGGGGATGAAAAGTTTTGCAAGGCACTGTAGTTCAAAAGATGTTTTGAAAAGTTTGAGTCACAAAATCATTCATAAAATCTTTAGATTTTGCAATAGTACAGCTTTCACTGCAATAGAATATAATTTGTCAAATGTAATACAACATTGTCAATAGCAGTTAATAGGTAAATAAATGTACTCCATATACACAAACAGAAAAACAAAAACATCTATTTTACAGGCACAATGAAACCAGTATTCAGGGGGGTGTGCCAGGGGAGAAGAGAAACGGAGAAGGGGAGTTTGGGCTACAAATGAATCAAAACTGTCTAGGGGGGTGTTCTAGTCATTTTATTTCTATGTTGGTGAGTTGTATGGTTCCCAATTAGAGGCAGCTGGTAATCATTGCCTCTAACTGGGGATCATATTTAGGAAGCCCTTTCTCCCACCTGCTTTGTGGGATATTGTTTTGTCTCTGTGCATGTAGCACCACTGAGGTCACATTTTCGTTGTTGGTTATTTGTTTTTCGGTAGTTTCACTTTGATTAAAGATGTGGAACTCAAATCACGCTGTGCCTTGGTCAGTCCTTGTTAACGACTGTGACAAAATCAAACATAATTACAAGTACACACTCCTGAGGGGCCCCAGTGTTGAGGATCAGCGTGGCAGACATGTTGTGGCCTACCCTTACCATCTGGGGGCGGCCCGTCAAGAAGTCCAGGATCAAGTTGCAGAGGGAGGTGTTTTGTCCCAGGGTCCTTAGCTTAGTGATGAGCTTCGTGGGCACTATGGTGTTGAACGTTGAGCTATAGTCAATGAACAGCATTCTCACATAGGTGTTCCTTTTGTCCAGGTGGGAAAGGGCAGTGTGTAGTGCAATAGGGATTGCGTTTTCTGTGGATCTGTTCGAGCGGTATACAAATTGGAGTGGGTCTAGGGTTTCTGGGATAATGGTGTTGATATGAGCCATGACCAGCCTTTCAAAGCACTTCATGGCTACTGACGTGGGTGCTACGGGGCGGTAATCACTTAGGCAGGTTACCGTCGCTTCCTTGGGCACAGGGACTATGGTGGTCTTCTTGAAACATGTAGGTGTTACAGACTCGGTCAAGGAGAGGTTGAAAATGTCAGTGAAGACACTTGTCAGTTGGTCCGCGCATGGTTTGAGTACATGTCATGGTAATCTGTCCGGCCCCGCGGCTTTGTGAATGTTGACCTGTTTATGGCTGCAGCCCGACGCCGGTACACCTATGACAACATCCAGCTCAAGTGCAGGGCGCGAAATTCAAAATCTATTTTTTTTAAATATTTAACTTTCACACATTAACAAGTCCAATACAGCATTTGAAAGATAAACATCTTGTCAATCCAGCCAACATGTCCGATTTTTTAAATGTTTTACAGAGAAAACACCACATATATTTATGTTAGCTCACCACCAAATAAAAAAGGACAGACATTTTTCACAGCACAAGTAGGATGCAAGTAGCATGCACAAGCCAACCTAACTAACCTAGAACCAACCTAAATAACCTAGAAAAAACTACCTCAGATGACAGTCCTATAACATGTTACACAATAAATCTATGTTTTGTTCAAAAAATGTGCATATTTTAGTTATAAATCAGTTTTACATTACTGCTCCCATCATAGCTACAGTCTGAAATCGCACGGGAGTAGCCAGAGAAAATACAGACACCAACGTCAACTACTAATTACATCATAAAACCTTTCAGAAAAATATATGGTGGATAGCTAATGAAAGACAAAGATCGTGTGAATAGAGCCAATATTTCCGATTTTTGAAGTGTTTTACAGCGAAAACACAATATATCGTTATATTAGCTTACTACATTAGCTAGCACACGGCAGCATTGATTCTAGTCAAACGGTAGCATAGCACAGTTCGACAGATATATGAAAAAGCATCCCAAATTGGGTCCTTATCTTTGTTGATATTCCATCAGAATGTTGTAAAGGGGTCCATTGTCCAGTACAGTCTTTGTTTGGGATCCAGAACGAACTATTTCCCTCTTGAATTAGCAAGCACACTGGCCGTGCGGCGCTAACCTCTCTTTCTTCAAACAATTCTTGCGTCGCATCACGTCTAAAGTCCAGAATAAATTTCAATAATATAATTAAACTATATTGAAAAAACATACTTTAGGATGATTTTGTGACATGTATCAAATAATATCGAAGCCAGAGCTCATATTCACCTTTAACGAGCGTTGTCCAGGAGCCGAGTCCATGTTCTACTTCGTGCCCAGAAAAAAAAATAATGTGCGCAGGTCTCACTCCAAGATGTTGTGTTCAGTCCCTGGACGAGATATTCAAGTCCTTTCTGCTCTCACTTCCGCATGACACCCAGAGGAAGGCGTATGACGTGTTTCTACAGTCCTAAGTGACATGCCCTTTTATAGAGAAGCTCTTAAAGAGAGACCTAGCATTTGGAAATCTCAATTCCGGATAGGAAATGGGCTGTAAAAATAGTTCTGTTCCACTTAGAGAAATAATTCAAACGTTTTTAGAAACTAGAGACTGTTTTCTATCCAATAGTAGTAAATATATGCATATTGTAAGAGCAAAGATTGATTAAGAGGCCGTTTGAAAATGTGCACATATTTTCCAGTTTTTCAATACGCCCCCTGCAGCCATAAGAAGTTTTAAAGGTTGCTCTCGGCTACCGAGAGCGTTATCACACGATCATCCAGAACAGCTGGTGCTCTCATGCATGCTTCAGTGTTGCTTGCCTCGAAGCGAGCATAAAATGCATTTAGCTCGTCTGGTAGGGTCGCGTCACTGGGTAGCACATGTCTGGGTTTCCCTATGTAGAGCGTAATAGTATTCAAGCCCTGCCACATCCGACGAGCGTCAGAGCTGGTGTAGTAGGATTAAATCTTAATCCTGTATTGACTGTTTCGTTGTTTGATGGTTCGTCTGAGGGCATAGCTGGATTTCTTATAAGCGTCCGGATTAGTGTCCTGCTCCTTGAAAGCGGCAACTCTAGCCTTTAGCTTGATGCGGATGTTGCGTGTAATCCATGGCTTCTGGTTGGGATATGTACGTACAGTCGTTGTGGGGATGACGTCGTCGATGCACTTATTGATGAAACTGGTGACTGAGGTGGTATACTCCTCAATGCCATTGGATGAATCCCGGGACATTTTCCAGTCTGTGCTAGCAAAACAGTCCTGTAGCATCTGCGTCATCTGACCACTTCCGTATTTAGCAAGTCACTGGTACTTCCTGCTTTAGTTTTTGCTTGTAAGCAGGAATCAGGAGGATAGAATTATGGTCAGATTTGCCAAATGGAGGGCGGTGAGAGCTTTGTATGCATTTCTGTGTGTGGAGTAAAGGTGGTCTAGAGTTTTTTTCCCTCTGGTTGCACATGTGACATGCTGGTAAAAATTTGGTAAAACAGACTTAAGTTTGCCTGCATTAAAGTCCCCGGCAACGCGATTTATCAAAACGCGTCAGTGGATACACGAATGTCCCTCCATTAGTTGTTGCGCGCGACACTCGTTGCTCGACATTTTCTTTCTCTCCAGTATTGATCAAAGCGAGACGAATCTCAAACGTTGTTGTGTTCAAAATATATCTTTATAAACAGAAAGGCACAGGGCGAACCCAAAATGCTAAATATAAAGTACTCAGGAAATAGTAGGAGTGATTCCTCTCAGGAAAACAAGCAACATTTACAATGAACGACAAAGACAAATGACAGAGGGAGTATATATATAGTGGGGATTGGAACCAGGTGCGTGTAATGATGACGAGACAAGTCCGGGGTTGATGAGTAAAGGGCGTTTGCCAGCAGCAGGTTCGGCTGCAGCAAGAAGGCCGGCGACGCCGAACACCTGAGCTGGACAGGAGGGGGAACCAAAGCGAAGGCTGGTGTAACAAGAACGCATTGATACCACCTCCCGCCCTGACCTTAGTTCCTTTTTTATGTCTCTATTTTGGTTTGGTCAGGGCGTGAGTTGGGGTGGGCATTCTATGTTTTTGTATTTCTATGTGTCTGGCCTGGTATGGTTCCCAATCAGAGGTGGCTGTCTATCGTTGTCTCTGATTGAGAAGCATACTTAGGTAGCCTTTTCCCACCTGGTGTTTGTGGGTAGTTGTTTTCTGTTTTGTGTGTTGTCACCTTACAGAACTGTTTCTTCGTTTCGTTCACTCTCTTTGTTGTTTTTGTTGTCATTCAGTGTTCAGGTTATTTAATTAAATTACAATGAGCACTTACCACGCTGCGTGTTGGTCCGATGATTCCTATTCCTCATCATCGGACGAGGAGAGTCGTTACAGAACTACCCACCAGCAAAGGACCAAGCAGCGTGGTGGAATGGACTCCTGGACAAGGGAGGAAATCTTGGACGGCAAGGGACCCTGGGCACATCCGGGAGAGTATCGCCGTCCTAAAGAGGAGCTGGAAGCAGCTAAAGCGGAGCGGCGACGATACGAGAAGTTGGCTAGAGGAAACGTGCACGAGAGGCAGCCCCAGAATTTTTGGGGGGGGAGACACGGGGAAATTGGCGGAGTCAGGTAGGAGACCTGAGCCAACTCCCCGTGCTTACCGTGGCGAGAGTGTGACAGGGCAGGCACCATGTTATGCGCACGGTGTCCCCAGTGTGCACGCATAGCCCGGTGCGCTACATCGCAGCTCCATGCATTGACCGGGCTAGAGTGGGCATCGAGCCAGGAGGGCTGATGCCGGCTCAGCATATCTGGCCTCCAGTGCGTCTCCTCGGCCCGGGTTATACTGCACCAACCCTACGCACGGTGTCTCCGGTTCGCCAGCACAGCCCAGTGCGGCCTGTTCCAACTCCCCGCACTTGCCGGGCTACAGGGGGTATCCAGCCAGGACGAGTTGTGCTAGCTCTGCGTTCGAGACCGCCAGTGCGTCTCCATGGCCCAGTGTATCCGGTGCCTCGGCTAAGGAAGAGGCCTCCTGCATGTCTCCCCAGCCTGGTGAGTCCTGTGCCTGTCACGCCTTGACCTTAGTTCCTCTTTTATGTCTCTATTTTGGTTTGGTCAGGGCGTGAGTTGGGGTGGGCATTCTATGTGTTTGTTCTATGTTTTGTATTTCTGGCTCCCAATCAGAGGCAGCTGTCTGTCGTCTCTGATTGAGAACCATGCTTAGGTAGCCTTTTCCCACCTGGTGTTTGTGGGTAGTTTTCTGTTTTGTGTGTTGTCACCTTACAGAACTGTTTCGTTCACTCTCTGTTGTTTTTGTTGTCATTCAGTGTTCAGGTTATATAATTATAGTTATTTTGTCAACTAACGCATGCCTTACTTTCAGAATTATATCTCTACCAGGAGCATGCTTCCATGATCCGATCTCGACTTGTTTCCTCATTTAGTTCTCGAGCGAGTGGAGAAAGGCTGTTTGAAGAAATGTCATGACAGCTGCTGTTCATAAAAATGTATAGAGGGCGCACCTCTGATCTTTGCCATTGATTGCTTTTGTGACAGCAAAGCCCATAGAGGGCTTCACTGTTAATGACAAGTGTGCTCTCCATAGATTTATATGGGTCCATGTATGGTCTAACTAGAAATGGCAGCTTGAGAGAGATTTTTTTATGAAAAACTAGTAAATCTGCATGTCAGCAAAGCCACTACACAACACTAAACAATACATTAATTGTACTATCACGATGACAAGCGGTGCCCACAAACTGTTAGGGACCACAAAAAGCTGTCTCATCAGCAGAGTCTCAAAAGCAGTCCCAACACCTTACCACTGCTACACGACAGCAGAGCCTTGTCTGGCAGCGAAAACCGTTCATTCAGCCTCATTTACTGCCTATTAAAAAACATAGCTGATACGGCTGACTTGCCAAAACAAATGTGATTTCTACTGACAATTGAGATGTACAAACTATGGCATAAGGGGATGACGAGCGGATAAGAGGCAATCCATAATTTTGACTGAAACATTAATGAGCAAGCTACGGCGGACGTAGTCAATATAAATATTTGTTCAGCAAGAATTGAGAACATCAGCCGTTCTTATAGTATTCTTCCCTGTACACCAAGTCAGAACCGAAGTAGAAATAAAGGGGGCATATAAGCAGACAATGAAAGCTCTTACAGTATTCAATGATGATATTTCTCCCAAAACAGGCTACATATGCAGAACCAAGTCAGAACAGTAGGCTAAGTTATGAGGGGACCATATTTATTAGGGTGAAGCACATGGGCTACTAACAGCTTACTACACAACATACACTTAGTATTACTTTCTAAGCTACGGTATACATATCTTTCTGGCATATTACCTAATTTATGCAGCAACAAACAAGACATTTTTGGACTCACCTTGTTGTGCTGTGCTCACTTGAACAGGAAGCTGACGCAGCGGTCCTTCGTGGGAAAATTTTGTCATCAGACTTTGTCATCAAAGTTTGGCATTCTCTGGATTTATGGTGCTTTCAAAGACAACTGGGAACTCTGGAAAAAAACAAGGTCGAATCATGACGTCAGTGATCTTCAGGTCAGAGCTCTAGAAAGAGGCCCGAGTTCCCGACCTAGAATTTCTAGTTGGATGACAGTTCAAAATGGATTTTCTCAGTCGGAGCTTGTTTTTTTTCAGAGTTCCCAGTTGTCTTGAACTCACTAAAGTCTGAGATTTCCTAGTTTCGAGTTTCCAATTGTTTTGAACACAGCAGAAGTCATGCTGAATTGACAGCATGTTGAATGTTTAATATTTTAAGATTGGAGAAAAGACCCTTAAACCCAAAGTTGGACCACACACCCACTCCACTGAATAGAAGGCTAGTGGTTACTTTGAAATGCTTGCAGGTAGACACTGATTGCTTCCAAACCCCTCATTGTTGAATTTGCGATTTCCAACTTGTGTCAAGTTTATGGCCGATGAGCACCGATACGTTTTTTTCTCTTCTTAATTTCTCTTCATATGACATGGATTGAAAAGGATTTGCCAGTAGATTGTCAACTTGATTCATAATGATGCCTGCTAGCTAAGATTTTGAAAGTATGATGTTGACAGTCCAATCAAAGCTACGGTAGATATATGATTTGACTTAATTTTATCTCTGGACAATGACCTTGAGCCTTCTGCGATGGGCACTTCTAACGTAACTCTATGGCAGCACCCAAGGGGCTTGAATTTTTGAGCTCTCCCCGTAAATTTTACGGTGACGTAGTGTCCCCATGAGTGACAAAACACTGAGCCAATCACGGCACACCTAGATAACATTACCAACCCCTACGCTCCGTATTTTCCGCTGGCTGCCCCACCACCACAGAAAGCACTGAGCTAAGCTGAAACACCTGCATGTTGGAGCTGCCCTTACTCAAGAAAGCTTGTTTTTAAACTGATATTTGACACCTATTAATGCCAAAATAACATGCAAAACAATCATGTTAGCTACCCCACCTGCCCTGAATGACGGGCCACCACTGATCTGTACAGATGTTTGGCTTACAATATACAAAACGTGAAGAATACGTGCTCTTTCCATGACATAGACAGACCAGGTGAAAGCTATGATTCCTTATTGATGTCACTTGTAAAATCCATTTCAATCAGTGTAGATGAAGGGGAGGAGACAGGCAAAATAATGATTTTTAAGCCTTGAGACAATTGAGACATGGATTGGGTTCGTGTGCCATTTAGAGGGTGAATGGGCAAGACAAAATATTTAAGTGCCTTTGAACGGGGTATGGTAGTAGGTAGTAGGTGGCCTCATGATGCCATCTATTTTGTGAATTGCACCAGTCCCTCCTGCAGCAAAGCACCCCCACAACATGATGCTGCCACCCCCGTGCTTCACGGTTGGGATGGTGTTCTTCGGCTTGCAAGCATCCCCCTTTTTCCTCCAAACATTACGCTGGTCATTATGGCCAAAAAGTTCTATTTTTGTTTCATCAGACGAGAGGACATTCCTCCAAAAAGTACGATCTTTGTCCCCATGTGCAGTTGCAAACCGTAGTCTAGCTTTTTTATGGCGGATTTTGAGCAGTTGCTTCTTCCTTGCTGAGCATCCTTTCAGGTTATGTCGATATGGGACTCGTTTTACTGTGGATATAGATACTTTTGTACCGGTTTCCTCCAGCATCTTCACAAGGTCCTTTGCTGTTGTTCTGGGATTGATTTGCACTTTTTACACCAAAGCACGTTCATCTCTAGGAGACAGAGCGCGTCGCTTTCCTGAGCGGTATGACAGCTGCATGGTCCCATGGTGTTTAAACTTACGTACTATTGTTTGTACAGATGAACGTGGTACCTTCAGGCGTTTGGAAATTGCTCCCAAGGATGAACCAGATTTGTGGAGGTCTACAATTTTTTTTCTGAGTTCATGGCTGATTAAAACAAAAAAATCCCATGATGTCAAGCAAAAAGGCACTGAGTTTGAAGGTAGGCCTTGAAATACATCCACAGGTACACCTCCAATTGACTCAAATGTCAATTAGCCTATCAGAAGCTTCTGAAGCCATGACATCATTTTCTGGAATATTCCAAGCTGTTTAAAGGCACAGTCAACTTAGTTTATGTAAACTTCTGACCCTCTGGAATTGTGATACAGTGAAATAATCTGTCTGTAAAAAATAGTTGGAAAAATGCCCAAAAAATGTCCTAACCGACTTGCCAAAACTATAGTTAACAATAACTATAGTTATCAAGTGTAGCCTGGTGTCGTTTTTTTATCCAAAATAATTCTTGATTGTGGGACAGGTTTAAACAAAAATATATATTTGCATCACAAAGTGACTAAAATCCGTCAGAAAGGTATTGTAGAAGTGCAGGAAATCACAGGGAAGCTCGTCAGGTAATAATTGTGTGTGCAGAAAAGTAGATCTACATTGCTTTCAATATTGCGGTTTTGTCACAGTCCCTTCTAACGTGTCTTGCGTGGCTTGTGAGCGTCGTAGAGGCAAACGGAAGCTTTCAGGAATGGGGTCGTAATAGCTAATACCTCCAACCGTTCAAAAGCTAGAGTCAAATTGGTAGGAAGAAAACAGAAACCTCTCTGTTCGTACCAACTGCACATAGCAAACATCAGAGGTTGTTTATGTAACGGAGGCTCTATGAACTAAGCGGCACATTCAGTAACTTGTTGACAGATGACCTCCATTAAATTGTTTTATAAAATCTACCGCGGGCCGCATTTAATTAACTGGCGGTCTGGATCCAGCCTGCTGTATTTTCCTCAGGCTTGAACTACAACAACAGCAAAAAAGAAAACACAATTAGAGCAAAGACGTAACAGTAAGCTATACCCCTAAAAAGACAACTGCAGGTATCTTTCATTAAGGCCTAGATTCAATCCGGACCACGGAAGGCTATCATTATTGCGCGCTTGACATTGAAAGGTCATTTCCAATTGAGGGGATATATGCAGTGTTTATTGTGAATGTAGTCTCTGCGAATGCGGGAACATTGCCTTTAAAAGGGGTGATTGAATTGAATCTCGGCCCTGTATTAATTTGACTAGAGAATGGGCCTCTGTGCTACCAGTGTCCCACTTACTGTACCTGTGACACGCCCCCACACACAGAGTAACATTCCAGATGTACATTTTCTTGTCAAATATGCGCAGGTTACATAACTTTATTTGGTCTGTAGACGCCCACACACTTCTTCTCTTAGATCTGATACTTTGTGCATCAGACCTGCGTAGCTGACCAGCAAAGTCAATGTACACAGTGTATCTGTATCTGGCACGCATCCACTGTTTGGTAGTTCAACCACCACTGTTTACTTAGAAGCTGTGAGAAACCACCAGATTGGTATACGCACTGCGTAACAACCCAGTTTAGATGAGCATGAACACACACACACATCCCCCGGGGCAACATAGTGAATACACAAACGGCTGATGACACATTTACAGCTACGTTATCGAAAACAAATCCTTGTCCTTTGTGCCTGCATGTTTTACGGCATTCATATGAATGTTTGCGGCGGTGCCATTAACATTAACGGAATGACAGGTAGAGCTGTGGTTTGTCTATTGCGTCAATTGTTTTCTGAATTTAAATCCAATACACAAACCAACACAAACCTGTAAATTCACACCTACTTTATTTTATTAGTCGGAGTCAATGAAAAGCGACATCAGTTACTCATCAGAAACAAGACAACAGGTTAACCCGAGAGATGTCTTCTTCTTTGAATCGAGAGGGGGATTTTTTTTGTCAAGCAGGAACAGGCTGCAGCTCCGAAAGCCCAAATTCTCTCAGTTCCCCATGTCGTAACACCAGCACCTGAAGAGAGGTGTGTAAAGAACTTCTGGCTGGGCCTTGGGCAGGTTAGAAGCCCAGCCTAGACCTGTAGGAACACACACAGTGGGAGGGCAGTGTCATACCTGAGGATGAATGAAGCATTGTCTCCATGTGCTTGTTTTCCACTGACATCAGAATGAAACCTGTCTCTTCTCGATTCCACGGAGGGTGCTTCCCATTGGACAACTCAGATTTCCCCCTGTGTTTCGTGTAATGATGCTTAGTGTCTGGTTCATGGCCAACCAAAACGCCTGTCTTTGAACAATGGCTTGTAAAGAACTGCTACACTTTCAGTAATGGTGGATTGTAGCTAGGTGTGCAATAGTCAATCAAAACAGTCCTGACCATTAAGTAAGTACTTTTTTTTAAAAATTTGAGTGTTGTATGCTTGCTAATACAGTCTTTTTGAATTGCATGGAGAGGTGAGAGCAATGATATGCCCATCACATGTGACCCCCCCCAGAAACTGGATGCTCAACGCCATCAAAACATACCATTCGGTATATTGCAGTATATCGCACTCAATCCACACACACAAACCCCCTGAAACACTATTAGTGGTGTTATAACAATAATACATGTGATTCTACAAGTTATATTAAATACCCACGAAGGTCAAACATACTAAGTGGTGTAGTTCCCAAATTTCCAATCATTGCGGCATCGGGAGATGCTCTGTTACTCGCCCTCTCTTTCATCCCTCCATCCTTTTTGGTGAACGTTCAAGAAACAAAAACATGGCGGCACTGCTCGGTTGTTCATTACTCCCTTCTGTAAGGAAGGCGGTCGTTCGATCTCCACTCGGCTTGCTTTTAGCTCCAAAATCCAACTCCCTGTCCTCTTCAGGGGTTCCATTTTTCTGCTCTCGTGTAGCCTGCTTAAACCAGAATGAACACTGCGCTCAGTGAAACAATGGTGAGTGCAATGTTCAGTCAGGTTTAGCCAGGCTAGCTCTGCTGCTGCCCCTCGTCCCAATCCTGCTCTGGTGTGTCTGTTGCTTTGCCTACGGCCAAGAAGCGGTGAAAAGTGAGCAGTGGGCTGCACGGGTGTTTTGGTTTTATAGGCCTCACAGGACAACCTCAGATTTTCTTTACTTGAACTGCAGAGAGTTGTAATTTCGGGGAAGGACGGTATGAATTTGACAAGAGGGTTGTGGATGTTGTATGAACATGGCAGCATTCACAGATTGACACACACACACATACACTCACTCACAAATACACACAAACAATCACGGTTTTATATTCTAAGTAGGGACCAAAACATTTATATCAAAATCCTATTTACCCTAACCTTAACTCCAACCCTAAAACTAAACCTAATTGTAACCCTAAGCTTAAAATAGAATTTTTCCTTTTTTGGGACCAGCTAAATGTCCATACTTATCAGAATTGTCCTTGTTTTTCTTTGTGAGGATAGTAAAGTTAGATCACTCACTCACTCACTCACTCACTCACTCACTCACTCACTCACTCACTCACTCACTCACTCACTCACTCACTCACTCACTCACTTACTCACACACACCTACATTGTGGCAAACAGAAGCACCGTGCTGGTCACCTGTTTAAATCGTTTATGTATTTGTATTTTATTAGGGATCCCCATTAGCTGCTGCTTTTCTTCCTGGGTTCCAAACTCTTTAACCTGTCTAGGATCAGCGTGGCGCTAGCGGCACCCCCCCCCCCCCCCCCACTGAAAAACCAGTGCCGCGAAATTCAAAAAAAATATTTTTTTAAAATATTTAACTTTCACACATTAAAGTCCAATACAGCTAATGAAAGACACAGATCTTATGAATCCAGTCAACATTTCCGATTTTTAAAATGTTTTACAGGGAAGACACAATATGTAAAGATGTACATCTATTACCTAAAAACACATTAGCATAATCCACCATCTTTTATTTGTCCACCAACACCAGTAGCCATCACCAATTCGGCTAAACTAAGATATTTATAGCCCCTAACCAACAAAAAAACTCATTAGATGACAGTCTGATAACATATTTATGGTATGGGATAGGTTTTGTTAGAAAAAAGTGCATATTTCAGGTATATGGCATAGTTTACAATTGCACCCACCATCACAAATGGACTAGAATAATTACAATGAGCAACGTGTTTACCTAACTACTAATCATCAAACATTTCGTAAAAATACACAGCATACACGAATCGAAAGACACAGATCCTGTGAATACAGACAATATTTCAGATTTTCTAAGTGTCTTACAGCGAAAACACAATAAATCGTTATATTAGCATAGCACATAGCACATAGCAGCCCAGCATTGATTCTAGCCAAAGTGGGCGATAACGTCAACATCGCCAAAAATATATTAATTTTTTCACTAACCTTCTCAGAATTCTTCAGATGACACTCCTGTAACATCATATTACACAATCCATATAGAGTTTGATCGAAAATGTTTATATTTAGCCACCAAAATCATGGTTAGACAATGTGAAATGTAGACAAGCTGGTAAAGAAAATGTCCTTGCGCCACTTAGACAGTGATCTACTCTTATACATAAATACTCATAAACGTGACTAAAAAATATAGGGTGGACAGGGATTGATAGACAATTTAATTCTTAATACAATTGCGTTATTACATTTTTTAATTTATCCTTACTTTTCAATACAGTTTGCGCCAAGCGAAGCTACGTCAAAAAACATGGCGTCCTAAGCCACTAAAATGTTTCGACAGAAACACGATTTATCATAATAAAAATGTCCTACCTTGAGCTGTTCTTCCAGCAGTATCTTGGGCAAAGGATCCTTTCTTGGGAGAAATCGTCTTTTGGTGGAAAGCTGTCCTCTTGCCATGTGGAAAAGTCAACTGCGTTCGGGATGAACTGAAAAGCGTGCCCAACTTTTCACATCGTTGCAAAAATAAATGTCCCAAAATCGCACTAAACGGATATAAATTGCTATAAAACGCTTTAAATTAACTACCTTATGATGTTTTTAACTCCTATAACGAGTGAAAAGATGACCGGAGAAATATAACAGGCTAAACTAACGCTTGGAACAGGAGAGGGTCGGTGTCTTCCACGCGCGTTACGCAGCTCCCAAAGAATGACTAGCTTCAGAGTTTTTTCATTTGTAGGGCCTGTGAACGCGCAATCGAGCCCGTTGGAATCGTCATCACGTAAAGGCATCCAGGGGAAGACGTAAGAAGTGTCCGTATAGTCATAGCAACGACAGTGCCCTTTTAACTGACTTCAGAAAAGTGGCCAACATGTCTCAAATCTGACTCCATGTCAGGGAAATTGCTGTAGAATGGGCTCTGTTCCACTTAGAGACAAAATTTCAACTCCTATAGAAACTATAGACTGTTTTCTATCCAATAATAATAATAATATGCATATTGTACGATCAAGGATTTTGTGGGAAGCCGTTTAAAAAATTAGCCACATTAGCATAAGTAGTCTAAACAGCGCCCCCATCCCCAACAGGTTAAGACACTTATATTACACACAAAACCAAAGATAAAACACTACATCATATAACACTGTCACACCACCACAACACAAACTATGTGATACCACTGTACAACAATATTACAATGTACGTGTAAAGTGCGTGTGCTAGCGCCCGTGTGTGTATGAGTGTGTCTGTACCTGTGTCTCTTCACAGTCCCCACTGTTCCTGAAGGTATCCGTTTTTTTTCTTCTACTGATTGTACTGAATAGAGTTCCATGTAGCGATGGCGCTATGTAGTACTGTGCGCCTCCCATAGTCTGCTCTGGACTTGGGGATTGTGAAGAGACCTCTGGTTGCATGACTTGTGGAGTTTGCATGGGTGTCCGAGCTGTGTGCTAGTAGTTTAAACAGACAGCTCAGTGCATTCAGCTTGTCAACACCTCTTAAAGAAACGAGTAGTGATAAAGTCAATCTCTCCTCCACTTTGAGCCATGACAGATTGGCACGCATATCATTAATGTGAAGTTTCCATGTACATTTAAGGGCAACTCCTCATTACCCACCACAGACCAACAAATGGTCTTTACATCAACAACATAGGAATCACTACAAAACGTATTGTATGACCTCTTATATAGTATGTTAGGCCCAGCATTTGGAACTGTGGTTTTCCTTGTTATGGCTACTATATTGTGATCACTACATCCTACGGATTTGGATACTGCTTTAAAGCAAAGTTCTGCAGCATTGGTAAAGACGTGATTAATACATGTTCAGGGTTTCATTTATGTGCTGTTTGTAACTACCCTGGTAGGTTGACTGATAACCTGAACCAGGTTGCAGGCACTAGTTACAGTTTAAAGCATTCTCTTTAGCGGGCAGCCTGATGAAAGCCAGTCAATATTTAAATATTTGATTGTTTTCATTGCTTTCAAGCTTATTAGAAGTAGCCATGCTCATGTTATTCATGTTAGTGCAGGGTGAGCTGCACACAGTGTACTTCCTACTAGGGCACACCGTCAACAGCTTACAGTATAACTCTGGTTCATAGGTACATGATTACTGTATACAATAGCTGTGGGATCAGCAGAGGCATTCAGGGCAGTAAGAGGGCCATAAATTATGTTACTTACATTGTGTCTTCCAACGCCCCTGGGATAATGTACATTTTCTGAAGCATTATGACAACTCAGCGACGTAATGGTAGGTATTAACAGGGTTTGGGTCATTGATAAGTCATTGTCTTAACGCAGCCTTATAATGCTGTGAAAGGATCCAGGAACCCAAATGATTTGGGTGGATCCCATCCTCCTTTATAAAACGAGCTTTGCTTCCAGAACGTGTCAACATTTTCAATAAATGTTACATCCACAGAGCCGCAATGGTCTTGTCGCCAGTTATGGAGGGCTAAAATTCTGCTGAAACGTTAAATTCCACGATTTAGAATAGAGAAATCCGCCCATTCCAACCCCTCACACAATTTGTTGAACCTTTCACAGGCCCACGAGAAGCAGGAAAGCTTACGCCTGCCAGGTCCAGATCTCCCACAGCAGGCAGCGCCCGTCAGATCCAGAGAGAGGGAAAGGAGCCAAACTTGACGACGAAGCCGCCACTGGAGTCAGCATAGTTGGAGGCAGAATCGCCGTCGCTGACAAAGGCAATCCCAGCGATGAAGGCGCAGGTAGATCAGGCACCAGTGCAGCGAAGCTATTCCTTAGTCATTTGTGACATGGGACCAGCGCTGATTGGAACAATCTTCCTGCTATTCTCCGTCTACTTCACTACAGGATGGAGGAGGGGAAGCAGATATAGACGACTTCCTTGGCAGGCAAGTTCCAGGTAGCACAGGCCATTCGGATAGGGACAGATGACAAGGCGGCGAAACATCTATCAGACCCAGCGGCGTCCAGCCATAGGAGTTTAAGCATAGCCACCTCATTACTTAATTGGAACTCCTCATTGGAACTCCAGATTATTATGCTCTCGTCCAGGACAATATTAACAAACACAGCTTCAACAGCACTGGAAACGTTTGTTAGCTAATCCAGGCGAAGTGGGCTCCATTGCAACCTAGTTAGCTAACTGGCTAAGTTGTAGCAGGTGTTGACACAAACACTTATGAACAAAACAAAATACCGAAGCAACAGGTCGAGGCGCAGGAGGTATCCGAGTTCGTGACAGGAACTACTCCAGGAAGTGACGTCAGATGGCATGAAACTTACCCCCTGCATAGATGCCACTGCAGCTCTCAGAGTATGGCAATACATTCAACATGTGAATAGAAACCAACTCTGGGTGAGAGAGTTTGAAATAGAACATATACAATACATAAAGAACACATTTATGATTAATCATAAGTCAGATATTTAAAAAAAGAGCAATCTATTTCCAGATATTTCCACAGTCCCCTACCAAGCTGAGACCTTTTCATATGTTTTCAATAGCGTGTGTACATGATTAAGGGCCTGACATATTGCTGCCCATTCTGGATCCAATTCCCACCTATTTACCAAATATCAGGACCTGTAACCTGGTATCCATGACGTGGCGCTGTTAAACGTCGTCAAGATCTGCATCTGTCAAGCTGTTCACGGTTCATTAATATTCAAACCATAGATTGCTGGGCTGTAGAAACCAACCGTGACTGATTAGAGCCGAAAGCGTTTGCCAAGCGCCCAACCTGACTCCATGCAACTCTCTCTGAGGGATAGGAGGAGAAAGGGAGCAAGGAGGAGAGTAGCTATCAGTTGCTCTCATAGGTTTTTGGTGGTTAATTCTTGCATTGATTTATTGTATCATGGTGCACAGGTGTATGAGTCCTGAATGTCATGATGGTAAATCATGCTCAATTTGCATAATTAGCAAGGTCGTTAATGTGACCGCTTCTCTGGCAGCTTGATATATTAGCTTGATGATGTGAGATTGTGTGATATTATACAACGAGTGGGTCTAAATCCTGAATACTGATTGGTTAAAAGCGTATTCCAGCCTGTGTCTATTCCACAAGTTACCACCGGCTAAATCTATGACGTTAAAATGCCTATTTACTCTGTTCCATCTCACTGCGCAATCCATTGTCTCATCAGCCCAGCCAGGTAATTTATAAACTTCATCTCCACAATAAAAAGCATCTAGACATTATCTCAAACTTCTTTTAGACTGACATTTAGTTTTCAACAGCGGAGATTTGTATAAACCTTGCCGTCTGTCTCTCCGACATTTGCAACATTGTTTCAATATTCAAATACATTCAATCTTCAACTGTCCCATAGTAATGAACGTGTAGGGGTCGGGAATTGGGATGAGAGAGAGAGGCATGCAGCGTTTCACAGCCAGTCGAAATCATGAATCAGCTGGCATAATTTCTATGGATATATACAAAGAAATGTCAATTGACAAAAGGTCAAACGAAACGAAATGCAGCTAGTTTGCAGTCTTTCCAGCTTCAGTTTGAAGTGATTGTGTTAGCTGTGTTGTTGGCTAGCTCCTCTGAACAACAGCTTCAGTTTGAAGTGATTGTGTTAGCTGTGTTGTTGGCTAGCTCCTCTGAACAACAGTGTCCTAACGAGAGAGCACATTTTCTATGTCAGGCGAAATTGCGCCTCATTAGCTCATTGTTATGGATGTATCCAAATAAATGTCACTAGAAAACAGCTTAAACAAATGCGGCTACTGTTGTTATTCTTCCTGCACTGTTTGACGTGACTGTAAGTTAGACGTAAATGGCTATCTAGCAAGCAAGGGATAAGAATGTTGCCAGCCAGATGGCAATGGAACATTTAGAATGAACGGCTGGGTCGCGTCCATAGATACAGAACATTTACATTTACATTTAAGTCATTTAGCAGACGCTCTTATCCAGAGCGACTTACAAATTGGAACAAAGAGACTGAACGACAGGGTCGCGTCTCTGGCAACCGAACCAATAGGATGAACGAACAGTCAGCTAGGGTAGCAACCCTAGAATTGTTTCAGGACTATATCTTATGGAAGGATGAAATAGTATGAATACATTCATCAAAATAATGTTTTTAATGAAAATATGTCAATCATGATTTGAATATGTTGGTTACCCATGGTATAAAAGTGATAATGTCCTCGAAGACTGTGTTTATCCTCCAAACACCGGCTTCCTGGGCATTATCACTTAAATAAAAGACAGTGTGAGTTTGTCAGAGCAGTGTTTACTTTAGATACAACCTGATATGAGATTGACCGTTGGGAAAAAGAAAGGGAAAACACTGAACAGGTTCCAGAGCTGTTACAGTAGGCTTTTTGTTGAGTCAGTTGTTTAGTCTTTTGACGTGTGCTTGGGAAATTGTTAGTCATTTTAATAGCTAGAACACTCTTAATTGTTAAATGCTACCACACTCATAAAGATACAGCATCTCTCTTTCCTTAGAATGAGACAATTTTACAAACAAGCAGGGAGCATACAAGTTGAAAAAGGGGTATACTTTCAACACTTTAGTAAAACAATTTGGTTACCTCTAGACTACTGACTTTCCTGACTGTAGGCCTACCTCGTTGGAACTAACTGGTTAGACCAGCCGAGAATGGATCCTCATTCCCTCTTTTGTCCACTAGGTGGCCTCATACTACAGCCGATTCAGTGGTCCTATCCTACTCGCGTTTAGGGACATGCTGTCTACTATATCAATCAAAAGCTATTACGCAAACCGGTAGAGTTGCAACCCATTTGATGCATTGCAAAGCAATTGGGGTGTGTTTGTTTTGCTGTAATGTTGGTTGCCACAATAGGCCTAACACAAAACAATACAATACTGTCATCCAAATTAAGTTGTGTTTCATTAGAAGCCAAGAAATATACACTATATGTATGTTTTCCATAATCTCAACTATATCCATCTGGCGCTCACGATAAGAGAAAGAAGCATGTTTCACCAAAGAAGGAAAGCTAAACCAAGAGGAGATTGTTTAAAATATGTCTGGGGCATTTTCCAGTCCCTCCAGGATTGCCGCAGCAAAATCAAGCATTTTTGCCAGCAAATATCACAAACAATTCCCACAAAATCCTGGAAAGACTGATTTTGCTTTATCACCTTCTGTTAGATGTTTATATATTTGTACAGTTTGATTGATTAAATCCCATTTGGAGGTGTCATTCTCTCTCAGCCTGGCCTCCTGTGACTCCACACATGATGAAACAATGAATCCTCGAAAATGATTTGGCAAGATATATGAGGAGGAACAAAAGTTCAGAGTGAGATTTGGGGTTGGCATTGTCATAGGTCAAGAGCCTATGCACTGATATCACTGAGATAACCACCAGTAAACTCAGTAGAATAAATTACTCAAGAGTCTCAGAAGGACTACTTGACATTCAGGAGAAGGACATTGTTACCATGTTATTACAAAACAACATACTTGTACACTAAGCAATCATATTTTTCCTCTCAAAGGAAATCTATGTGGAGATACCATTGTGGTTATATTCATTGAAATGTATTTTCACCTTCTGTCTTCAATGCATGTAAACTATGTTTTTTTTACAGTAGAACAGTGTTTTCCAAACATTCCATCAGGGACACCCAGACATTCCACTCCCTAAATATGTGATGGTTGAAAACTGACACTCTCGGGTTTACAACTGATGTCCGAAAATTGTACAGTTTGGCCAGTGTATCGGTGAGGAGTACGTCCTATCGACCAAAATCATACTTTCTAGATGTGTTATTTATTTAACCATAAGTGACACAGTTAGTATAGTTTTGTGACATGACTGTGGCAAGACCATCAAACAACTTTTGGTTCAGTGAATTATACAGGAATACCAGTGTTCTCTAAAACCCTTCCCAGAATGGTAATGGACACTGCTGGGAATGTTCTTAGACTTTAAATGGTTTGCAGTGTTAACTTCTTTCGGGATTGGTGTCCCTTCCACGGGACGGTTGAGCTAACGTAGGCTAATGCGATTAGCATGAGGTTGTAAGTAATACGAAAATTACCCAGGACATGGACATATCTGATATTGGCAGAAAGCTTAAATTCTTGTTAATCTAACTGCACTGTCCAATTTACAGGAGCTATTACAGTGAAAGAATACCATGCTATTGTTTGAGGAGAGTGCACAGTTTTGAACATGAAAAGTTATTAATAAACAAATTAGGCACATTTGGGCAGTCCAGATACAACATTTTGAACAGAAATGCAATAGTTCATTGGATCAGTCTAAAACTTGGTGCATACACTGCTGCAATCTAGTGGCAAAAATCTAAATTGCACCTAGTCTGGAATAATACATTATGGCCTTTCTATTGCATTTCAAAGATGATGGTACAAAAGAACAGTTCGTTTTTTCTTTGTATTATCTTTTACCAGATCTATTGTGTTATATTCTCCTACATTCCTTTCACATTTCCCCAAACTTCAAAGTGTTTCCTTTCAAATGGTACCAATAAATTGCATATCCTTGCTTCAAGGCCTGAGCTACGGGCATTTAGATTTGGGTATGTAACTTTTAGGCGAAAACTGAAAAAAGGGGACTGATCCTTAAGAGCAAATCAACTTATATTTGAGATTCTTCAAAGTAGCCACCCTTTGCCTTGATGACAGCTTTGCACACTATTGGCATTCTCTCAACCACCTTCATGAGGAATGCTTTTCCAACAGTCTTGGAGGAGTTCCCACATATGCTGAGCACTTGTTGGCTGCTTTTCCTTCACTCTGCTGTCCAACTCATCCCAAACCATCTCAATTGGGATGAGGTTAGGTGATTGTGGAGGCTAGGTTATCTCCATCACTTCCCTTCTTGGTCAAATAGCCCTTACACAGCCTGGAGGTGTGTTTTGGGTCATTGTCCGGTTGAAAAACACATGATAGTCCCACTAAGCGTAAACCAGATCGGATGGCGTATCACTGCAGAATGCTGTGGTAGCCATGCTGATTAAGTGTGCTTTGAATTCTAAATAAATCACAGACAGTGTCACCTGCAAAGCACCCCCACACAATCACACCACCTCCTCCATGCTTCACGGTGGGAACTACACATACGGAGATCATCCGTTCACCTACTCTAAGTCTCACAAAGACACAGTGGTTGGAAATCTCAAATCAGACCAAAGGACAGATTTCCACCGGTCTAATGTCCATTGCTCGTGGTTCTTGGCCCAAGCAAGTATCTTCTTTTTATTGGTATCCTTTTTTTCTTGAACTGCACTGTTGGTTAAGGGCTTGTAGGCATTTCACGGTAAAGTCTACACTTGTTGTATTCGGCGCATGTGACAAATAAAGTGTGATTTCATTTGATTATAGTAGTGGTTTCTTTGCAGCAATTCGACCATCAAGGCCTGATTCCCGTAGTCTCATCTGAACAGTTAATTTTGAGATGTGTCTGTTACTTCAACTATGTGAAGCATTTATTTGGGCTGCAATCTGAGGTGCAGTTAACTCTAATGAACTTGTCCTCTGCAGCAGAGGTAACTCTGGGTCTTCCTTTCCTGTGGTGGTCCTCATGAGAGCCAGTTTCATCATAGCGCTTGATGGTTTTTGCGACTGCACTTGAAGTAACTCTCAAAGTTCTTGAAATGTTCCATATTGACTGACCTTCTGTCAGGACCCGGTGTGAGAAAGTCACTAATAATCGGCAGAACCCAGAAGATGAGGCAGACACAGCAGTACTAGAGACGGTGGTTTAATCAAAGGAAAGATCTTCCGGCAAAAATATAAATCCACAACGTCCAAAACAAAAGCCAAGAGACAAAAATAGATATCTTCCAAAATACAAAGAAAATCCACAAAGTGGTAAGAACAGCAAGGGAAAAAACAAACCTCAAAAGACTAATCCAAAATAAACAAGAACAATACCAGAGAACCTCTGGAAACTCCAACAAGAGAAAAAGTTAACAGCAGGGCTGTGGCTGGGTGCTAACGTACAAACACTGAGCAAAGAACTGAGGAACACACAGGGTTTAAATACTAACAAGGGAACGACATACAGGTGCAAACAATAATTAGAGCAAGGAAAAAACAAAAGGTTCAAAAAAGGTGCAATGGGGACATCTAGTGACCAAAAATCAGAACAGTCCTGGCCAAAACCTGACACCTTCATGTCTTAAAGTAATGATGAATTGCTGTTTCTCTTTGCTTATTTGAGATGTTCTTGCCATAATATGGACTTGGTCTTTTACCAAATAGGGGTATTTTTTGAATATCACCCCTACCTTTTTTTATTTTTTTATTTATTTATTTTTTTACCTTTATTTAACTAAGCAAGTCAGTTAAGAACAAATTCTTATTTTCAATGACGGCCTAGGAACAGTGGGTTAACTGCCTGTTCAAGGGCAGAACGACAGATTTGTACCTTGTCAGCTCGGGGATTTGAACTTGCAACCTTCCGGTTACTAGTCCAACGCTCTAACCACTAGGCTACGCTGCCTTGTCACAACACAACTGATTGTCTCAAACACATTTTAGAAGGAAAGAAATTCCACATTGAACATTTAACAAGCTACACCTGTTAATTGAAATGCATTCCAGGTGACTACCTCGTGAAGCTGGTTGAGAGAATACCAAGAGTGCAAAGCTGTCATCAAGGCAAAGGGTGGCAATTTGAAGAATCTCAAATAAAAAAAATAATTTTGATTTGTTTAACATTTTTTAGTTACAACATGATTCCTTATGTGTTATTTCATAGTTTTGATGTCTTCACTATTATTCTACAATGTAGAAAATAGTACAAATAAATAAAAACCCTTGAATTAGGTGTGTCCAAAATTCGACTGGTATTGTATGTACACGATCACACTCGGGTAGACAGGGAAATCAGTGGCAGATTCTACTGAGATTCGTCCAATTAAGATGCTCAAATTGTTCCCACATTGGAAATTACATGCAAATAGAATGCCTATCGGGGACAATGCTAATAACCATTACCCAGTACACTAAACCCAGCGTTTTTTGAAGAGAAGGCTATTATTTAAATTCTGTTCTCTTCTAATCTGCACAATTACAGCTGTGTACACTAGGACTAGTTCCCCTAATGAGCTGGGGTGATTGTGTTTGTTGGCCCACGCATTGATCTGGGCCTGGTTTTGGATGGCAGTGCAAGCAGCTGTTTCCCCACCGCACTACTATCAGTGACACACGAAAGTGGGAGTAAAACAATACTTTTTTAAAGGTGCGCTGTGCAGAAATCGCTCTTCCATTTCCTGCTTGCAAAAATTCGAATAGTTCGTCTAATTTCAGTTTGTGACAAAACAAGCAAGTATAGTGTAGAGAATCATTGTACCATGTTAAATATTGTTTGAAATGATGTCCTTTTATGTTATGAATGCATTGAGCAATGTGTGATTAAATTAAGCATTTTGAAAGACACATTTCATACATTCTCTGCTCCCAAAAAAACAGCAGAGACCTCCATAAATTTCAAGCCGGTCCATGCTGGTCTATACTGGTCGGATGTTGACATGGTCTAGCTGATTCTGCTGGCCGACCAGCATGGTCTAGCTGGTCAAGCTAGCCTGATCAGCATGGTCTAGCTCAGGGGTGTCAAACTCATTATTGTGTAGCAATAAATTAATTGATGAATTAATCAATCTATGTACTGTACATGCAAAAACACAGATATTGAAACAAACAATTCGAAAAATCTAACTGCAGTAGAGCATGCTGGGAAATATGATAATGGCTCTCACGAACACGACAGTCATATTTGTCACTGATGACAAGAATATGACATCAATCTCAGGCAATCGGGAATTATGACTTCATATCTGCCCACTCAGAATCAATTACAGTGGAATTGTGTTTTGTTTTTATGAATGGCCTGCTGTGTCAGCCACGCAACTCAACAGACATTGTTCTCAGGCCAGGAGAGAGGAAATAAGAATGTCTAATCAAATGCTAATTGAGCCACAGGGTCCGATACTCATCGGCAATTGACACATACTGCCTTATCCTGATTGATCTGCTTCCTTGGAAAATGGAAGCCGTGCATGTTACCTGATGGTTTTCCCTTTTCCCTCTCCTCAACCAGATTGGTTGTTTTTGGTCATTACCCAAGAAACAGGCTGCGACTGATAAGGCCTCCCCCAACGCCATCTTGTTTATTTCCTCACAACACTTCTCCTTAGGGGTTGGAGGTTTATGCGTGTGTGCGTATTTGTAAATTGGAGGGGAACCAGACCAAGCTCACACCAGAAAAGCAAATATTGGGCAACGTGGCCATAGACATACTTTAGGGTGAGCGGCTATTATTCTTCCCCTTTAACCAAGCAGCAAATCGCTCTGGAGCTACTGCTGCTGACGACAGCCATTGGGGGCTTATCTAGCCAGATAATCAGTGTGTCTGGAAGCCGAGGGTATTTCTGTTTCACGACCGATTTGGATGGGGGTGATTTGGGTGACTTGCAGCAGTGATTATGGAGAATGGGAGAATGCTGTATCTCTATAGCAAGCTGCCCTTTTGGCTATGGTGCCAGACATGTAATAGCTGTTGGATTTGATCCAGAAAACCTGTGATGGATGAAATATGATTGGGATTCCAAATACGTGCACATAACAAGTAGCTAACGTAATGAATATGTGTTTTTGCGCCACAAACACGCCTTGTAGAAGCGAACTACTCTTTACATTGTGCCTCTCCAAGAAATCACTCCCAGACTGGAGCTACCCCACTTGGCAAAACTGGTTGAATTAATGTTTTCTCCACGTTATTTGAACTTCAAAAGTGTATGTAATGAGGTTGAATCAACGTGGTAAACAAATTAGGTTTGCAAAAAGTAATCAACGTAAGGGCATTTATAATTTTTTTCACCCAACTTTTAACCTATACCCAATGGGATGGTGAAGTGTTTTGTTTAAATCACGTTTATTGACTATTCAACCAAATGTAAATCAAAACTAAACATTGAACTGAAGTCTGTGCCCAGTGGGACCTTACTTTACAGTAGGTCAAGTCATAACTGCGTAACAGTGCTGCTATAAATAATCCTAAGGGCTCTGTTCAATCTGTATCGCAGAAATTCAGCGTTACAGGGTGATTGAAATGTAACTTCTCTGCGCTACGGATCCCTTTAGCGGGATCATTTTCCTAAACAACCGATGAATTGCAGGGCGCAAAATATTACAAAAAATATTTATAATCATGCACTCACAACTGAAATACACCAAAACACAGTTTAGCTTGTTGTTAATCCACCTATCGTGTCAGATTTTGAAAATATGCTTTGCAGCGAAAGCAATCCAAGCTTTTGTGAGTATCAATCAATGCTACAACAGCTAGCCCCAAATTAGCATGGTCACGAAAGTCAGAAAAGCAATACAATTAATCGCTTACCTTTGATAATCTTTGGATGTTTGCACTCACGAGACTCCCAGTTACACAATAAATGTTATTTTTGTTCGATAAATATTACTTTTATAACAAAAAAACGCCATTTGGGTTGCGCGTTATGTTCAGAAAACTACAGCCTCGTTCCGGTCCTGAAAGGCAGAAGAAAATTCCCAAACGTATCAGATTCAAAAATATTACAAAAAATATTTATAATCATGCAATCATAAGTGAAATATATCAAAACACAGCTTAGCTTGTTGTTAATCCACCTATCGTGTCAGATTTTGAAAATATGCTTTACAGCGAAAGCAATCCAAGCTTTTGTGAGTATCAATCAATGCTAGATCAGTTAGCCTTATATCAGCTTGGTTAGCTTGGTCACGAAAGTCAGAAAAGCAATAAAATGAATCGCTTACCTTTGATAATCTTCAGATGTTTGCACTCACGAGACTCCCAGTTACACAACAAATGTTCTTTTTGTTCGATAAATATTACTTTTATAACAAAAAAACGTCATTTGGGTTGTGCGTTATGTTCAGAAAACCAAAGCCTCGTTCCGCTTGACGAAAATTCCAAAAAGTATCCGTAATGTTCGTAGAAACATGTCAAATGTTTTCTATAATCAATCCTCAGGTTGTTTTTAACAAACATAATGTCACGTTCCTGACCTGTTTTCTGTTGTTTGGTATGTGTTTAATTGGTCAGGGCGTGAGTTTTGGGTGGGTAGTCTATGTTATGTGTTTTCTATGTTGGGTTAATGGGTTGCCTGGTATAGCTCTCAATTAGAAGCAGGTGTTTGGCGTTTCCTCTAATTGAGAGTCATATTAAGGTTGGTTGTTTCACATTGTTTGTTGTGGGTGGTTGTCTTCCGTGTCTGTGTATGTTGACCCACACGGGACTGTTTCGGTATGTTTGTTCGTTCGGTTTTTGTGTAGTCTGTTTTCCCTGTTCGTGCGTTCTTCGTGTTACATGTAAGTTCGTAAGTTTAGGTCTGTTTAGTTCGTTTTGTTATTTTGTTTTTCTAAAGTGTTATTTTGTGTTTCGTTGTTTTGTCAAATAAATCATTATGAATTCACACCCCGCTGCACTTTGGTCCAATCCTTGCTACTCCTCTTCGGATGAAGAGGAGGAGGAGGCCCGTTACACATAATCGATAATATTTCAACCGGACCGTAACCTATTCAATAAAAGACAGAAAGAAAATGGAGAGCTACCCCTCTCGCGCGCAGGAACTAATCGCTAATTTTTCCAAATAAAAGCTTGAAACTATGTCTAAAGCCTGGTCACAGCCTGAGGAATCTGGTTGATACCCCTTTAAATGGAGGAGGGGCAAGCAATGGAACAGGGATAAAAATAAAATAAAAATTTGAGTGCACTGCATTTTTTCTTTCTTTATCCATGTTCCATTGAAATGCTTTCGCTGTAAAGCATTTTCCAATGGCTGAGTTCTTCAGGTTTTCCCCTGAAAAATCAGTTCTGTTATACTCACAGACAATATTCTGACAGTTTTGGAAACTTTAGAGTGTTTTCTATCCTTATCTGTCAATTATATATTCATATTCTAATATCTGAGCCTGAGAAATAGTCAGTTTACCTTGGGAACGTTATTTTTCCAAATAAAAAAATTCTGCCCCCTAGCTGAAAGAGGTTAACTTCTTCTGGCTGCATGCCCGACGTCGGTACACTTATGACAACAGCCAGCTCAAGTGCAGGGCGCGAAATTCAAAATATATATTTTTTAAATATTTAACTTTCACACATTAACAAGTCCAATACAGCATATGAAAGGTACACATCTTGTGAATCCAGCCAACATGTCCGATTTTTAAAATGTTTTACAGCGAAAACAGCACGTATATTTATGTTAGCTCACCACCAAATACAAAAAAGGACAGACATTTTTCACAGCACAGGTAGCATGCACAAAGCCAACCTAACTAACCAAGACCCAACCAAACTAACCAAGAAACAACTTCATCAGATGACAGTCTTATAACATGTTATACAATAAATCTATGTTTTGTTCGAAAAATTTGCATATTTGAGCTATAAATCAGATTTACATTGCAGCTACCATCACAGCTACCGTCACAAATAGCACCGAAGCAGCCAGAGTAATTACAGACACCAACGTCAAATACCTAAATACTCATCATAAAACATTTTTGAAAAATATATGGTGTACAGCAAATGAAAGACAGGCATCTTGTGATTCCAGCCAATATTTCCGATTTATTAAGTGTTTTACAGCGGAAACACAATATAGCATTATATTAGCTTACCACAATAGCCAGAAACACAAGCCATTTACCAGCAGCGAAAGTTAGCGATCGTAACAAACCAGCAAAAGATATATAATTTTTGACTAACCTTGATAAGCTTCATCAGATGACAGTCCTATAACATCAGGTTATACATACACTTATGTTTTGTTTGAAAATGTGCATATTTAGAGCTGAAATCAGTGGTTACACATTGTGCTAACGTAGCTTCTTTTTCCCAGAATGTCCGGATATTTTTCTGACTCTCACATATTCTGACCAAATAACTATTCATACACATTACTAAAAAATACATGTTGTATAGGAAATGATAGACACACTAGTTGTCACGCCCTGGCCTTAGTATTATTTGTTTTCTTTATTATTTTAGTTAGGTCAGGGTGTGACATGGGGATTGTTTGTGTTTTGTCGGATTTGGGTGATTATATGGTAAAGGGGGTGTTGGGTGTAGTGTATGGGTTTGTGTTGAGTGCATGTGTCTAGCTGTGTCTATGTTGGTTTAGTTGTCTAGGAGAGTCTATGGTTGCCTGAATGAGTTCCCAATTAGAGACAGCTGATTTCTGTTGTCTCTGATTGGGAGCCATATTTAGGGTAGCCATAGGCTTTCATTTGATTGTGGGTAATTGTCTATGTTATACGTTTGTAGCCTGTGTATGCACTACGTTAGATTAGCTTCACGATCGTTTATTGTTTTGTTTAGTGTGTAAGTGTTTTTGTTTCGTTTTGCCTTCGTCATCAATAAAAGAGATGGCGTATTTTCCAAATGCTGCGTTTTGGTCCGTCAATCCTCCACACGATCGTGACACTAGTTCTTAATGCAATCGCAGTGTTAGAATTCTAAAAATAACTTCATTACGACATAAGGCTTACGTTATGGCGAGCAAGTGCCCAAAACGTGGGCGCAAAACTAATAGTACACAGTTCGACAGATATATGAAATAGCATCATAAAATGGGTCCTACTTTTGCTGATCTTCCATCAGAATGTTATACAAGAGGTCCTTTGTCAAGAACAATCGTTGTTTGGATTTAGAACGTCCTTTATCCCTCTTGAATTGGCAAGCGCACTAGCCAAGTGGCGCGAAGCTCTCCTTCCTGAACAAAGGCACACAACGCAACACGCCTAACGTCCCGAATAAATTTCAATAATCTAATAAAACTATATTGAAAAAACATACTTTACGATGATATTGTCACATGTATCAAATAAAATCAAAGCCGGAGATAGTAGTCGCCTATAACTACAGCTTTTCAGAAGGCAATTCCAGGTCCATCCTCGCGCTTTCCAGAAAACAGGAAATGGGTGACACGTCATTCCAAGAGCATTTATTCCACCTCAGACCAAGATAAACACTCCATTTCTTCTCTCACTGCCTCTTGACATCTAGGGGAAGGTGTATGACGTGCATGTATACTAATACGTATCATGCCCATTTATAGGCAGGACCTAGAACAGAGCCTCGATTTCAGACTTTCCACTTCCTGGTCAGGAGGTTTGTGCCAAATGAGTTCTGTTTTACTCACAGATATAATTCAAACGGTTTTAGAAACTAGAGAGTGTTTTCTATCCAATAGTAATAATAATATGCATATTGTACGAGCAAGAATTGAGTACGAGGCCGTTTGAAATGGGCACCTTTTATCAGAGCTACTCAATACTGCCCCTGCAGCCAGAAGAAGTTAAGGAGAAGTTTATCTTTAATCGTATGTTAAACACATGTGTCTTAGATCAATGTTTATGATGAGTATTTCTGTAATTTAATGTGGCTCTCTGCACTTTCACTGAATGTTTGTTTGAGACAATGCATTTCTTAACTTAATGCTGCAATTTCAAAGGAGGTTTATAGACATAAAGATGAACTTTATCGGACAAAACACACATTTATTGTCTAACATGGAGTCCTGGGAGTGCCATCTGATGAAGATCATCAAAGGTTAGTGATTAATTTAATCGCTATTTCTGACTTTTGTGAGCCCTTTCCTTGGCTGGAAAATGGCTGTATGGTTTTCTGTGACGAGGCGCTGACCTAACATAATCGCATGGTGTGCTTTCGCAGTAATGCCTTTTTGAAATCGGACACTGTGGTTGGATTTACAAGAAGTTTATCTTTAAAATGGTGTATAATATTTTTATGTTTGAGGAATTTTAATTATGGGATTTCTGTTGTTTTGAATTTGGCACCCTGCAATATCACTGGCTGTTGTCGAGGTGAGACGCTACCATCCCACTTGTACCATAGAGGTTAACTTCTCTAGGATAGGGGGCAGCCTTTTCACTTTGGATGAATAGCGTGCCAAGAGTGAACTGCCTCCTACTCTGTCCCAGATGCTAATATATGCATATTATTATTACTATTGAATATAAAACACTCTGAAGTTTCTACAACTGTTTGAATGATGTCTGTGAGTATAACAGAACTCATATGGCAGGCAAAAACCTGAGAAAAAATCCAAACAGGAAGTGAGAATTCTGAGGCTGGTCGATTTTCAACTCATTGCCTATTGAAATCCCAGTGAGATATGGATCTGTTTGCACTTCCTACGCCTTCCACCAGATGTCAACAGTCTGTAGAACGTTGAATGAAGCTTCTAATGTGATGTGGGGCCGGATGGGAGGTGTTTGAGTCAGTGGTCTGGCAGAGTGCCAGTTCCTGGTCACGCCATTCTACATGATATCGACTTGCGTTCCATTACTTCTATAGACACAAAGGAATTCTCCGGTTGGAACGTTATTGAATATTTATGATAACAACATCCTAAAGAGTGATTCTCTACTTAGTTTGACAAGTTTATTCGACCTGTAATATAACTTTTAGAAGTTTTCGTCTGACGTTCGCCTGGATCTGCGCGAGCGTTTGGATATGTGTACTATACGTGCTAACAGAAGTAGCTACTTGGACATAAATAATGGACATTATCGAACAAAACAACAATTTATTGTGGAACTAGGATTCCTGGGAGTGCATTCTGATGAAGATCATCAAAGGTAAGGGAATATTTATGATGTAATTTCGTATTTCTGTTGACTCAAACATGGCGGAGAATGTTGTTTATGCCGTCTCAGATTATTGCATGGTTTGCTTTTTCCGTAAAGTTTTTTTTAAATCTGACACAGCGGTTGCATTAAGAACAAGTGTATCTTTAATTCTATGTAAAACATGTATCTTTCATCAAAGGTTATGATGAGTATTTCTGTTATTTGATGTGGCTCTCTGCAATTTCTCCGGATATTTTTGGAGGCATGTCTGAACATGGCGCCAATGTAAACTGAGATGTGTGGATATAAATATGCACATTATCGAACAAAACGTACATGTATTGTGTAACATGATGTCCTATGACTATCATCTGATGAAGATCAAAGGTTAGTGACTAATTTTATCTCTATTTCTGCTTTTTGTGACTCCTATCTTTGGCAGGGAAAATGGCTGTGTTTTTCTGTGGCTATTTACTGACCTAACATAATCGTTTGGTGTGCTTTCGCCGTAAATCCTTTTTGAAATCAGACATGTTGGCTGGATTCACATGTGTAGCTTTAGTTTGGTGACTTTCATGTGTGATTTCATGAAAGATTGATTTTTATAGTAATTTATTTGAATTTGGCGCGCTGCATTTTTACTGGCTTTTGGCCAAGTGGGACGTTAGCGTCCCACATATCCCAGAGAAGTTTTAAGAGCCAATTTTTCGTCTCTACTCAGGTTATCGTAAGATTTGTGTTTCTGTTTGTCTTTCAGTAGGTCACCTACATCACTTTCAACAAGCCTGCAGAAAGTTTCTATGGAAGCATTGCATTTGAGGGAGGTATGAATTAACTTTTTGCTCTGAATATTGTTCTCAGGTAGCTCAGCCTGGCTAATACCTCCATCTATTGGTTAACTCACGGCATGGCAGGTAAGGCTATTGACTGATGTGGTAGACTGTAAATTTCTCACTGAGGATGACATTTCGAGTGGAGTCGTGATTTTCACTTTTATCAAAGACCTCTCATAATCTCAGACTACGGAAGAATTTAAATAGGTCTATCTGGACGCTAATGTCATTGATGTCTGTGGTGGGTACAAAGGATAATTCCTTATTTAGAACACCGAGGTGGGTTTTAATGTCAGGGTCTTATTTGATAAGTTAAACCTGTTCAGGCTGCAGGGTGAATATTGAAAAAACTGGAAAATATGTGCACATTTTCAAACGGCCTCCTAAGAAACTTTTTATTTTACAATATGCATATATTTACTACTGTTGGATAGATAACAGTCTATAGTTTCTAAAAAGGTTTGAATTATTTCTCTAAGTCGAACAGAAATATTTTTACAGACATTTTCCCAGCCGAATTGAGATTTCCAAAATGCGATGTGTCTCTTTAAGACCTTGTCTATAAAAGGTCATTAGACTTAGGACCGTAGAAACACGTCACACGCCTTCATCAGGCTGTAATGCGGAAGTGAGAATTGAAAGCAGTCGAATATCTCGTCCATGGACTGAATAACACACCTTCTTGTGAGACCTGCGCAGTTAAAAAAAATTTCCGGGCGCGAAGCATAATTTGGTCTCGGCTACTGGAAGAAGGTCGATAACGGTGAATATGATCTCTGACTTCGATATTATTTGATACATGTCACAAAATCATCCTAAAGTATGTTTTTTCAATATCCTTTAATTATATTATTGCAATTTATTCTGGACGTTAGATGTGATACAACGGAAGAATTTTTTGAAGAAAGACAGATTAGCGCCGCAATGCTATTGTGCTTGCTAACCAAAGAGGGAAATAGTTCGTTCTGGAACCCAACTAAAGACTCTACTGGACATTGGACCCCGTTACAATATTCTGATGGAATATCAACAAAGATAAGGACCCAATTTGGGATGCTTTTTCATATATCTGTCGAACTGTTGTATGCTAACTCTGCTAACTGTGCTAGGCTAGCGCTTGACTTATGCTAGTGCTGCCTTATGCTAGCTTATGTTGTTAGCTAATATAACGATATATTGTGTTTTCGCTGTAAAACACTTCAAAAATCGGAAATATTGGCTTTATTCACACGATATCTGTCTTTCATTAGCTATCCACCATATGTTTTTCTGAAATGTTTTATGAGGTGTAATTAGTAGTCGACGTTGGTGTATGTATTTTCTCTGGCTACTCCCGTCTGGATTCAGACTCTAGCTATGTGGTAGCATTTATGGTAGCATCAATGTAAAACTGATTTATAGCTAAAATATGCACTTTTTATGAACAAAACAGATTTATTGTGTAACATGTTATGACTGTCATCTGAGGTAGTTTTTTCTGGGTTCTTTAGGTTGGTTTTAGTTTATTTCGGTTGGCTTGTGCATGCTACTTGAATCATAATTCATACATCATAATCATATTCATACGTGTCTGTCCACTTTTGTATTTGGTGGTGAGCTAACATAAATATATGTGGTGTTTTCTCTGTAAAACATTTAAAAAATCGGACATGTTGGCTGGATTGACAAGATATTTATCTTTCAAATGCTGTATTGGACTTGTTAATTAATGTGTGAAAGTTAAGTATTTAAAAAAAATAGATTTTGAATTTCGCGCCCTGCAGCTGTTGTCATTTTCGTTCCGATTTCGGGCTTGCAGGCCAAACAGGTTAAAAACCTTCAGCTCCTGTTGTTTGGCTGGGGGTCCGTCATGGGTCTCAGTTGGTAGGTGTCACAGGGTGGTGGTGGATTTCTTCTTCCCCCCCGGTGTGTGCGTCGAAGCCTCGTCCGTTGTCCCCGGTGTTCCCGCCCTCCTTTGTTAAAGAAAAGATCCTCACTGCTGGTAGAGGAGACAGAGGCACTGCTGTCAGTGGATAGTTGATCTGACAGAGGTTCTTTACGTCTGACATCAGCTTGTCTTTTCCTGGTGTGGTTCTTGTAATCAGGATCTCACCAGAAGTATGTTAGTCCGTTGTTCTTTTCTTCCACATCGCGTTTGTACCTCTCACTTAAAGTGACGATGTGAAGATGTGTTCAGGTTTTATTAGATGTGTAGTCTTGGAATTCTTGTTGGTTGTATAAAAAAGCATCCAATGAGTATCGTTTCGTAATGTTGAGTTTCATTCAGTTCCCATGTTGGCTGGGGAGTTGGTTTGTTGGCATGCTGTCAACAGGAGAAAATAGTTTAGTAAAAGGCATAAACTGACGCACTATGACACACCATCCACTGTGTTCACTGGCTGCACTAATTTCACTGTTTGCTTTAGGTAGTCTCTTGTGTTGTAGTAAACACTTGAATTTGAACAATAACACATTCACTTGGTGATGGTCACAGGACTGAAAGTGAACGAATGTTCAGTAATATCCTCATAAAATAAGGTTTTGAGTGTGTGTGGATCTTCAAAGAACCATCCCATTTATGGTTCTTCAGAAAACCTAAAATGGTTCCCCTATTGCATTGCTCTGAAGAACCATGTTTAGTTCCAACTAGATCCTATATTTTTAAGGGTGTACCATAAACTAATCTCATGCATGTCATGTTGGTTAATCTGCTAGTGTAACAGGGTTATATTACATTTACATTACATTTAAGTCATTTAGCAGACGCTCTTATCCAGAGCGACTTACAAATTGGTGCATTCACCTTATGACATCCAGTGGAACAGCCACTTTACAACAGTGCATCTAAATCTTTTAAGGGGGGGGGGGGGTCAGAAGGATTACTTTATCCTATCCTAGGTATTCCTTAAAGAGGTGGGGTTTCAGGTGTCTCCGGAAGGTGGTGATTGACTCCGCTGTCCTGGCATCGTGAGGGAGTTTGTTCCACCATTGGGGGGCCAGAGCAGCGAACAATTTTGACTGGGCTGAGCGGGAACTGTACTTCCTCAGTGGTAGGGAGGCGAGCAGGCCAGAGGTGGATGAACGCAGTGCCCTTGTTTGGGTGTCATCATATTGGTGATTCCCCTTTTCACTTGATTGTTAAACCAATGGGTTTTTGGTTGTATGTTTGTCTTGCCTTCACCTACTCAACATGGCATCTTATTGGCTGGTTTGCGTAGCTTGCTTACGAGGGAGGATGTTTCAGTTAGAATCGTCCCAGTGAACAAGCACCAAACCAGCGGTAAGTTATTGGTTGCAAAGCACTGTACGTCAAAAGTGATTTTTATACTCCCAAGTGATGATTTAAATGTACAATATATGTCAGTTTGTTTGCAAATGTTATTAGACGACCACACAGAAGATGTAGTGTTTTTTGGTGCATATTTGTTGTGCATTTTGTTGTAGAGAATTCCAGCTAATACTAGCTAGCAACTTACTGTCTGGTGGGGGGGGGGATTCGTATATTTTGTACAGTGCGTGAGTGCAGAGATGAATGGTGAGCTGTGCATTGCATGATGTGCAATTTTGTGCTGTATATCAGGTACATTTTTAAAAATATTATATTGTATATTGCAATTATATTATTTCAGTTAGAATCGTCCCAGTGAACAAGCACCAAACCAGCGTGCGTAAGTGCAGAGTTGGATGGTGAGCTGTGCATTGCATGACATGCAATTTTGTGCTGTATCTATCAGAATAAATCTCCATGACTGGTGCTACAAATTGGAGTTTGTGTCGATGATTGATTGTACACAACGCAAGAAGAGTACTGTTACAGTGGTGCCGTGACCGTTCTTCTGGATCGGATCATCCTTCGCTGGATTTCCATCTCAGAACTTCGCCGTGGTTGCCGTTGGAGAATCAGATAAGACGTTGCAGGTGCAGTTTATGGCAATATCGCATTTCGCCACAAGAGGGCGCTACTGCAACGTTTTATTATCGAAATGGATGATTTCTCTGGATGAGACTTTCTCTTCACGGATAAATTATATAACTTTTGTGTTACTTGTTTATTTGCAATTCTATATATCTGATATAAGTAGGGTGTGTTTTACCAGTGTACTAGATATAGGTTAGATTTTGACGTGAGGTTAAAAATATATATATATTTTGCTATTTAAATTTTTATTTTAGTGTGTTGATTTCCCATTGTTAAGATGGAAGGTGTTGGGAGGGGAAGGGGTTTCCTGACATTTAATCTGTCACCATCTGTTGGTAGGGGTTCAGCCAAAATCCAGTTGCTTCTACACCTATGCCTAAACTGGAGGGTTTTGGGAGATTTGATGATAGTTTACCCATGGAAACGCCCAAGGATGTGTATGAAAGAGGTTTGCCAAATACAGGGAGTGGAAAGGTCTCCATGGATTTCATAGCAGACATAGTACAGTAGATTGGTCATTCCATTGGGGAGACCATAGCCTCCTGTTTGGAGTCAAAGGCAATTGTTGGACATGTCGGGGACAATGTTATGGGGAATGCATGCAGCTCTAGGGGTATGGATGTGTCAGGCCTGAGCCTGGTATTGAAGTCTATCAGGGAGCCGGTGTACTTTCGGGGGGATGGCTCTGAAAAATGCACAGTGCATGAGTGGGAGGATATGGTCATGGTTTATGTGTGTAAGAGGGGCGTATCTGTGATGGACCAAGCAGTTTGAGGGTATGGGTAGGCTTATGGGAAGGGCCCGCGATGTTGTTAAAGTGGGCATATGCAGCAATCCCTTCAATGATTTATCTAAAGGCCCAAGTCCCATCTTTGACATACTGAAACAACATTTTAGTGACACTGCTTGTTCAAGCCCCTCGCTGACTTTTATGCCACATTACCTCTGACTGATGAACAACCATTTGAATATTGGCTCAGACCGAACAGGGCTATGGAGGTCGCTGAAGATTGCCTAAAGAGACAGAAAAAAAGTGTTGAAGACCCGTCTCCTGAGCTCACAGTCATGTTCATCAGAGATTGCCCTAACGATGAACTGTCGCTTATCTTTAAGTGCAAGCCATTACAGCAGTGGACCGCTGCAGATGTTCATGAGAGGTTGGATGAATACAGGAGGGAGCAGAGGTACTCTCACTTATCTAGGGTGACCCCAGCCATCGCAACAATGAAGCAGGAAGTTGGTGCTGTCATGCCACTCACCATGCCTGCTGTGAGGCCCCACATGGAAGTACCTAATGCGTAGCCTTCCCCAGCCCAGACTATTCAGGGCTCAGCTGAGCCGATGGAACGTATCCTTGCAATGCTGGACGTGTGCTGGAGCAGAGGCCACAACAGTCTAACCGTCAGTTCCATAAAAGGAATAGGAGCAAATTGAAGTCTAATGGGCCATGTAACGTGTGCGGGGATGCTGGACATGATACTTACTTTCACTGCAGGGCCAATCACCTCTGCTTTCTTTGTCATGTTTCTGGCCACGCACGCTCTCAGTGCCCCAAGGCCGCAGCTCTGAGGGAGTCCCTACAGTAACCACTGCTCAGCTCCCGGAAAACTAGTAGGCCTGCATGTAGAAGGGGAGAGTGTTGGGCCTTTTGTAGAGTCCTCATCGGTGAGAGCTGTTGATTTGGAGTCTGTATATAAAAGTGTTTGTGACAAAATGGAGACTGAGAAGAGTATCATAATGCAGAACACACAGAGACTTTCCCCGTATGATGATTTATTCTATGCCAAGGTGTTAATAGGAGGAAAAGTGGAAGTGAGAGCTATGCTTGACAGTGTGTCCATGGCGTGTACCTTGAGCTCTAGGGTCATACCTGAACTTTTGCATGCAGGAGTGTTAACTTTTTATGGCTGCAGGGGCAGTATTGAGTAGCTCTGATTAAAGGTGCCCATTTCAAACGGCCTCGTACTCAATTCTTGCTCGTACAATATGCATATTATTATTACTATTGGATAGAAAACACTCTCTAGTTTCTAAAACCGTTTGAATTATATCTGTGAGTCAAACAGAACTCATTTGGCACAAACTTCCTGACCAGGAAGTGGAAAGTCTGAAATCGATGCTCTGTTCTACTTCCTGCCTATACATGGACATGATACGTAATAGTATACGTGCACTTCATTGACCTTCCCCTGGATGTCAAGAGGCTGTGAGAGAAGAAATTTCGTGTTTATCTTGGTCTGAATTGGAATACAAGCTCTTTGTATGACGTGTCCCTCATTTCCGGCACTCTTGGGAGCGCGAGGTGGACAGTGGGATTGCCTTCTGTTTAGCTGCCGTTATGGACGACTACTATCTCCGGCTCTGATTTTATTTGATACATGTGACCATATCATCATAAAGTATGTTTTTTCGATATAGTTTAATCAGATTATTGAAATTTTTTCGGGAGTTTTGCCGTGTTCCATTCTCTGACTTTGTTGACGATGGAGAGATCCGTGCCACTTGGCTAGTGCGCGTGCTAAATGAAGAGGGAAAGTTGCCATTCTAAATCCAAACAACGACTGTTCTGGACAAAGGACACCTTGTCCAACATTCTGATGGAAGATCAGCAAAAGTAAGAAACATTTTATGATGCTATTTCATATATCTGTCGTAGTCGTCGGCGCCCAAGTGTTTCTGGCTATTGTGCTAAGCTAATATAACGCTACATTTTGTTTTCGCTGTAAAACACTTAATAAATCGGAAATATTGGCTGGAATCACAAGATGCCTGTCCTTCATTTGCTGTACACTATGTATTTTTCAGAAATGAAAAACTCGGTACACTATGTATTTTTCAGAAATGTTTTATGATGAGTAATTAGGTATTTGACGTTGGTGTCTGTAAGTTTTATGGCTGCTTTCGGTGCAATTTCTGATTGTAGCTGCAATGTAAACTATGATTTATACCTGAAATATGCACATTTTTCTAACAAAACATATACTATACAATAAATATGTTATCAGACTGTCATCTGATGAAGTTGTTTCTTGGTTAGTGGCTATTTATATCTTTATTTGGTCGAATTTGTGATAGCTACTGATGGAGTAAAAAACTGGTGGAGTAAAAAAAGTGGTGTCTTTTGCTATCGTGGTTAGCTAATAGATTTACATATTGTGTCTTCCCTGTAAAACATTTTAAAAATCAGAAATGATGGCTGGATTCGCAAGATGTGTATCTTTCATCTGGTGTCTTGGACTTGTGATTTAATGATATTTAGATGCTAGTATTTACTTGTGACACTATGCTAGGCTATGCTAGTCAGCTTTTTTACTGATGGGGGTGCTTATGGCCGATTTCCATGCCCTTGGAAACACCCCGAGACCAATAGATGTGTTGGTGACCTTAGTAATGGGGCCAATGAGTGACTCTTTGTAGTTTTTAAGAAAGGTAGAGTCCAGCCCAAACACATCTTTGGCTTTAGAGTTCTTTCGTGAGCTAATCACCTTGTTCACCTTTGACTCAGAAACCTCCCTTATGATGAAGACAGGTTGAGTGTCATTTACTAGCACGGAGCCCAAGAAACCAGTGGACGGGTTCTGTGTCAGTACCCTGACAGAGTCAAAAAAGTAGGAATTAAAGGCTATTGCTATTTCAACTGCATCCTGTGTTTGATTGTTATTCACCATGATTTCTAGTCTTTTTACAGTGTTATTATGAGCAGACACATGCACATGCACATTTGTGGCCTGCTGGAGGTCATTTTGCAGGGCTCTGGCAGTGCACCTCCTTGCACAAAGGCGGAGGTAGCGGTCCTGCTGCTGGGTTACTGCCCTCCTACGGCCTCCTCCACGTCTCCTGATGTACTGGCCTGTCTCCTGGTAGCGCCTCCATGCTCTGGACACTACGCTGACAGATACAGCAAACCTTTTTGCCACAGCTCGCATTGATGTGCCATACTGCACTACCTGAGCCACTTGTGTGGGTTGTAGACTCCGTCTCATGCTACCACTAGAGTGAGAGCACCGCCAGCATTCAAAAGTGACCAAAACATCAGCCAGGAAGCATAGGAACTGAGAAGTGGTCTGTGGTCACCACCTGCAGAATCACTCCTTTTTTGGGGGTGTCTTGCTAATTGCCTATAATTTCCACCTTTTGTCTATTCCATTTGCACAACAGCATGTGAAATGTATTGTCAATCAGTGTTGCTTCCTAAGTGGACAGTTTGATTTCACAGAAGTGCGATTGACTTGGAGTTACATTGTGTTGTTTAAGTGTTCCCTTTATTTTTTTGAGCAGTGTAGTTCTTACTTTTTGATGAGCTCCCATCAGAATCTTGGGCAAGTTGTCCTTTTTCCAAAAGAATCGTTGCTCGGTTGTAGATTGTCGCCTTCAACGTTGGAATTAGCAGTAAACATTAGCCATGTGGGCCAGACGTGCCCAACTCACTAGAACGCAGCACAAATAAATACCCGAAAATCGCAATATACTGATATAAACTGATATAACTCGGTTTAAAATAACAACATTATGATGTCTTTAACACCTATATCGAATAAAATCAGAGCCGGATATATCTAAGGGCTATAACGGGAGCTTTCTAGAACGCCATCCTGAGGTCTGTCTTGCGTCATGGCGAAGGGAAGAAAGAGAGGACCCCACGTTGCCAGCCCATTTATAAGGCCTCAGATCTGCCTAGCAACTCCATTTCAATTCTCACTATTTGCTGACATCCAGGGGAAGGCGTATGCAGTGCATCTCAACCAATAGAAGACATGCAAATTAATAAACCGACCTCAGAACAGCCTGCAGATTTCAGATTTCTCACTTCCTCATAGGAAAATTGCTCCAACTCGAGTTCTGTTTTACTCACAGATATACAGTGGGGCAAAAGAGTATTTAGTCAGCCACCAATTGTGCAAGTTCTCACACTTAAAAAGATGAGAGAGGCCTGTAATTTTCATCATAGGTACACTTCAACTATGACAGACAAAATGAGAAAAAAAAATCCAGAAAATCACATTGTAGGATTTTTAATGAATTTATTTGCAAATTATGGTGGAAAATAAGTATTTGGTCACCTACAAACAAGCAAGATTTCTGGCTCTCACAGACCTGTAACTTCTTCTTTAAGAGGCTCCTCTGTCCTCCACTCGTTACCTGTATTAATGGCACCTGTTTGAACTTGTTATCAGTATAAAAGACACCTGTCCCCAACCTCAAACAGTCACACTCCAAACTCCACTATGGCCAAGACCAAAGAGCTGTCAAAGGACACCAGAAACAAAATTGTAGACCTGCACCAGGCTGGGAAGACTGAATCTGCAATAGGTAAGCAGCTTGGTTTGAAGAAATCAACTGTGGGAGCAATTATTAGGAAATGGAAGAAATACAAGACCACTGATCATCTCCCTCGATCTGGGGCTCCACGCAAGATCTCACCCCGTGGGGTCAAAATGATCACAAGAACTGTGAGCAAAAATCCCAGAACCACACGGGGGGACCTAGTGAATGACCTGCAGAGAGCTGGGACCAAAGTAACAAAGCCTACCATCAGTAACACACTACGCCGCCAGGGACTCAAATCCTGCAGTGCGAGACGTGTCCCCCTGCTTAAGCCAGTACATGTTTAGGCCCCTCTGAAGTTTGCTAGAGAGCATTTGGATGATCCAGAAGAAGATTGGGAGAATTTCATATGGTCAGATGAAACCAAAATAGAACTTTTTGGTAAAAACTCAACTCGTCGTGTTTGGAGGACAAAGAATGCTGAGTTGCATCCAAAGAACACCATACCTACTGTGAAGCATGGGGGTGGAAACATCATGCTTTGGGGCTGTTTTTCTGCAAAGGGACCAGGACGACTGATCCGTGTAAAGGAAAGAATGAATGGGGCCATGTATCGTGAGATTTTGAGTGAAAACCTCCTTCCATCAGCAAGGGCATTGAAGATGAAACGTGGCTGGGTCTTTCAGCATGACAATGATCCCAAACACACCGCCCGGGCAACGAAGGAGTGGCTTCGTAAGAAGCATTTCAAGGTCCTGGAGTGGCCTAGCCAGTCTCCAGATCTCAACCCCATAGAAAATCTTTGGAGGGAGTTGAAAGTCCGTGTTGCCCAGCAACAGCCCCAAAACATCACTGCTCTAGAGGAGATCTGCATGGAGGAATGGGCCAAAATACCAGCAACAGTGTGTGAAAACATTGTGAAGACTTACAGAAAACGTTTGACCTCTGTCATTGCCAACAAAGGGTATATAACAAAGTATTGAGATAAACTTTTGTTATTGACCAAATACTTATTTTCCACCATAATTTGCAAATAAATTCATTAAAAATCCTACAATGTGATTTTCTGGATTTTTTTTCCTCATTTTGTCTGTCATAGTTGAAGTGTACCTATGATGAAAATTACAGGCCTCTCTCATCTTTTTAAGTGGGAGAAACTTGCACAATTGGCGGCTGACTAAATACTTTTTTGCCCCACTGTATATACTGTTCTTCACCATCTACTGCATCTTGCCAATGCCTATTTTCAATGACTAGTAATGTTTTGAGATAGTCTGTATTAATATACATTTTCGCTCCCTTTGCACCACTGTTTTGGTTCAGCGCAGTTAGAAAGCACTACGTAGTTAAACCACTGGTGTTTAAAATCAAAAGCCATCTGCAAAAGAAAATGTTTCATCTATTTTGATGTGCTGTTGTTACAGTTGTATTGTTGTTTCATGTTGATGGACTCAGGGTGTTGTGACAGTTTATTTGAGTGGCGTGCACCACAAGCAAATTCATTTCACTTTGCCTGTAAGAACCATGATGAGCACAGGCACGTCAGATTAGGCTTCGCTGTACCGCAGCCTCTGAGTAACACAGAAAACTCCATGTTCGGTTGCTCTCGGGCTGTCAATGAGTTGCTCCCATGTAGATACTGAGAAACAATCAGTAGGCCTTATATTACAGAATTAAATATTTTTTCTCCCCAAACTGTTTACAGGATTTTTTGCCATATTTTTTTCCAATATCAATTGGTTATGTCACATAGTTGAAATGTTTTCATTCGGTTACAAAAGTAACAGTCCTGGCTCAGCCCCATATGTGTGTGCACCCGTGGCCGCTTCTCAGATACATTGTTTGTGGACAGGGATGGTGGATGGGTGTAAGCAACTGCATCTGGTTCCAAAGGTAGCATGTTTGAATCCAGCGATATAAAGTTGTTTTGGATATTTTTCTGTTAACCTGTCTAGGATCAGCGTGGCGCTAGCGGCACACCCCCCCCCCCCCCACTGAAAAACCAGTGCCGCGAAATTCAAAAAATATATTTTTTTAAAATATTTAACTTTCACACATTAAAGTCCAATACAGCTAATGAAAGACACAGATCTTGTGAATCCAGTCAACTTGTCCGATTTTTAAAATGTTTTACAGGGAAGACACAATATGTAAAGATGTACATCTATTACCTAAAAACACATTAGCATAATCCACCATCTTTTATTTGTCCACCAACACCAGTAGCCATCACCAATTCGACTAAACTAAGATATTTATAGCCCCTAACCAACAAAAAAACTCATCAGATGACAGTCTGATAACATATTTATGGTATGGGATAGGTTTTGTTAGAAAAAAGTGCATATTTCAGGTAGATGGCATAGGTTACAATTGCACCCACCGTCACAAATGGAATAGAAAAACTACTTAGAGCAACGTGTTTACCTACTTACTAATCATCAAACATTTCGTAAAAATACACAGCATACACGAATCGAAAGACACAGATCCTGTGAATACAGACAATATTTCAGATTTTCTAAGTGTCTTACAGCGAAAACACAATAAATCGTTATATTAAATAGTCTAAACAGCGCCCCCATCCCCAACAGGTTAAGCCTATCCAACCCTTGACCCTTACCTTAACCATTCTTAGTTAATTAAGATTCAGAGTTAATGCACAAACGTATCCTTGTAACGATATAGAGAAGTAACCAAATAATTCTACATTTGAAGTTTCCAACAACTTCAAAATTAGACATTCGAGAAACATGGATGAACGTCTAATTCTGACGTGAGACTGTGAGAGCTTGTTGCTTTCTATTGGCTCACAGAGACCCCACTGCCAAGACTTTGAGTGCATCGGTACAAGAAGCACGCTAAATTACACTCATGATTAGGCCTTTACCTCATCTTATTCATTCAGGGCTGGCACTAACAAAAAGAGAGAAACCCAATTCCCTACCTCAACCTTTGTACTGAAAATGGCTACTCAATGGTAATGTTGGCACACTTCACAAAAGGAGCTGAGCCTGAAATCAGTCTCTCCTCATTTCATTCCCAGTATTAAATAAGCAGTGGCTTTAAGTGCTTTTACAGGGCAGAATTAACAAATGCGTACTCTGCCTAACGATATTAAGGCAGGTCACCCCACACATGATGTGACAAGGTGAAGGGGGGTTCAAACTGTCTTACCATGGGATGGTCTCAGATTTCCCTTTGTCCTCTTCACCACTACAGTAGCTAGGGATTTGGTCTGTACGTGCATGCGTGTACGTGTCCATGCGTGAATGTGTGAATTTGTGTGTGTGTGTGTACGTGTGTTTACGTGCGCATGTGTGTCAGTGTTGCGTGCCAGGAGTCCTAGTGTTTTCAATCCTGGGCCATACCTCCACGCAAATACAAAAGGTATTTCCGCGTGCGACCACAAAACCTTGGTGTACATACTTCAGGTTGTTCACTTAACAGAGGAGAACAGGACTAAAGTCCTCCACTGGAGACTATAATTATAGCTTTCATCTAGGCCATGTACCACAAGTGGAATGAACGAAGCTAGACCCGATCTTAATCTGGTGACGACAGTTGGCCACATTACGAATTGTGACATAAACATGAGAGGGGGCTTAAAACATTACCCCGATGGGGTTGTTGTTTATTTTGTTTCTTCTGCTGTTGTCTAGGCCCTAGGCCTCACCACCGCATTCTGTTTAGAGTTCGGAATTAGGACCGCCAGTACAGTTAATTGCAGCTGACACAATGCATGAATCAGTAGCTTTCTTCAGCAGAAAAAAACAGAAGCACTATGGTTTGCAGTGTTGAAATAAGAGGGTAACAACCTGGGAAGTATCTGGAAACAACTTGGAAACAAGACTGAAATGACCAGGTAAGTACATGGTAATAACCAGTTAACAGTTAGTATTTAGCTGCTTATTAGTGATATAAAGGGAGATTCATTTTCCTGCTTGTTATGTAGAAACAGTTGTGTTACTGAAGAACTATCAATAACAGAGGCTAATAAGCAGAAGTCATGTAGTTAGTATTTAAGGCCATTTGACCTCGACATCTATACTTATTAAAACTTCTCTGGGATATGTGGGACGCTAGCGTCCCACCTCGACAACAGCCAGTGAAATTGCAGTGCCCCAAATTCAAAACAACAGAAATACCTTAATTAATGTACAAGCTGAACAGGAGGGGCCCCAGTATTGACCCTTGGGGCACGCCCACATCATAGCTAAGAGTGGGCGACAGCTCATTGCTCACTCTGACACACTGAGTTCTGCCTTCAAGGTATGATTTCATCCATCTCAAGGCATCGGGGGAAAAGTTGAACTTGGACAATTTTGAAATGAGAATCTCATGGTTAAAACTTCTTTGGGATAGGGGGCGCTATTTTCACTTTGGGAAAAAATGATTTAAATGGCCCAATTTAAATGGCCTCGTACTCTATTCTAGATCGTACAATATGCATATTATTATTACTATTGGATAGAAAACACTCAAGTTTCTAAAACCGTTTGAATTATATCTGTGAGTAAAACAGAACTCATTTTGCAGCAAACTTCCTGTAAGGAAGTGAAAAATCTGAAATCGAGGCTCTGTTCCAGGGCCTTCCTATTCATTTGCTTGAAATCTATGGATATACATGCACTTCATACGCCTTCCACTAGATGTCAACAGGCAGTGGGAGGTGGAATGGGGTGTCTAGCTTGATCTGAGGTCGAACAAGAGCTCTTGGAATGACGTGACCCCAAATTTCCTTTGTTCAGCAAGGCGCGGGAAGGAACCCTGGATTGCCTTCTGAAAAGCTTTCGGTATAGACGGCTAATATCTCCGGCTTTGATTTTATTTGATACATGTGATAATATCAACGTAAAGTATGTTTTTTCAATATAGTTTTATCAGATTATTGAACGTTTATCGGGAGTTTTGGCGTTTTCCGTTCTCTGCGTTTGGTGAAGATGGACAACTTCGCGCCACTTGGCTAGCTTTGGTTGCTAATTCGACAGGAGAAGAGGACATTCTAACACCAAACAACGATTATTCTGGACAAAGGACTCCTTGTACAAGATTCTGATGGAAGCTTAGCAAAAGTAGGAACCATTTATGATGTTATTTCGTATTTCTGTGGAAAATGTTTAGTACTATTTTCCGCCCTCATTGCAGGCGCTGTCTCGCTATAACGTAAGCTGTATGTCGTACTAAAGTTATTTTTAGAATTCTAACACGGCGATTGCATTAAGAACTAGTGTATCTTTCATTTGCTGTACAACATGTATTTTTTAGTAAAGTTTATGATGAGTTCTTTGATTAGATTAGGTGAGTGTCAGAAATATATCCGGATAATTTTGTGCAGTTTGGCTACGTATTCACATTGTAAAACCACGATTTGTACCGCTAAATATGCACATTTTCAAACAAAACATATATGTATTGTGTAACATGATGTTATAGGACTGTCATCTGATGAAGTTTGTCACGGTTAGTGAATCATTTTATATCTTTTGCTGTTTTTTTGCGATCGCTACCTTTGCGGTGAATGAATGCGGTTGTGTGGTTGGCTATTGTGGTACGCTAATATAATGCTATATTGTGTTTTCGCTGTAAAACACGAAAAAAATCTGAAATATTGGCTGGATTCACAAGATGTTTATCTTTCATTTGCTGTACACCATGTATTTTTCATAAATGTTTTATGATGAGTATTTAGGTATTTCACGTTGCTCTCTGTAGTTATTCTTGCCGCTTCGGTGCTATTTGGGATTGTAGCTGCAATGTAAAACTATGATTTATACCTGAAATATGCAAATTTTTCGAACAAAACATAGATTTATTGTATAACATGTTATAAGACTGTCATCTGATGAAGTTGTTTCTTGGTTAGTGAGTAATTCTATCTCTATTTGGGGGTTTTGTGCAAGCTACCTGTGCTGTGAAAGAAATGTCTGTGTTTTTTTGTATTTGGTGGTGAGCTAACATAAATATACATGGTGTTTTCGCTGTAAAACATTTAAAAAATCGGACATGTTGGCTGGATTCACAAGCTGTTTATCTTTCATTTGCTGTATTGGACTTGTTAATGTGTGAAAGTTAAATATTTCGGAAAAATATTTTTTGAATTTCGCCTTTTCGCCTTTTCAGTGGAATATGGGGGGGGGGGTTCCGCTAGCGGAAACACTCTGAAGTTTCTAAAACTGTTTGAATCAGGTCTGTGAGAATAACAGAACTTATGTAGCAGGCAAAACCCTGAGGACAAACCATTCAGAATTGTATTTTTTTGATGTTACTGTCTTTTCAATAAGATTTTTTAGAGACACCAGATTTCTAATGGACTTGCTTGCAGTTCCTACCGCTTCCACTGGATGTCACCAGTCCTTGGAAATCGGTTGAGGTTATTCCTTTGTGTACTGAAGAAGTAGGGCTATCGTAAATGAGGGTCACATGAAGTAAATTTTTGGAGAGAGTCACGTTATGAAAAAAGTTGCGTCAGTTTGGTTTCGTTTTGTATTGAACACAGATCATCCCGTCTTCAAATTGATCGATTATTAACGTTTAAAAATAACTAACGTTATATGACAAAAGTAGTTTGAAATGTTTTGGTAAATTTACATGTTACTTTTGATATATTTTGTAGTGACTTGGCGAAAGTTGGAAGCTGTGTTTTTCTGGATGAAACGGTCCAAATAAATTGACATTTTGGATATATATCGACGGAATTAATCGAACTAAAGGACCATTTGTGATGTTTATGGGACATATTGGAGTGCCAACAAAAGAATTTCGTCAAAGGTAAGGCATGATTTATGTTTTATTTCTGCGTTTTGTGTCGTGCTTGCCGTGTTGAAATATGCTACTCTGTTGTTTACTGATGTGCTATCATCAGATAATAGCATCTTATGCTTTCGCCGAAAAGCTTTTTTGAAATCTGACATGTTGGCTGGATTTGGTATCTTACATGTGTGATTTAATGAAAGTTAGATTTTTATATCATGTTATTTGAATATGGCTCGCTATATTTTCCCTGGCTATTGGCCGGTGGGACGTTTGCGTCCCACCTGCCCCAGAGAAGTTAAAGACACACAGAGCCTGCAATGGCATTACCATAATCTCTAGGCAGTGCCAAGTTCAACGAGATGCCCCGCTTGACCGTAGCTGGCTCGGTCTGAGCGCAGCGAACATGAAAAAAAGTAGGCCCATAATGAAGACTGGCCCTAAATTTCAGGTGCTTTTGGGGGACAGCGGCAGAACCGTTAGGGTTAGAAGGACAATTCAACCACAGGAATATTCCTAAGGTCCTCCCGATCTGGACCGTGTGGCATTAACCCTCACAGTTTACAATGACATCTCTCCCCATAGGAATACATTGCCTGCTCCCCTAAATTCAACCTGAAGCCTATGTGGGTTATGAATGCCTTATGAACCTGTCTTCGATGAAAATTTATCAGGCCACTATGAGGTCAACCTGTGTTGATTCTAAGCTTCCTTCGAGCAACCGGAAGTGATTAAATTCACATTAAAGGTGTTTTGATGTACAAAACCTGTAGCTTGTGAAACTCACTGCATTCAACCCTGTGTAGATAGGTCAATTCTGAAGGTAGGGAGTTTAAACTCAGGATTCTGTAAGAACATACCCCAATCAGGATATGTGTTTACTTTTAGCTTCCTGTGCCAACCGGAAGTGCCTTAAAATGGTGTCATAGGGGCTGTTACGAAGGGTTAAAAAGGTCAGATATTTTAAAAACGTCATATGTGTGATTAGGCAACCCTCATGAACTGTAATCATGAACTGAAAACTGTAAACTTAAATTAGGCAAACTATTTGAATTTTAGCAACCAGGAAATGATTCTAAATCACAATGGATTCGTTTTTGAATGAAGCAGCTACCTGTAAGCTGCCAATAGTTAGTGGAGAAGATAGCTAGCTATGTTTTGCTACTGGCAAATGGTGATGCTCATCGTTAAGCTAACGTTAGCTAGCAAGCGAACTTGTATTGGCGGTATGGTAAAGCATTTACCTAGTAATAAATAAATAATAGGCACAAAGGCTTATTTCTCTCATTGTGTGCACAAATTTGTTGACATCCCTGTTAGTGAGCATTTCTCCTTTGCCAAGATAATCCTTCCACCTGACAGGTGTGCCATATCATATAGCTGATTAAACAGCATGATCGTTACACAGGTGCACATTGTGCTGGGGACAACAAAAGGCCACTTTAAAATGTGCAGTTTTGTCACACAACACAATTCCACAGATGTCTCAAGTTTGAGGGAGCATGCAATTGGCTTGCGGGCTGCAGGAATGTCCACCATAGCTGTTGCAAGAGAATGTAAGGTTAATTTCTCTACCATAAACTGCCCCCAACTTCATTTTAGAGAATTTGGCAGTACGTCCAACCGGCCTCATGACCGCAGACCACATGTAACCATGCCAGCCCAGGACCTCCACATCCAGCCTCTTCACCGTCCAGCCACCCAGACAGCTGATGAAACTGGGTTTGCACAACCAAAGTAGTTCTGCACAAACTGTCAGAACACAATTGCATAGTAACGATGGCAATTTGAATGCACAGAGATACCGTGACGAGATCCTGATGCCCATTGTCGTGCCATTCATCCGCCACCATCTCCTCATGTTTCAGCATGATAATGCATGGCCCCATGTCGCAAGGATCTGTACACAATTCCTGGAAGCTGAAATTGTCCCAGTTCTTCCATGGCCTGCATATTCACCAGACATGTCACCCATTGAGCATGTTTTGGATGCTCTGGATTGACGCATACGACAGCATGTTCCAGTTCCCGCTAAAATCCAGCAACTTTACACAGCCATTGAAGAGGAGTGGGACAACATTCCACAGGCCAAAATCAACAGCCTGATCAACTCTATGCGAAGGAGATGTGTCGCGCTGCATGAGGCAAATGGTGGTCATAAGCAGATACTGACTAGTTTTCTGATCCACTCCCCTAGCTTTTTAAAAGATATCTGTGACCAACAGATGCATATCTGTATTCCCAGTCATGTGAAATCCATAGATTAGGGCCTCATTTATTTATTTTAACTGACTGATTTCCTTATATGAACGGTAACTCAGTAAAATTGTTGCATGTTGCGTTTTATATTTTTGTTCAGTGTAACTAGAACACCCTCACACACACACACACCAGTGTCCAGACCTACGTCACTGCCTAGAACAGGCTGTGAGCAACACATCTGTCATTGGGGCAACAACAGAGCTCAGCACCAAACTCATTAGACCAACTAGCACCACCCACCTCCCTCTAACCTCCTCCCTACAAAAAAAGGGCCTCGTAAACCAAGTGCTAAAATCTCCCAAGGGCCAAATGGATTTACGAACACATCATCATCACAAATGTGCAGCGATGTACAATATCAAAGCAAGCTTTAAATACCTGTGCACGCACATTTATTGCCAATAACTTAACACAGTCTTTGGTGCTAGGGAAGGCCAATATGTTAGATCTAGATCATCTCTGTGGTAGCAGCCAGGTCTTGTTTGGTTTCAGGGGTGGATTTGTGTCTCACCCATGTCACGAGGTCAAGTACATAGTATGATGCATTAGTATGGTTTCCATATTATCAAGAGTCACTTTGAGTTAGTGTTAGAGACACTTGGAGCTGTTAGTTGTACACATGCTGGCCAGGTTCATATTCACTCTCCACAGAGGAGCAAGTAAACACAGATTAAGATCTGGGAAGTAGATTAGACAGTTCTAGTCTATTGAGAAAAGCTGTGCGAGTTGGGGTTACTGATATTACTTCAATAGAGCAGCGGGTAATAAAAGGAACTGTTTGCATAACCCCCAACGTTTTAAGATAAAGTAAACGACTACTTTCTGAATAACGTTTGAATTTCAACATTTTCTTTGGCCCGACTTCACACTTTGAAATTGCCTTGAAGTCGTCGCTGACAAGGTTTCATGGTACATGCAGTCATCCATTGTTTCAACTCTTGGAACTTAAAGCGAACCACCATTTAAGCAAGGTCAGCGTCACACCATCTTATTGTTTGTTTATTGTTGCATTTGGACCCCAGATGTTGACGAATCAGTTCTAAAAATCCACCCAGCGATGAGGAAAAAAAACAATCACCCAAAAAACAGGTCAGTGTTGCTCAACTAACAAAATGATGTGGACATTAAAATGAGGAATGTTGATGTTTTTCAAGGAAAAAACAACAATCTAACAATACCCTAATTATCTCGGGCATTATAGGTGTTTCATGCCAACATTTGATAAGTGTTGGTGACCTTTTCATTCCACAGCTGTTGCTTCAGCTCCATGTTAGTGAAAATGGCACGTGCAGGTACATGAGTTGAACAAAATTACAATTGTATAGTCCATAGGTACTATGACATTGAAGCTGTCCTACTATGGATACCGTATATACACCATACACAGGGTTTCTGGTTTTGCAATGAACATAGGGCCGAATCCTAAACAGAGATATGTGTAAACCCACATCTCACGTCAGCTTTCAGCCCACAGTCTAGAGATTCATTTAAATGTTACTTGTGTAGTTCATACTCTGAGTGCATTATTGAAACTATCACAAATCATTACTAGCATTTTATAACGAAATGTACTTGTAAATTTAATTTGGATATTTGAAGTTACATACAGGTTTGAGCTGAAATTTATTCTAAGGACAAAAAGGAGGATCGTTTCCTGGTGTATTCTCCCCTTTGGTAATCTTAATGATGGAAGTTGCAGGAAGTGGACATTGATTGTGGTACAGACCAAGGCTTATTTTTTTTCTGGATTCATTAGCAAGTATGCCAAGTTAGAGAAAACATCAAATACATTTGTTGGTTACCCACACACATGGCGTCCTTATGCTGGATTTAGTTTTTCCAATTTTTTTTTTATAGTGGACTAAATAGAACATCTGTACAATTGACATCTTGTTTTGTAAGTCTGGAAAAATCTGTATGGTAAAGGGAGCACAGTAACACATACATAAGAGATGGAAATTAAAAAAAAAAAAATAACTTGGGAACCCACTGATACGAAATCTTTGAAATCACTGTAAAAAGCCATGTCAAAGATTTAATCAATTTGTAATCGGGTCCCCCCCCATTTCCATCCCTTGAGTTGAAAGAATATGTAACAAGTTCAAACAAAATGTATCTAGCTCTAGGTCAGTTAAGAAGGTGATGGGTTAAGGTGACCCCTTAACTTTTCCCACATTTTGTTACTTTCTAAAATTGATTAAATCATTTTTCCCCTTATCAATCTATACCCAATACCCCATAATGACACAGCAAAAGTATAAAAAACTGAAATATCACATTTACATAAGTATTCGGACCCTTTACATAGTACTTTGTTGAAGCAACTTTGGCAGCGATTAAAGCCTTGAGTCTTCTTGGGTATGACGCTACAAGCTTGGCACACCTGTATTGGGGGAGTTTCTCCCATTCTTCTCTGTAGATCCTCTCAAGCTCTGTCAGGTTGGATGGGGAGCGTCACTTCTTCCAGGATTGTGCCTTGACACAGTCCTGTCTCAGAGCTCTACGGACAATTCCTTCAACCTCATGGCTTGGTTTTTGCTTTGACATGCACTGTAAACTGTGACCTTTATATAGACAGGTGTGTGCCTTTCCAAATCATGTCCAATCAATTGAATTTACCACAGTTGGACTCCAATCAAGTTGTAGAAACATCTCAAGGATGATCAATGGAAACAGGATGCACCTGAGCTCAATTTCGAGTCTCATAGCAAAGGGTCTGAAATCTTATGTAAATAAGGCGTTTCTGTTATTTTTATTTTTAGGAAATGTAAGAAAAAATATATACATTTTTTTGCGTCGTTATTATGGTGTATTGTGTGTAGATTGATAAGGGGGAAAATGTATTTTATCCATTTTAGAATAAGGCTGAAGACGGAATACTTTCCGAATGCACTGTAAAAGCAGATTCAATCAGATTCAAGTGTACATTTTAGGACACCCTCAGCCTCAAGTCTATAGACACGAGTCAAGTTGATGACGAGTCTTCCAAGTAAGAAAATACGTTTCAAGCCCCAATATGACCCACAACTACCTGTACTTCATCACCTTTGTCCACGATCTCTACTGCAAATGACTCCTCATACGGGGGGGGGGGGGGGGGGGGAGCCTATGGAGGGAGCCTGTAATCACTTTGCCATGTAAACCCACTTTTCCTTCACATTATCCCAGCTGGTGGCTAGTAAATGCTTGAGGTATGAAGGTATTTTACCGCCGAGGGGTTGGAAGTACGGAATGAGTCAGACTATTTAATAGAAGAAGAAAAAAAAACGGAATGGAAAATGCATTGTTTACTTTTCAGAAAGCAGGTGCAAGGGGACAAAAAAAATGCCTCTTAAAGAACAGCAGTGAGGGCGTATTTTCCACAGTAACAGGTTATTATTAGGAACTGATCTATCCACCATGGCTCCACCAACCTCCCTCCAGCCACATCAGTATGAATTGACTCCAGTGTCATGCATAGCGCATTTGATGTGCACACGAACTGACTCCAGATCTAATAAGTGTCCAATGTTTAGCCTGTGCCATGCGGTAAACGTAAGCTACATAAGCTACACGCCTCACTCCTATTTCTGTGTGCTGCCCAGTTGGCACGGGATCCATCCAACTAACCCAGCTCCTCTTCTTTTATGCCCCCCACGGTAATTGGCACGGGCCACTGGCAGCAGCCTCGGCCACTCGCTGGGTTGCTGGAAGACAAGCGTCAGAAGGCCCAGTGCACCTGGACCGGCTCTGGGACTCACAGAAGGTGTTGAAACACCAGGAGCACTTGTCTATTCCAGCAAGCGAGAGGGTAGGAAAGAAGAGGAGAAGGGGAGAATGAGGGAGAAAAGAAGACAGCGCAAGGGTACAGGTGCAACCTTCAAATTAAAGTGAAGACTAATTCTCCCTGTCGTAAAACGTTTCAACAGCATGCAACTGTTTTTGAGGCTGCAGTGACGTGGCAGCTTGTGAAAAACACAGATTTTTTTTAGGTTGCACTCGTGGTAGGTTATGTGCGAAATGTCAATCTGGAGGTTTATTTTGCTGTAGGGTAGACTAGAATGTATGTAATCTACTGCTGACTAATTGATGATGAAACAATGTAACCTACAAACAAATTATAATAATTCATATCTAAAAGTAAGGACAAGTAGTAACATACAAGTGATTGAAATGATCAGAAATCATACCATTTTGGTGGAACATAGGCCTTTAGTTCTCTCTCTCTCTCGCTTTTTTTCTCTGTCTCTCACTCCATCACTTTTGTGAATATTCTATTTACAATGTGTTCAGACAAGAGGACGTGCTTTGAATCCCATGTAGGTCTTGTTTAAGTTTGTCTCTAAAATGCATTCGGAACTATAATAACCCATAACCGAATGTCACAGCAAGTGTCCAACCAAACACCCTTTTGCCAAAACAATACCATTATTTGACGCCTGTCATGGACTCAAAATGAGTCGGAGTTGTTTTTGTTTCGGCAACAGGGTGTTTGGTTGGGACACTTGCTGTGACATTTTCTGTGTCTGTGACAACACAAGCCATTTTCCAGTAGCAAAAGGTTAGCGATCGTAACAAACCAGTAAAATATATATAATTTTGGACTAACCTTGATATTCTTCATCAGATGACAGTCCTATAACATCAGGTTATACATACACTTACGTTTTGTTCGAAAATGTGCATATTTAGAGCTGAAATCACTGGTTATACATTGTGCTATCGTAGCTACTTTTTCCACAACGTCCGGATATTTTTCTGACACACATATTCTGACCAAATAGCTATTCATAAACATAACAAAAAAATATATGTTGTATAGGTATTGATAGATCCATTAGTTCTTAATGAAATCGGCGTGTTAGAATTCTAAAAAATAACTTCATTACGACATCTAGCTTCGGTATAGCTAGAGTACCCAAAAGTTGGGCGCCGACGACTAGTTCACATGTACGACAGATATATGAAATAGCATCATAAAATGTTTTTTACTTTTGCTGATCTTTCATCAGAATGTTGGACAAGGGGTCCTTTGTCAAGAACAATCGTTGTTTGGATTTAGAACGGCCTCTTTCCCTCTTGAATTAGCAAGCACACTAGCCAAGTGGCGCGAATCTCTCCATCGTCAACAAACTCAGAGAATGGAACACGGCAAAACTCCCAAAAAGATTTCAATAATCTGATTAAACTATATTGAAAAAACATACTTTACGATGATATGGTCACATGTATCAAATAAAATTAAAGCCGGAGATATTGGTCGTCCATAACGGCAGCTAAACAGAAGCCAAATCCAGCTACCTCCTCGCGCTCTCCAGAAAACAGGAAATGGGGGACACGTCATACAAAGAGCTTGTATTCCACTTCAGACCAAGATAAACACTCAATTTCTTCTCTCACCGCCTTGACAACCAGGGGATGTCATAGTATAGTCTGTTTTTTAAGTTATTGAGGACTAGAAGAGAAGTGCACCCAAAAGCATTGTGTCACAGGGAGAACAACCACAATATGTGCTGGGTTCATAATAGGACAGTCATACATCGGTCCTGATATAGACACCGTAAATATGTTTGTTTCCACTGCCTTAAATAGGTTTGCCACTCTGTACACTGTTTCACTTGCACTCAATACCCTCACACAGTTGCTCACTTCACATACAGTACGCTGTCTCTCTTCACTGATGGGCCATGCCTACCCACACAAAAGTGCTCACACACAAATAATGATCATTTTGGCAGCTCTTAAAAATGGAGGACATTCGATCCATCGCATTAGGGATTCCCAATGCAATACCCCAATGAAATGTTTTGGAAAAGGGAAACCCAACTCACAATATCAAATGAGTCAATCATTGATTGAATCATTTGAGTAGCCCGACTCACATGCCTTCTATTACCGATCACGAATGAGTGAGAGGCTGAACCAACATGGACAATTTCATTAAAGGCACCTCTTTGATACCAATGCAGGGATAAATGTAATATGGGGAGTATGCATGGAGATTGCCATCAGTTATAGTGCTTGGATTAACCACAGAGGGGTAGAGGAAATTTGGCCTACAATTATTTCCTATTATGTTTGTGTGGAAAAGCAATTTGACACTTGGACCATAAAGCCAGTCTCCTCTGTGTGGGAAGACAGAGGTCAAAGGTTACAATCATGGCTGTTGAACTTGTTGTCATTTTCATCCATATCTAAAGGACTACTGCTATTCTTTTTGTACAATGGACTTTCTTTACTACACGTTGGCTTCTCAGTTGCCTTCCATGCAGCATATGTTTAGAGCATGTTAGGATAGGGGTCAACTATTCTATTCAACCATAGGATGGAATTTACATTCATGAATGGGAAAATTATTTGAGTTGTTTGAGAGAGAGAGTTTTAACTTCCCAACTGTGATGTACATTCTGACAGCAATGGTCATGCTGACACTAGTGAATTTCCACAGATGTCCCATCTCAGCAAGAGTGTAGAACAATGCTTAATGTCCAATGCAGCCCAGCTTGAACAAACCCACGGGGATAAAATAAGTGTGTCTTACTGTCTCATTTCACTGTAGTTGGGGGAAATCGATGATAGATGGAGAAACTCCACATGTGGGTGCTATGACATTATATGGACTTCTAGTATAGTCCTCAATACAAGCTAGATGGACGTCTTTACCCTTCTGCCAAAAAAAACCTGGGTGATCCGCAAACCCCCTGTTGTAACAAACTCAGTCATACCTGCGAGAATTATGTCCAATAGAAGTTACCCTTTTAACTGTTATTCATACCAGTAACACTAAATGTGCTCGCTGTGAGATGGAGAAGACTGGCAAATGCCTCATGGTTTTACGACATGTCTTAGAATGCTCAACCCCCAGAAAAAGAATCTTGCAGCAGGGCAAGATTAGTCCTACGTCTGCCATGATGATATCATGAACCAGTACTGTAATGGTTTTCTTTTTTTCTCCAACTTTCTGGGGTTACCACCACATCTGCCTGTCTGGAAATGTTTAAAATGTAAAAAAAATAATTCTGACAGAACAACAAAATAATAATAAAAAAGGGGAACCCGATAAAACACAGACTTCTGCTTTATGAATCTTCAAGATGCCGGGGGGAGTGATTTAGTGACCCACCTCTGTCACTTGTGGATGAGCTTCCTTTCCTAATTGACTGTTCGGTTGCTGCCCTCCTTTTCCTCATATCCCCCCAAAATTCTGAGGGGCCAAACAAGGTCGTCATTTCTGGAAAGATGACTCTAGCATGTGTTTCCTTCCCTCCGTCGTTCTGTCCTTGTTCAGCCGATCCAGCAACAGCTAGACAGATTGAGAGTGCAATGGGGATGAACGGAGCCTCCTCCTTCGCAATGTTAGGTCCCGATTATCATTCAATGGTCTTGTGTTACCACTGATAAATGAAAAGACCGGATACCATATTGCTCTCATCAAGAAGACCTTTAGTTTCAAGAAAGGGGAGTACATTTTCCACAAAACAAAAAAATATTGATGCAAGAATTGTCTTTTTACTGTCAGGGAAAAGGCAGGGATTGTAAAAAAGGTCACTCCATGTGGAAGTATGCTACTGTTGTCGAGAACTTCTCTGCAGTGCAGTGGCAACAACACGAGTCTCTTCTCACTCTCCTATTTTCCAACAAGTGGCCATCCTAATCCTAGTTGCTGTCTCCCGCTGGAGGTCAGCAGAGGAGAGGGCAGACAAGCCACCTGCTCAGCCACCGCTGCAGTCTCAGATTAGGGCAGGGTGAGGGCTGTGGGCAGGGTGTGCATGACGGATGATTCATCCGGCTGCGACCCACTGTTAACACTGCTGTCTCGCGTCTGATTGAGTGTGTGTGTTATGATCAGCTGACCCCACCTACCACAGGCCCCCCTCTTTCAGGAATCTCACAGCTGTGATTGCTACTGACCTGTTGAGTGTGTGGGTGAATGTGAGTGCAAGAGATTGTTTACATGTGTGTGTATTTGCCATGTGTGTATGGGGGTGTGAGGAAGGGTCTGTGAGTGACTGTGGGTGTGTGTAGTGTATACAGTATATCACAAAAGTGAGTACACCCCTCACCTTTTTGTAAATATATTTTCATGTGACAACACTGAAGAAATGACACTTTTCTACAATGTAAAGTAGTGAGTGTACAGCTTGTATAACAGTGTAAATTTGCTGTCCCCTCAAAATAACTCAACACACAGCCATTAATGTCTAAACTGCTGGCAACAAAAGTGAGTACACCCCTAAGTGAAAATGTCCAAATTGGGCCTAATTAGCCATTTTCCCTCCCAGGTGTCATGTGACTCATTAGTGTTACAAGGTCTCAGGTGTGATTGGGGAGCAGGTGTGTTAAATTTGGTGTCATCGCTCTCACACTCCCTCATATGACTGGTCACTGGAAGTTCAACATGGCACCTCATGGCAAAGAACTCTCTGAGGATCTGAAAAAAAGAATTGTTGCTCTACATAAAGATGGCCTGTGCTATAAGAAGATTGCCCTAGACCCTGAAACTGAGCTGCAGCACGGTGGCCAAGACCATACAGCGGTTTCACTGGACAGGTTCCACTCAGAACAGGCCTCGCCATGGTCAACCAAAGAAGTTGAGTGCACGATGCTCAGCGTGCACTCAAACCAGAGGTTGTCTTTGGGAAATAGACGTATGAGTGCTGCCAGAATTGCTGCAGAGGTTGAAGGGGTGGGGGGTCAGCCTGTCAGTGCTCAGACCATACGCCGTACACTGCATCAAATTGGTCTGCATGGCTGTCGTCCCAGAAGGAAGCCTCTTCTAAAGATGATGCACAAGAAAGCCCACAAACAGTTTGCTGAAGACAAGCAGACTAAGGACATGGATTACTGTAATCATGTCCTGTGGTCTGATGAGACCAAGATAAACTTATTTGGTTCAGATGGTGTCAAGCGTGTGTGGCGGCAACCAGGTGAGGAGTACAAAGACAAGTGTGTCTTGCCTACAGTCAAGCATGGTGGTGGGAGTGTCATGGTCTGGGGCTACATGAGTGCTGCCGGCACTGGGGAGCTACAGTTCATTGAGGGAACCATGAATGCCAACATGTACTGTGACATACGAAGCAGAGCATGATCCCCTCCCTTCGGAGACTGGGCCGCAGGGCAGTATTCCAGCATGATAACGACCCCAAACACACCTCCAAGACGACCACTGCCTTGCTAAAGAAGCTGAGGGTAAAGGTGATGGACTGGCCAAGCATGTCTCCAGACCTAAACCCTATTGAGCATCTGTGGGGCATCCTCAAACGGAAGGTGGAGGAGTGCAAGGTCTCTAACATCCACCAGCTCCGTGATGTTGTCATGGAGGAGTGGATAAGGACTCCAATGACAACCTGTGAAGCTCTGGTGAACTCCATGCCCAAGATGGTTAAGGCAGTGCTGGAAAATGATGGTGACCACAAAATAATGACACTTTGGGCTCAATTTGGACATTTTCACTTAGGGGTGTACTCACTTTTGTTGCCAGCAGTTTAGACATTAATGGCTGTGTGTTGAGTTATTTTGAGGGGACAGCAAATGTACACTGTTATACAAGCTGTACACTCACTACTTTACATTGTAGCAAAGTGTCATTTCTTCAGTGTTGTCACATGAAAATATATACTCAAATATTTACAAAAGTGTAAGGGGTGTACTCACTTTTGTGATATACTGTAGGTATGTGTGTATGTATGTACTGTATGAGAGCGAGAGAGAGCACAGGTCAGAGGGCAGAGAGTCCAAACTACTGCCACAATCAAATGGCCCAAAGTGCAGTTTCAACCTGACAAGAGCTGCATGGGGGTTCGCTGCCTGTCAGTAAGGAAAACACAATGCTGACCTTCATTCTTTACCCCTCTGCATGCATGACATGATGTTAACCAATTTGTTTTACTTTGCCTGAAGGATAACTGACAAGGGGATTCACACACGGTATACTAAGTGTTCCAAGATGTCCAGGGCGCTCTATAAAATGCACAAAGATTTTCTTTCTTTGTTACACTCCAATGGCCAAAATAGTGTGAGAGGAACCGACACAGATATTAGAAAATGGATTGGCTGAATTAACTAGTTACATACTGCTTAGCATACGTAAGATGATGGTTATTAAATGTATGGATAGTGGAGAGAAGGGAAGGATTTGGTAACAACTGGGAAAGGGACAAGGGAGGCGCTTAGTAGTCTGCTCCACACAGTGACCGCAGTGACTTTTACCGCATCCATATTAGGAAAACGAAGACTTCCTAATATGGATGCCGTAATTAGGTATTGTATTGGGGGGTATCAAGAGGTGATCTCTCCTTCTTCCACCCCAGCTGCCATTCACCCCCCCATCGTTTAAAAAAAAAAGATTGCCAATTGGTCAAAACCTTGGTATTTTTATTATTTACCATCTCTTGGGCTGGCGTAATACATAATAACAAGGAGCGATACCTTTTTATGCGCACATAAAAAAATAACGGGGGTGTTTGAATGACATCATGGCCAGCTCCTTTTCTTTCCCCCTCGAAAAAGTTCCCCTGCCTTGGTTTGGTTAATGAGATAATGGCTATGCATGAGGACTGTCCACCGAATAAGGTAATCCAAACCACCTTCGTTATTTTGTTTATGACGATGAGGGTGCTGGTTCGGTAGACTGACCCAGTAACTAGGTCTCTCTCCCCATGAGGTCATGCCAGGTTTACAGAGCACGCTGTGCGCTTCTAAAGGGCCAGGGCGATTGTTTGCTGTATTGCTGCTCCTGCGGGTTTTACGAGCGGATCTGTGTATCACACCTGTTTGTTTCTTTTAGCCACGACTCTCATTAGCCTTTGCTTTGGAAATGCAGGCTTACTTACTTTTAATTGTACACTGCATGTAATAATACCCCATGGAAGCAACAATGCAGTCATTGTTGAAGCATTTCGCTGCACAAGGTTGCCGGTTTATTCAATCAAATGCCTAGAAAGGCAGGAACCTGGGAAGAAAGCTAGAGAGGAACCAGGCTCTGAAGGGTGGCCAATCGTCTGCTGGCTGTGCCGGGTGGAGGTTATAACAGTACATGGCCAAGATGTTCAAATGTTCATAGATGACCAGCAGGGTCAAATAATAATAATCACAGTGGTTGTAGAGGGTTCTGATTGGGTAAGGTTTAAAGGGGCAAGTCTGGCAGGAGAATCAAAAGGTGAGGAAAATGGTCAATGGACAGGCAGCCTTGACAAATTGATTTGGAAAACATTTTGTATGGCAATAAAAAAGATGACAGATTATCATATAGTCTTTTGCATTTTGTTTGTTCCTGCCATGAGGAGAGACATTTTTTATACATTTTTGAAAGAGGAAAATCGGGACTCTCCTCTTCCCTCTCCACCTCCCCTGTCGGAAGACACAAGAGGGGAGAGCACTAAGGCAGAAACATGCCGGAAGGGTTTTTCTTAGCTTTCAACTGTCCAGCAGATTCTGACAGGAGACACGGAGGAAGGGAAGCCATCTTTGTACTCAGCGGGGTACCGCTTACTATCTGCTGCGGTCATAAAGTGGTCATAAAGAGTTTAAAAGAGGTCACTAAAGAAGTTCCAAGAGGTCAACAATGTTCAAGGAGATCACACTGATCTATTTTAAGGTCACACAGGGCTCGTCTGAAACTCATAGAGGCGGCTCTTTGATTCGGATCCATGTTCACACACATGTTGAGAAAGTTTGGTTAAGGCTTGTGAAAGAACTAACAGGCAGCCAGAGCAGTTTCTGTCCAGTTTAATGGCTCGATATGGTGAGGCACGGCTCGATTGCCAGAAACACTTGTTTTAATCCCCACAATGAACCCAAGTGTTTTTCAGGCTGCATTAAAGGATAAAAAGTAATCCTTCGGCATCATTACCTTCTATTTTTGTGGTGTAGTTATTATTTCTTGGGAAATAAACATTGCGTTTATGATTACACAGTAATTGCTTTTTTATCAGGTGATTAAGACTATCTTCAGTTTCTGAGGTACATGATGTAGGAATTCTGAGTGTTGGCCCATTTTGAAGTCCTCACTGGGATTCTGTTTTGAACCCAAAACGGACCTTTAATTAAGCCAAAATACAGTATGGCAAGCCTTACAGTAACACACTTAGTGTATTTGTGATATCACTTACAGTATGCACTGCTGTTGTGTTGGACATTACATTCACAAACCATCGTGAAGTACTGTAAGTAGTGCCATCAGAAAGTATTCACACCCCTTGGACTTTTTCCACATTTTGTTATGTTACAGTATGAATTTGAAATGTTTTGTCACTGGCCTACACAATAATTATGTTTTTTGACATTGTTATCACATAATATCACATAATGATAGTAGTCTACATAACAGAACCAAATATAATAGCATAGCATAACGTTACTGGAAGACAAAAAACACAACCTCATTTTTTGTGAGATTTCAGGATGACTGTGCGAATCATTACATTTTTATGTCACAGGTCAGAAAATATTGCCAGGACTCCAACCAGCCAAGTCGTAGACTGTTCTCTCTGGTACCGCACGGCAAGCGGTACCGAAGCTCCAAGTCTAGGTCCAAAAGGCTTCTTAACAGCTTCTACCCCCAAGCCATAAGACTCTTGAACAGTTAATCAAATGGCTACCCGGACAATTTGCATTGTCCCCGCCCCACCCCCCATTTTTACGCCGCTTCTACTCTCTCGCTACTGTTATTTTATTGATGCTCCTTAATTATTTGCTCTATTTTTATTTTTTATTAAAACTGCATTCTTGGTTTAAGGCTTGTAAGTCAGCGTTTCACTGTAAGGTCTCCGACACCTGTTGTATTCGGCGTATGTGACAAATAACATTTGATTTGATGTGACCAAAACTCAACAGCACGTGCCACTAGGCAAAATATACGCTTTGGTTGAAACCAAACACAGATAGGCTATGCTACAGTTTGTTAATGGCGATCTGCTCTAAAATTAATTTACTGTACAGTGCATTCGGAAAGTATTCAGACTCCTTGACTTTTTCCCCCCAAAAATTTACATTACAGCCTTATTCTAAAATTCATTTTCCCTCAATAATCGAAACACAATGACAAAGCAAAACATGTTTTCAGATATTTTTGCAAATGTATAAAAAACTGAAATATCACATTTTAAATAAGTATTCAGACCCTTTACTCAGTACTTTGTTGAAGCACCTTTGGCAGTGATTACAGCCTTGAGTCTTCTTGGGTATGACAATACAAGCTTGACACACCTGTATTTGGGGAGTTTCTCCCAGTCTTCTCTGCAGATCCTCTCAAGCTCTGTCAGGTTGGATGGGGATCGTCACTGCACTGCTATTTCAGATCTCTCCAGAGATGTTCGATCGGGTTCAAGTCCGGGCTCAGGCGGGGCCACTCAAGGACATTCAGAGACTTTTCCTGAAGCCACTCCTGCATTGTCTTGGCTGTGTGTTTAGGGTCGTTGTCCTGTTGGAAGGTGAACCTTCACCCCAGTCTAAAGCCCTGAGTGCTCTGGAGCAGGTTTTCATCACGGAACTCTCTGTACTTTGCTCCATTCATCTTTCCCTTGATCCTGACTAGTCTCCCAGTCCCTGCTGCTGAAAAACTTTGCTACAGCATGATGCTGCCACTACCATGCTTCACCGTAAGGATGGTGCCAGATTTAGTCCTGATGTGACGCTTGACATTCAGGCCAAAGAGTTCAATCTTGGTTTCATCCAACCAGAGAATATTATTTCTCATTGTCTGAGAGTCCTTTAGGTGCCTTTGCCCAAACTCCAAGCGGGCTGTCATGTGCCTTTTACTGAGGAGTGGCTTCCGTCTGGCCACTCTACCATAAAGGCATGATTTGTGGAGTGCTGCAGAGATGGTTGTTCTTCTGGAAGGTTCTCCCATCTCCACAGAGGAACTCTGGAGCGCTCTCAGAGTGACTATCGGGTTCTTGGTAACCTCCCTGACAAAGGCCCTTCTCCCCCAATTGCTCAGTTTGGCAGGGGGGGCCATCTCTAGGAAGAGTCTTGGTGGTTACAAACTTCTTCCATTTAATAATGATGGAGGCCACTGTGTTCTAGGGGACCTTCAATGCTGCAGAAATGATTTGGTACCCTTCCCCAGATCAGTGCCTCGACACAATCCTGTCTCGGAGCTCTACGGACAATTCCTTCGACCTCATGGCGTGGTTTTTGTTCTGATATGCAACTGTGTATGCCTTTCCAACTCATATCCAATCAATTGAATTTAGCACAGGTGGACTCCAATCAAGTTGTCGAAACATCTCAAGGATGATCAATGGAAACAGGATGCACTTGAGCTCAATTTTGAGTCTCACAGTAAAGGGTCTAAATACTTATGTAAATAAGGAATGTCTGTGTTTTATTTTTAATAAAGTAGAAAACATTTGTTAAAACCTGTTGTCTTTTTGTCATTATGGGGTATTGTGTGTAGATTGACAAGGAAACATTTCAATGTAATCCGATTTAGAATAAGGCTGTAAGGTAACAAAATGTGTAAAAAGCAACGGGGTCTGAATGCACTGTAAATACTGTCATTCAAAACAACACTGCAGGCTTCTTCGAAACAACAATACATAACTCAAGAAGGTCTAAATGTATATCCCTAACGAAGCTGATTAAGATCAAACGGTTGTCATGCAGATGCTTCACGGACGTTTCAACTGTAAAAATCGGAATAATCATCATTCACGATTGACATTGAGAAATGGGAAGGGAGAGTGACCACAAAAAAATGTGTGCTTAGAGTTAAAGAAACACATGCATAGAATGTTGCTCGGATCTTCAGCGAAAAGGGATCCAAGGGTGCGGGATGAGGCGGTCACCTATGGATCCGCAGCCTCGGCCAAGTTAAAAATGGCTCCTTGCCGCCTACGCATGCTTTCTGTCACAAACGCAAAAACTTAAATTGAAACTAAATCATATAAATATACATCAACAAAAAAGAATACAACTAAAACTAAATAAAAACTAGCAAATCTGTTTTGAAAACTAAACATGAAAAAACAATTTTAAAACACAAAACTATAATAACCTTGCTATGCACACTCACTAGACCCTACCCACATACTTACACTGACAATCCAACACATAAACACACAAGTCATATGCTCACACACATAAAACACACACACGTCAATATTGATGCAACGCACACACTTTTGCCCTTCCACATACGCCGCTGCTACTCTGTTTAATATCTATCCTGATTGCCAAGTCACTTTTACCACCACCTACATGTACATATTGCCTCAACTACCTCGTACCCCTGCACGTTGACTTGGTACTGGGCCTCCTTGTATATAGCCTTGTTATTGTTATTTATGTTAATATTTTATATTTTTATTAGCAAATGTTCTTACTTTTTAAGTACATTGTTGTGAAAGGGCTCCTAAGTAAGCGTTTCACGCTAAAGTCTACACTTGTTGTATTTGGCGCATGTGCCAAATAACCTTTGATTTGATTTGTATGTAGAAGTAGAATTCACACAGGTCAAGACCAGGTCAATATGTTTTTATTTACGATACAAGAAAGACCCATATAAGGTTTGATTGAATAGGCCCCACACTGTCAGTGGGAGGGGTCAAAGAAGGACATGATGTCACTCCTCATCCATCATTACGGTTACACAACATCTGTCTCCATAAAAAGTAACATCCTCATCATCGTTGTTGTCTCGTCTCATCCTACAACTTTACAAGTTTATTTCACCTCGTCAAACCAATACGCCTCACAGTAGTCCCCAAATCTCAAACGTTGTTTTGACTTTAGCACACACACTAAAAACCAACACTTAAAAAATGTATTCACCTTAACCAAATGGTGAATCACAATATTATTTGAGCAGCACCCCAGTGACTTGGAGAGCCTAACAATGCATAGCCATGTTGTCTGTTTTTTATTTTTACCTTATCCTGTTACTAATCACTGTTTGTTGGTCTACCAACATCGACAGATCATTCAGTCAGATTACTAGAAATTGTAAACATATAGTAATGTAACCCTTTGCCTTTAGTATGTGCCCCATCACCCAAATTCCAATTTGAATGTACTACTCAGAAAGGCCTGGGAGTGAAAATGCATGACTGCATCCACTGTTGAACACAGTTGTCTGGGAAGGCCTTTAGGTTATCAAGGGGCACTCCAACACACAATACCCCTATCTAGGGCAGGGCCATTTTCAGTCGGCAAACGTTGTGGAATGTTGCCGATAGAAATGCTGTGAGTAGATCAGACACGATTCCTTTCATTCTACACGTCAGAGAGGACTGTTTGTTCTCTTTCTGAACTTTTACGACATTGTGCCATGCAGAACACAGCACTGTTTTCAGCTTGAGCAACCCCTGTTTGTGTTGATGCTACGAGAACCTAATTTATGATGATGCTTGCTGAAAAAAAAATAAAACAACCGCATCAGCCCTTTCTACTCTCTACCCTTTTATGATTTTGTGGATTGCGCCATATTATTCCTGCCATGCCACTACGCGATCCAAAAATGCTAACAAGGCCTTTGCTGGCCGCATGTGAAGAGGGGCACAACATTGCATTGATCCGAGGTATTGGGGGAGACTTTAGTGTGGTTTTAATCTCCCACTGCTATATATTCTCCCCTCCAAAACAGACTTGACGTTTTAATGTGTGGATCTTTCATTGTGGACGACATTTCGTTCCACACTTTATACATTCTTGGCAAACAGTGCCCTCCCCCTCGGGTTGCCGTTGGCAACAGAGGCCACTCTCAATTTAGGCGGCAATATTCTAAAGCTTCTTACTTTACCGTATTTATAATTCAAAATGAAAACACTTAAAAACTGGTTACGCTGAAACCAGGCCCCTGTGGTGTCACATGAAAACTATTGGAGTTTTCTCGTGCGGAATTCACTGAGGGGCCTCGGCTGGATTTTTCTGCTCTACTTTTGGAAAATAACATCAAAACAAAGGCATAAAAGTGATGGCAACGTTTGAAAGAATAGAGTATAAAAGTTTACGTAGATCATAGCTGCCACACCAGTATTAATAGCAGTGCCTTGAGTGAGTGTTAGAATCCTGCTGCTGCCTTGGGCACTTGCCACACACACACACACACACACACATACAAACAAAGAAACACACACACACACTGTCTCTCACTCGCACACACACAGTTACGCTGCTTCAAAACCACCACACATCATTTGTTAACTCATTCTCTCTCATGTTAAAGGGGAAGTTCACCCCAAAACCCTTCTGGGGCCGTTATAACACTTGCCTGGACTTCAGTCAGTACCTCAGACAGTGTTTAGGTCCATTGCTTGAGTACTTCAAAAAAATACATATATATCAAAATGATTCATTTCCGATTACCTCAGTCTGTGTCTCAACGTACTGTTGAGAGTTAGAATAGTAGGATACACAAGGTGCTAATTTCGAAATCGTGTTATGCCAGTCACTGACAGTCACTAACACAGTCACTTAGCACGTCAGCCCAAAAAATTCTATTGAAAAATTAGTCTAGCCAGCTATCTAAACTTGTAGTAGAATTAGAATTACAGACCGGGGTGGAGCCACATTGACTTTGTTAGTCACACCCAATCAGATATTAAATTAAAAACTGCAAACATTTCTCTCTACCCTTTGACAAAATTTGTAGAATTGCAGGAAATTAGCTGTAAAACCAACTAAATTTAACTTAGGTCCCCCAAAAGTCTAGGGCTGGCTGGATGTGGGTATGCAGACTTGCGAGCCATTGTGGCCCCTCATGATGAGTTCTGATTTTTTTTGTGGCCCCCACGCCAATCAAAGTTGCCCATCCCTGTTCAAGAAGATTTTAATACATCAGGTTGTGTCAAAGTTCAGTATGAAGGCTTTGGAAAAACAATTGTTATTATCCTTGAATAACAATGTTAGTCTGATCTATAATAATGTGCTATTTTGATAGTTTATTTTAGCATTGTTTGTAACTTATTTTGAACACAATGTCGCTACTTACTGTCTCTTTTGACCGAAAAGAGCTTCTGGATATCAGAACAGCGATTACTCACCTCGAACTGGACAAATACTTTTTCTTTAATGAGTCCGACGCGAAGGCTATACTGCTTCCCCGAGACCAGGCCCAAATCCCAGTCATTCGCATGAAGAAAAGACAGAAATACAGTGGGCGGAGGTTGGGATGCAGGTAAACCGTTGGCGAGTTGGTAAACCGCCTCTACCATCCGTTCTATTGGCCAACGTGCAATCACTAGAAAATAAAACGGAAAATAAACTACGATCAAGACTATCCTACCAACGGGACATAAAAACTGTGGTATCTTAAGTTTCACAGAGTTGTGGCTGAACGACGACACGGATAATATAGAGCTGGCTGGGTTTTCCTTGCTTCGGCCAGACAGAGCAGCTACGTCTGGTAAGACAAGGGGTGGGGGTTTGTCTATTTGTCAATAACAGCTGGTGCTCGATGTCTAATATTAAAGAAGTCTCGAGGTATTGCTCGCCTGAGATAGAGTAGCTCATGAGAAGCTGCAGACCACACAACCTATGAAGAGAATTTTCATCTATATTATTCGTAGTCATCTATTTACCACCACAAACCGATGATGGCCCTAAGACCAAACTCAATGAGCTGTATAAGGCTATAAGAAAACATGAAAATGCTAATCCAGAAGTGGCGCTCCTTGTGGACTTTAATGCAGGTAAACTTAAATAAATTTTTCCTCATTTCTACCAGCATGTCACATGTGCAACCCGAAAAAAAAAAACTCTAGACCACCTTTACTCTACAGACAGAGACGCATACAATTTCTTTATTTTATTTAACCTTTATTTAACTAGGAAAGTCGGTTAAGAACAAATTCTTATTTACAATGACGGCCTACACCGGCCACACCCGGACGACGCTGGGCCAATTTTGCACCGCACCATTGGGACTCCTAATCATGGTCGTTTGTGATACAGCCTGGAATCAAACCAGGGTGTCTGTAGTGACGCCTCTAGCACAGATGCAGTGCCTGGGTCCGGGTTTGGCCGGTGTAGGCTGTCATTGAAAATAAGAATTTGTTCTTAACTGACCGAGTCAGACCGAGTCTGTAATACCTACATTTTCAATCAGACCACCATAGTCCCTGTGCCCAAGAAAGCGAAGGTAACCTGCCTAAATGACTATCGCCCATAGCACTCACGTTGGTAGCTATAAAATGCTTTGAAAGGCCGGTCACACAAAGCTCTCCCTCGCCCTCCATTTGGCAATATGACCATAATTATATCCTCCTCATTGCTGCTTACAAGCAAAAACTAAAGCAGGAAGAACCAGTGACTCACTCAATACAGAAGTGGTCAGATGACACGGATGCTACGCTACAGGACTGTTTTGCTAGAACAGACTGGAATATTTCCTCGGATTCATCCAACTGCATTGAGAAGTCTACCACCTCAGGCACCGGCTTCATCAATTAGTGCATTGACGACATCATCCCTACAGTGAACGTACGTACGTACATTCAAACCAGAAGCCATAGATTACAGGCTAAAGGCTTGAGCTGCAGCTTTCAAGGAGTGAGACACGAATCTGGACGCTTACAAAGAAATCCCACTATGCCCTCAGATGAACCATCAAATAGGCAAAGTGTCAATACAGGACTAAGATTGAATCCTAATGAACCGGCTCTGATGCTCGTTGGATGTGGCAGGGCTTGCAAATTATTGCAGACTGCAGAGACAATCTCAATCGCTCTCCACACTCCCCTTGGACAAAATGTGAGAATGCTGTTCATTGACTACAGCTCAGCGTTTAACACCAGGGTGCCCACAAAACTCATCACTAGGTTAAGGACCCTGGGACTAAACACCTCCCTCTGTAATTGGATTCTGGACTTCCTGACGGGCCGCCCCCAGATGGTAAGGGTAGGCAGCAACACATCTGCCATGCTGATCCTCAACACTGGGGCCCCTCAGAGGTGGGTGCTTAGTCCCCTCCAACACCATCTTTAAGTTTGCTGACGACACAACAGTGGTAGGCCTGATCACCGACAACAATGAGAAAGCCTATAGGGAGGAGGTCAGATACCTGGCAGTGTGGTGCTTGTGGACAACAGGAAAAGGAGGGCCGAACACGCCCCCATTCACATCGACGGGGTTGTAGTGGAGCATGTCGAAAAGTTCCTTGGTGTCCACATTACCAACAAACTATCATGGTCCAAACACAACGAGACATGTTCTGCCAGAATCTCAAAAAGTTCTACAGCTGCACCATCGAGAGCATCACCACCTGGCATGGCAACTGCTCAGCATCTGACCGTAAGGCGCTACAGAGGGTGATGCATACGGCCCAGTACATCACTGGGGCCAAGCTTCCTGCCAACCATGACCTATATACTAGGCGTGTCACAGGAAGGCCCAAAAAATTGTCAGACTCCAGTTACCCAAGTCTTAGACTGTTCCCTTAGTTACCGCACGGTAAGTGGTACCAGAGCTCCACGTCTAGGTCCAAAAGGCTGCTAAACAGCTTCTACCCCCAAGACTGCTGAACAATTAATCTATAGGCCAGCCGGACTATTTACATTGACCCACCACCCATTTGTTTTACACTGATGCTACTCTCTGTGTATTATACAGTTGAAGTCAGAAGTTTACATACACCTTAGCCAAATACATTTAAACTTAGTTTTTCACAATTCCTGACATTTAATCCTTGTAAAAATTCCATTTTAGGTCAGTTAGGATCACCACTTTATTTTAAGAATGTGAAATGTCAGAATAATAGTAGAGAGAATGATTTATTTCAGCTTTTATTTATTTCATCACATTCCCAGTGGGTCAGAAGTTTACATACACTCAATTAGTATTTGGTAGCATTGCCTGTAATTGTTTAACTTGGGTCAAACGTTTTGGGTAGCCTTCCACAAGCTTTCCACAATAAGTTGGGTGAATTTTGGCCCATTCCTCCTGTCAGAGCTGTTGTAACTGAGTCAGGTTTGTAGGCTCCTTGCTTGCACACGTATTTTCAGTTCTGCCAACACATTTTCTATAGGGTTGAGGTCAGGGCTTTGTGATGGCCACTCCAATACCTTGACTCTAAATTCCTGACTGATGTCTTGAGATGTTGCTTCAATATATCCACATAATTTTCCTACCTCATGATGCCATCTATATTGTGAAGTGCACCAGTCCCTCCTGCATCAAAGCACCCCACAACATGATGCTGCCACCCTCGTGCTTCAAAGTTGGGATGGTTTTCTTCGGCTTGCAAGCCTCCCCCTTTATCCTCCAAACATAACGATGGTCATTATGGCCAAACAGTTCTATTTTTGTTTCATCAGACCAGAGGACATTTCTCCAAAAACTACGATCTTTGTCCCCATGTGCAGTTGCAAACCGTAGCCTGTCTGTCTTTTTATGGCGGTTTTGGAGCAGTGGCTTCTTCCTTGCTGAGCGGCCTTTCAGGTTATGTCTATATTGGACTCATTTACTGTGGATATAGATACTCTTGTATCTGTTTCCTCCAGCATCTTCACAAGGTCCTTGTTCTGGGAATGATTCGCAATTTTCGCACCAAAGTACGTTAATCTCTAGGAAACAGAGCGCGTCTCCTTCCTGAGCGGTATAACGGCTGCGTGGTCCCATTTTCACGTTCGTCGTAACATTGAAGAGAGGAGGACCAAGGCGCAGCGTGAAATGAATACATATTTAATAAAGGAATATGAAGAAGACTTGACAAACTATACAAAACAACAAACGAACGTGAAGCTATATAACAAATAGTGCTGACACTAAACACTACACATAGACAATCACCCACGAACTACCTAATGAATATGGCTGCCTAAATATGGTTCCCAATCAGAGACAACGATAGACAGCTGTCTCTAATTGAGAACCAATCTAGGCAACCATAGACATACATACACCTAGACTGAACACTGCCCCATAAACATACAAAAAACCCTAGACAATACAAAACACATACATCCCCCATGTCACACCCTGACCTAACTAAAATAATAAAGAAAAAAAGATAACTAAGGCCAGGGTGTGACACCCATGGTGTTTATACTTGCGTACTATTGTTTGTACAGATGAACGTGGTACTTTCAGGCATTTGGAAATTGTTCCCAGGGATGAACCAGACTTCTGAAGGTCTACATTTGTTTTCTGAGGTCTTGGCTGATTTCTTTTGATTTTCCCATGATGTCAAACAGAGGCACTGCGTTTGAAGGTAGGCCTTGAAATACATCCACAGGTACACCTCCAATTGACTCAAATGATATCAATTAGCCTATCAGAAGCTTCTAAAGCCATTTTCTGGAATTTTCCAAGCTGTTTAAAGGCACAGTCAACTTATTGTATGTAAACTTCTGACCCACTGGAATTGTGATAAAATGAATTATAGGTGAAATAATCTATCTGTAGGGCCCCCCGAGCGGGCAATGGTCTACGACACTGCATCGCAGTGCTAGCTGTGCCACTAGAGATTCTGGGTTCGAGGCCAGGTTCTGTCGCAGCTGGCCGCGACCGGGAGGCCCATGGGGCGGCGCACATTTGGCCCAGCGTTGTCCGGGTTAGGGAGGGTTTTGCCGGCAGGGATATCCTTGTTTCATGGCGCACTAGCGACTCCTGCGACTCCGGGCGCAGTGCATGCTGACACTGTCGCCAGGTGTACAGTGTTTCCTCTGACACATTGGTGCAGCTGGCTTCCGGGTTGGATGGGCATTGTGTCAAGAAGCAATGTGGCTTGGTTGGGTTGTGTTTCGAAGGACGCATGGCTCTTGACCTTCGCCTCTCCCGAGTCCGTACGAGAGTTGCAGCGATGAGACAAGACTGTAACTACCACCAATTGGATACCACGAAATTGGGGAGAAAAATGGGTGAAAAAAAAGAAAATGTAAATAATCTGTCTGTAAACAATTGTTGGGAAAATGACTTGTGTCATGCACAAAGTAGATGTCTTAACCGACTTGCCAAAGCTATAGCTTGTTAACAAGACATTTGTGGAGTAGTTAAAAAATTAGTTTTAATGACTCCAACCTAAGTGTATGTAAACTTCTGACTTCAACTGTATATGCATACAGTAGTCACTTTACTCCTACCTACATGTACAAATTACCTCAATTTACCTGAACCCCTGCACATTGACTCGGTACCGGTACCCTCTGTATATAGCCTCGTTATTGTTATTTTGTGTTACTTTTTATTTAATTTTTTACTTCAGTTTATTTACTAAATATTTTCTTGAACTGCATTTTTTGTTAAGGTCTTGTAAGCAAGCATTTCACGGAAAAGTCTACACCTGTTGTATTCGGAGCATGTTACAAATAAAATGATCTATATATATGATCTATCTTTCTGTTAGTTAGTGATTGGCAATGCAAAAATAAAAAGTGAATCCATTCATTCAAACTATTCAATTAGATGAATTGAATGCGATACTTTCAGGTTTTTGAGTTCTGAAGCTTTCCGGTTGGTTTTGTGATACTCAAATGTGTCCGAGTACTGTCTTACTTTATCATTTGTGTGTAGATTCGCAGAAGTGATTTTCTTAGCATATTTAGGCAACAGGAGACTGCCAAGGTTAAGCTTAAAGTAACAAACCAATGCTTTCCCAGAAATATAGAAAAATTACACCTTTGATCTTTCCCTCATGTTCTTTCCTCAGTCTACTCCCGGTGGAGGCCTCACGGTCATGCCAAAAGGCGTCGGCCATTACATATTTCTCTCGAGAAGACAGTTACCAAGAAAAGAGAAGCATCAATGCATCTGGCACTGGATAGAGATGAGATAAGAGTGAGAGACCTTCCACCAAAATCATTTCAAACCAATGAGACAATCCATTCGCTCCAAGCCAAAATGGTGGTCTGCTCTTGCTGAAAGCTAATGTTATCCCAACGTTTTGTTTGGACGGATGTGGAAATGCTCGAAAGCAATAATCGCAAAGATCTCAAACATAACTCAATTATTTGCAACGCAATATTTTTGCAGTTTTGCATGTGAATATCACATTTATATCTGTTTTCACATATTGAGGTTAAATTTCACACATGAAACCATATTTTCACATGTATTAAATTGACATGTTAACATCACATTTTCATGTCAGGAGAATGACATGTTTTCACCTTCACCTTGCAGTTTCACATGTGAAATTTGTAGATTCACATGATAAAAGCTTTCATATGTGAAAATCAGATATGCAGTTTCACAGGAAAAACATTCACATGTCAAAATGTCACTTTCATATATGGAATTGCAAGTTTACATGTGAAATAGAATTGCATTTTCACTTTTACATGTCAAAAACCTCCACGTGATTGTTTTTCATATGTGAACTTGAACTTGAACTTGCAATTCCATATGTGAACGTGCAAATGTAAATTGCAGTTTCAAATGTAAGAACACCCCAACTGTGAAAATGTAACTTGCACATGTGGAAATGCAGATTCACATGTGGGGTTGAATTTTTTTTGTTCTCCTCACATGTGAAAAGATGGTGTTAACATGTTGCAATAGCAATGTTTCCACTGCGGGTCAAGGGAACCATTTTGCTGGACATTCGGAACACTGGACAGAATACATTTTTGGGGGACAGGTAAATGAATTTGAAATTGAATCACGTTCAACTTTACCAACCAATTAATAATGGATTTATATTTGATTGTGTATATTCTCAATGGGATTTTTTAAAATAGACCCACCCACATCTGGACACCACTGCTACCACTCGGCATGTCGACATGCGCAAAGGAGGTATAAAAGGTGTACAGCGGTTCCTCCTTTAAAAGTTGCGAGCTTACACCGTGGGACTTAGAGGTATCCAGCGTCACGGCTTCATTGCTCCAGACCACCGCAAGGGGGAGTTAGAGCACTCATTATGCATTTGGGTCCCAAGGTTTTCATATGACCAATCATATCGAGTGGTTCCAATGACAAAGTTGACGTGAGCCATCTGTCGCTGGTGACTTTCTTCAGCAAAGATGGCTGACAAAACACTACGGTAGAAGCAAATGTAAGTAATTATAACAAGTCAAGCAAAAAATGTACAATTGAGAGGAATATGTTAGTTAATGTAAAGGAAAATGATTGTGCATATTTTATTGTCATTATTGTCAAGTTCATTTACTAAAATTGCTATTTAGCAAGTTAGCTGACTAGCTAACATTAGCCAGCTAACTAGCTAATGTCATGACATGAGTATGAAATTGTAAATTCGTGTTGTTTAATGTTTTAGGGACTCCTGAGAAAACCAGGCAAACCAGTCTGTCGTCTTGTGAAACAGTGGACGTAAGGAATCTAGCTCGCTGAAGCATTTACCTGCAAATTGAATGTACAATTGTGTTAGCTTGCCTTGCTTATATTTCCCATGCAATGCAGATGAAGTAACATAGCTAGCTAACTGTTTACTTGCTTATTGTGTAGTGGAGGATAAAAATAACTGTATGCCTATGGATGTGTAGCTAGCTAGAGTATGTAGCCGATTTGTGTATGGACCCTAAAACATTTGGTATGAATATTAGTTCAGAACCTATGAACCTCAGCTATGCTAGTTGTTGTATCGACTTAAAGTCTGAATTGCATTAATAAAGCCTATGGATAGAGTAGAATATAATAACTTTATTGTGCCAAGGATACACTACCATTCAAAAGTTTCGGGCCACTTAGAAATGTCCATGTTTTTGAAAGAAAAGCACATTTTTTGGTCCATTAAAATAACATCAAATTCATCAGAAATACAGTGTAGATGTTGTAAATGACTATTGTAGCTGGAAACGGGATATTTTTTATTAAATATTTAACTACAGGCATACAGAGGCCTATTTTCAGCAACCATTACTCCTGTGTTCCAGTGGCACGTTGTGTTAGCTAATCCAAGTTCATAATTTTAAAAGGCTAATTGATCATTAGAAAACCCTTTTGTAATTATATTAGCACAGATGAAAACTGTTATGCTGATATGTGGTTATGCTGATTAAAGAAGCAAAAAACTGTCTTTCTTTAGACTAGTTGAGTATCTGGAGCGTCAGCATTTGTGGGTTCGATTACAGGCTCAAAATGGCCAGAAACAAAGCACTTTCTTCTGAAACTCGTCAGTCTATTCTTGTTCTGAGAAATGAAGGCTATTCCATGCGTGAAATTGCCAAGAATTTGAAGATCTCGTACAGCGCTGTGTACTACTCCCTTCAAAGAACAGAGCAAACTGTCTCTAACCAGAATAGAAATAAGAGTGGGAGGCCCCGGTGCACAACTGGGCAAGAGGACAAGTACATTAGAGTGTCTAGTTTGAGAAACAGACACCTCACAAGTCCTCAACTGGCAGCTTCATGAAATAGTACCCGCAAAACACCAGTAATGCTGTTTTTAATGCAGTGAAGAGGTGACTCCGGGATGCTGGCTTTCTAGGCAGAGTTCCTCTGTCCAGTGCCTGTGTTCTTTTGCCCATCTTAAACTTTTTTTTTTATTGGCCAGTCTGAGAGATGGCTTTTTCTTTTGAAACTCTGCCTAAAAGGCCAGCATCCCGGAGTCACCTCTTCACTGTTGACGTTGAGACTGGTGTTTTTTCCGTTTACAGCTACAATAGTCATTTACAACATTAACTATGTCTACACTGTATTTCTGATCAATTTGATGTTATTTTAATGGACAAAAAATTTGATTTTCTTTCAAAAACAAGGACATTTCTAAGTGACCCCAAACTTTTGAATGGTAGTGTACATGTACTGTAGTTATTACCACGCATGAGATCCCCACATTGTAGCCTGTACATTGAATATATTCACTGATCATGTACTCTTCCTTAGCAACTAAAGGTGCGGTTCAGGTATGAATCTCTGTCAGACATTCTTTTTCAGTCATATCCAATAGCAGGTGTATCAAAATCCATTCTTTGAATGATGCTGTGCCTGCATGTAAACTCAGCAAAAAAAGAAACGTCCCTTTTTCAGGACCCTGTCTTCCAAAGATAATTCGTAAAAATCCAAATAACTTCACAGATCTTCATTGTAAAGGGTTTAAACACTGTTTCCCATGCTTGTTCAATGAAACATAAACAATTAAAGAACATGCACCTGTGGAACGATCGTTAAAGGTAGAGTGGCCAGACGGAAGCCACTCCTCAGTAAAAGGCATATGACAGCCGGCTTGGAGTTTGCCAAAAGGCACTTAAAGACTCTCAGACCATGAGAAACAATATTTTATGTTCTGATGACACCAAGATTGAACACTTTGGCCTGAATGCCAAGCATCACGTCTGGAGGAAACCTGGCACCATCCGTATGGTGAAGCATGGAGGTGGCATCATCATGCTGTGGGGACGTTCTTCAGTGGCAGGGAGACTAGTCAGGATCGAGGCAAAGATAAACGGAGCAAAGTACATAGAGATCCTTGATGAAAACCTGCTCCAGAGTGCTCAGGGCTTTAGACTGGGGAGAAGGTTCACCTTCCAATAGCACAACAACCCTAAGCACACAGCCAAGACAACACAGGAGTGACTTCGGGACAAGTCTCTGAATGCCTTTGAGTTTCCCAGCCAGAGCTCAGACTTGAACCCGATTGGACATCTCTGGAGAGACCAGAGATCTAATCTGGCAGAACTTGAGAGGGTCTGCCGAGATATTTCCGTTTTCAATTTTGTACAAATTAGCAAACATTTTTTTTAAACTTGTGGGGGTTTTCGTTATGGGGTATTGTGTGTAGATTGATGAGGAAAAAAACGATTTAATACATTTTAGAATAAGGCTGTAACAAAATCTGAAAAAAGTCAAGGGGTCTGAAGATTTTCCGACGGCACTGTATGTAATGTATACAATAACTATGCATTTATATTATGACTCTCTCATTCCATGGAATGTCCACCGCCCTCATATGACAAGTCTGTTAAAATGTTATATCTGTCTCCTCAATGATAGATGTGACAAGGTTAACTTTGATTCTAAACAAGTAAAAACCAACAAAATCCAACTCATTACATGGAATGTGCACAGGCTCTATGATGGGGAAAAAGCATATGGTTCTTCAAAACTTAAAGATATTGTCAGCAAACATGGTTTTCCTGCAAGTGTTAAATATTATAAATAAATATTTAAAGAGGAACAGGGTTGGGGAGGCCTATGCTGCCACCTACTGTAGTAACATCAGAGGTGTAGGCATCCTGATAAATACAAATACACACTTTCCCTTATATCCCAGCACTTAGACCAAGAAGGCTGTTTTCTAATGTTGAATTCTACCTTACACGGGGAAAAATACACATTGATTTCATTGTATATCCCACCAGGGGCAAATCTGGTGGTTTTAGTTGGAATTCAAGCTATTTTAAATCAAATCCACACAATAAATTTTTTTTTAGCAGGCGACCTGAATAATACATTACATAAGACTGGCAGATGTAACAATAAAAAAAATGCAATTCAAGGATCCTCCGAAGAGGCTGAAAAAGGTCATCTATACAAATCATTTACAGGACATCTGGAGATGACTATTCCCAACTACAAAAAACTACTCCTTGTGTTCTCAAAAAAAGAAAAGATATTCAAGAATAAAAAATGAAAAAATCTGAACATAAGCAGGAATATGATCTTTACTTTTGAAGAGAGCCAACAACTACAGGTTCGCCTCAAACAAAGCATCTTAGGTAATGGTCTTGTGTGGCTCAGTTGGTAGAGCATGGCACTTGCAATGCCAGGGTCGTGGGTTTGACTCCCACGGGGGACTAGTACAAATGAAAATGCATCTTCTAAGTCGCTCTGGATAAGAGTGTATGATTAAATGTAAACCTGGAAACATCTTGCAGCCCTCATCAAAATGAATTGAATCCAAATCACTTTTAAAAGATATAAATGCGTTAATTATAAACAACAATGTGATTAATGACCATTTTAAAAGCTTCTGAGAAAATCTATATAAATCAGAATTAAACAACAGTTGGACTGATCCTACAGCCTTCTTAAAAAAGCACCAGGAGTGGATAGCTTTCCCATGGAATTGTATTTAACATTTTGGGACAAAGAAGCGTCCCTATTTACACAAATGACAACAGACATGTCACTCTATTCATTGCTTCCTAGTTCCGTGTATGAAACAGTTATTTCAGTTATATTAAAACTGAAGTCCCCTGCGGATTTCAGACCCATAAGTTGAATAAATTGTGACAATAAAATAAAAACAAAAGCAATAGAATGGCAAGTCTTACCAGACTTGATACATATTCATGAAACAAGGTTTATTAAAAATAGACACTTAAAAAACAAATGCAAGAACATGTTTATTTTTGATACAATATGCTAAAAAAATAAATTCCTCAATAATGGCTGTTGATGCCGAAAAGGCTTTAGACAGTTTTGAATGGCCTTTTCTATTCAACATTTTGTAAGCTTTTAACTTGTCAGGTGAAATAATATGTTTATTATTCGTGGAATTATGAAGGAATTAAGTCAAACTCAGAAAACGGCATATCTGTAGACACACGTCCGCCACACCTTAATTTCGTTGCTCTCCACCCGAAACGAAAAGCATGCTATTCTCATGCTCTATTTCAAGGTCAGAATACACAGAGCGAAAAATACATAAAAAGGGAATTACATTCCATTTACAAGTTTAACTCAGGTCGGAATTCTCCCCTAATTCCCGGAGATATTTAGAAGACCAAAAAGATCCACTTTGTTGTGGAACTTTGCAATCATGATCATGTCACCTACCTCACTACGGCTACATGAGGGATATACATCTTTAGGTGAGTTTATTTCTATAATTTAAGAATTAAGATATATAATAGAGCATATCACTGGCTCTTAGTATTTTGAAAATACTCTATCTGAAACAGCACAGGGCATCGCTCTCTACAAGGCATTGCTCTCAGTGATTGGGAACTCCTGAGAGGGATGCGAAAACATGCTTAAAGCATCAGATATGTGCACAAATTGTACAAGGGTCTTGAGAAGAAACTGATGTGTTGTCTGTACAGTTGCCTGATGGGCTATCCAAATAATGCACTGTAATCTGTATGTCCAACATAGTTCATCCATCCTCACTAACATCTGCTTTGGCAGCCTAAGTGCAATATATTCAAATGCATGGACACAAGCCTCCAGTTTGGATAACTTCGTAATTCTACAGCTGTCACGCCCTGACCATAGAGAGCCCTTGGTTCTCTATGGTGTAGTAGGTCAGGGCGTGACTAGGGTGTGTTCTAGTTCAATATTTCTATGTTGGTGTTTTTATGGTTCCCAATTAGAAGCAGCTGGTAATCGTTGCCTCTAATTGGGGATCATATTTAGGTAGCCATTTCTCCCATTTGTGTTTGTGGGATATTGTTTGGTTTTGTGCTTGTTGCATCACGTAGGCACGTTTTGTTGTTTGTTATTTGTTTTGTTGAAGAAGTTTGACGTTAAATAAATATGTGATATGTGGAACTCAACCCAGGCTGTGCCTTGGTCCGTCTCTTACACTAATAAAGGTTTATGCTGTTGTTGTGTTTGTCTAGGTGCTTCCCCGAAATAGCATTTTACCTCCCATCAGACCCTCCCGAACACCCGCTAAAGAAAGTAAAAAATCAACACACATGCTGTGACAATTTATCTGTTCACTCTTTTAAGATATTTGGGCACGCTCCAAAGCTGTTCAGCTGACCTCACCAAGACCAAATTACTCTAAAACAAGTCGGTGAAAGAAAGCAAAAAAAAGTACAACTGTTGCTCGTTTACGTTTTTCCCTGAGGAGTAATTATTGAACATTGGTGGTATTACTGACATGATTCGTTTGTGATTTGTTCAGAACAGCCAGTGGAGAGGGAGCTGGGTCGTAGGGGTTCAGCCAGCAAGGAATGTATTTGATTAACTACGTCCAAGAATTGTTGGGTGAGGAACAAACAAGAGGTCAGGAGTTCACAGCATTTTCCTAATCCTTGATGGGAATCAATGTCACGTTAGTGAACTTGTTCTCAGAAGAACATATCAAATACAAGAGTGTGTGCATGGCAAAAGTTACACAATTCCACAACAGTGTTGTTTGTCCCAGTAAAGATAACTTATAGAAGGCAGTGTGTCTAGTAGGTGTGGCTAGAGCAAAATGGTGCTAGTATATGGTGCTAGTTCAATTTGGCCACATCCGCAGAATTGACAAAGTAAATCCTTTAATGTAGTTCATGTTTGATAAATTATGCATTTTGGTAACATGAAAGATTGGACACATGTTTGAATTCAACTGAGGCATTTCTTGCAGTATAACAAAGATATGAAATCTATCTTAAATGTAGGGCAAAACAAGTATTTTATAGCATTAATTTAATGTCAGATACTCCCTTATCAAACCATTGACATCCTGTACAGTAGAACCTCAGAAATACAAATGCGTAATGGAGGTTGTTCCGGACAGATGTTTTGTGGAAAACCTTATTTCAAAATATTTAATTCCTATTTACTGTATTTTCTACCCAGATATCGTAAATGTCTGATGTGTTTATAGCACATGAAAGCAACATTTACATTTGCCTGTAGCTAACAGAAGTTATTTGCATTAAATACATGTCCTGGTTCAATACTGCCCGTTCGGTTGACCCCTCAGTTTATAGCTATGAGGTTCATATCTTTAACGGTTCTTACTGTATTTAACCAATAACAGATGTTATTAATGCATTGCAACAGGTACAACATTCTACCCGTGTATGGCAAATATTACAGTGTGCACCTCCGCTAGGTATCTGTCAGACAGTATATGTTAATATTATAATTCAGGTGGACAGCTGACCACTTTATTGAGTGATTGGTTTGGGCGTGTTGCATCTGCAATGCATTTACTGGCAGGGAGAGGCCCATACAAGGTCATGTGGAAACAAATGTTGAATTTCAAGTGTGATTATGAACATTTGCGAGGTACTAAGCAAACCATAGGATCTCATGCTTTAACAGAAACATCCACTGTCCACTGTATACTTTGCCCAGCTGTTTGTAGTCAACGAGCGGTGAGTAGGGGGTCGAAAGGTAGCACAGACGATAAATTATTATGAAAAACGCTAAAAATCGTGGAGATCCTAGCTTTTGAACCTGCTTCCGAATAACAGCATGCTTGAACTCAAGGACTTGTTGGTCATAATATGGTAATGAGGACATTTTGAAAGTACTACAGACTGTCCATGGGTGCTTGAACACCCTCCCAAACGCACACCCAACGCAAGGGATCTGAGAGACTGCCAAGAGCCACCTGATTACTATTCCCTGCTCTTGCTTCGAACACCAGCCAAACCCTTTCAGGTTTTCCATACAGATCCTTGGGTCTCAAAGTAGTCCAGGTGGCTTCGATACGCACATGACCTCCCCATATGGTGATGCACCTTTGAGAAATCAGTTCCAGGTGCAATATGTAAATAGGGGTCAGTGTCCAACAGTATAGCAATAAGCGTGATTGATGGATGCTGCTCGACGGTTCTAACCTCAATGTCTTTATCTGGCAAAGATAATGTTAATTCAACAAATTTAAATTGTGTGAAGTTGAGTATTGGGGCATTTAATCAAAATAGATAATGGGCAACGACCACAAAAAACGTCAGTGCATTAAATGAAATGGGCATTCTTATAGTGAAAATGACGTTTTAGACTTTTCCTGGTTACCTGGTTTGATTGAATGTGCCCTTTCTTCTCAGGTCTGAAAGCAACACTTAGGCAGGAACAAAATAACTGCCTATTGACACAGTATTGCAGTTAAATTAGTGACCGGTTCATTATTTTGGCTACCATGGCTATCCCCTCATAGAATCACAACGCCCCCATCCACAGGGCACGAGTGGTCCCTGAATGGTTTGAGCATGAAATTAATGTGAACCAGATGCCATAGTGGTCTCAGCCCAATTGAACACTTACGGAAGATTCTTGAGCGGGGTGGGGGGGACAACAAAGTGCAGTTTGGGTCAGCACAATAGTATAGGCTTAATATTCAGTGATAACTGAACCGAGATGATGAAATTAGCAGGATGACCCAAAAAATAAGTCAACATATCAGCAGTAATTGACAGAAATGTTGTCACAAGATTAGACGGCCGTGTCGCATTCTACTTAATGTACTTCACAAACTCAACCTTCGGATGATCTCCTGCTCCCATTTATGGCACTCAGTACATAATTGCCACTCCGTTTCTTTATACTTCATTCTTAGAGGATTTCACATACATGACACATTTCTTGTGAAGTAGGCCACTGAATTTGCACAATGTATGTCTGTCCTGACATGAATGAAATCACTGTATTTTTTTATGGATATATTTCTGAAAGCATATATGCAACTGGGAGGTCATTGTTTATTACAGTGAAGAGCAGCATTGATGCATTAAAGCAGTAGATTGTATGAGCACTAAACACTTACCGATAGGACTAATGTTGGCTAGTATGAAATGGTTTGCTTCTGTTTGCTACTATATACGTGTGTCAATGACCATATCTCTGCTAGCATTTTCTATCCTCATGGTATTGACTCTTACCAGTTCCTTGTGACTTTGAGGCTGTCCTAATATGGACACCGTACACATAGTTCAACTTCAGGTGTTCATGTTTCAGCAGAATAAGGTCAAGTGTCAAGTCCCTCCATTCAGGGTGTGCTGCTGTGCAAATCAAACCCTCTTCTGAGATCTTGAAATCTGTTTCAGTTGATTGAACACTAGTCTATGGTATCATTCTGCATTGTTTTAAAATTGGAGCCAGACATGGTCTAATTGAAAAATAGCACGGCCTACCCAAGGTACATAAAAAATCTTTATCATGGATAAAAAATTGCTATTTTAAGGATTGGGTTTTTATTAGTAATGAAGGGTGGTTAATGTTTTGATATGGTGAGGTCTTCAACCTTAAATTCATTTCTGTTAAATTGCTCGTAATGTTCCCATGCGTTCCAGATCTGTGGAAGCCTGCAATCAATTTCTGAACTTCTCTGATTGGCACTATGGTGAAAATGTTGGAAAATGTTGGATTCAGGCCATGCTCTAAATGATTAATGTTTTTCCAGGTTGTCATCCCTTGTCGAGGAAGTGTATGAAAACAGATGCACTACCTATCCCCAGACATAAAGGCACTTTATAACCCATATAATGAGTTAGGTCCACTGGGATGTTCATCATGAAGCCTACTAGAGTATCCCTTGGCAGGGGGGGGGGGGTCGGGGACATTTCAAGGGCCAGCCACACTTTATTTGGATAGTCCTGATTGTCCATCTGTAGATGCTCTACAAATGGTCATACTATCTGTTGATAAGCAACTGCTTGCTAAGGTAAAGGTTAGGGCTAGGGTTAGTGCAGCGTTACCCAAACTTGGTCCTGGGGACCCTAGGATGTGAGTGCACGTTTGGATTTTTTCCCCTAGCACTACCCAGCTGATTGATGATTAGTATCAGCTGTGTAGTGCTAGGGCAAAAACCAAAATGTGAACCCCTTTGGGGTCCCCAAGACAGAGTTTGGGAAATTCTGGGTTAGGGTAAGGGTTACGCTCATGATTAGAATGAGGGTTAAATCTAGGGTTAGGAAGGGTTAGTAGATAGTTGAAATGTTACTGTTAGTCTGTAGAGTATCTACAGATGGACTCTCCAGATAAACTGTTACTCCAGAGCCATACAGATTGATTATCTTTTCGGGCCAAATGAAACTACCAGCAACGGCTCTAAGTGTGAAAAAGAAAAGAAAAATGGTCATTTTAATCCATAGAGACGTGAAGGAGAAGCTCGTCGGATGTTGATCTCTTCTCAGCTGGGTCCGCATTTGGGACCAAAGTTCCTTGTTAAGAGACTCTTTCTGCTCTTGCAGACTCTAACTACAGAGGTCAACAAGGCAGAGTAGGAGAGTCCTGGAGTGCGAGACACACAAATTCAAAAAGGCCAAAACATGCATGCTCACGCACACACACCTCTATACGTCCTTCACATACACACTGATCCACCGGTTTGAGAACATAATATCAGACTCGAATGTGTCATCACTTGGCTTTCTGGAGCTAGACAAGTGCATCTTTTAAATTGTTCAGCTTTTCATTGCTGGTCATTAAACGAGTTTGAAAAGTGGCACTATTTTCAACAATCCACAGTGCTGTAGCTGTGTCAAGTAATTCGTCCCATTAATCATGTCCACCAGTTCACTAACGCTGTTCCATCTCGCAGTATATTTTCATTTAGCTTAAACCTTTCTTCACGTATAAAGCAGCCCTTTGAGATAGGCACCCTAATTATCTAGTACAGCAGGAAATCACAAAAAAAGAAGTTGCACACTTATTTGATTTTGGAAACCCTTGTCCGTTTCACTGTTTTGATGGTCTGATTTGACAAAGCAATTTTCTTTAATGGTTGCCTTTCATAATATATCGTCCCAGATCCTACCTACATTTTAGGCGCGCCGTTTATACTTTAAAAATAAACATAATAACAATTTGACAAAAAGGGTCAAAGGTCAGTCAAAGTTATTTATGGACTTCATTTGTTGACTGCGTTGAGTGTTCAAAATGGTGTTAGACTTAGCCCCTTCAGCAGCCCAGCATTCCTTTAATGATGGAGAATGATTATAACACATTCAAACCCTCTGGAATTCAATGCAAACCCTATTGCTGTAAAAAGAAAATACAATTCAGTTTTATGTAATATTTTACCCAAAATGTACAAATGACACAATTATATTATTCTAAGTATTTTAATGTTGGAATGTGAAATGTGCATGTGAAAATAATAAAAAACAAAACATGTTAGAGATGTGATATTTGCAGATTGTGGATTTGCTTGAATCTGGCTTCAAATGGTCCTTGCTGAATAGGACACAGAGTAGTTGTTCTACATTTTAAAGCTTCAACTTTCTCAAGATATAATAACTTTATATACCTGAAAATGTGCAAGTCATCACTATTATATTGAAAAAGAATTATGTCAGACAACTTTAACATTTTCAGCTGGTTGTTTCTTGAATACAAATTGGGTTATATTGAGACTTTTCAGCCCTGATTAGCTCAACCATCATGGGAGGGTTACGCTTCGTTTGTAAGGTTGTTTGTCGTCCAAAAAAGCCCGATTAGCCAAATATTGCGGATGTGTAATAATTATATCTCAGCTCGTACTGTCAACAATATATGTCTCCTCCGAGATCGGTGGTCTTCTCCCTGAACCAAATAATTAACCCACACAGATGAGAGTACAGTATGGTAGAATACAGAATATTCATGTTTATTGATGATTGTAACCCAGAAAATGCCAGAAAAATGTGTTATGTATGTTTTATGCCAAAATATTATCATGGAGGTATGATTCATTACTGTTTTTATTCAAGCATGATACATTACACCCGAGATATGGAGTGATTATAAACTGTATAAGGTTCATTTCTGTTGACCTTTTCCCAAGCAGCTTCTCAGTTGATCTCCCTTCTTTTTGAATAAAGGTTTCCGTGGTGACTCCTTGCTGCCCCCAGTCCGCCTGGCCTTGCTGCTATTCCAGTTTCAACTCTTCTGCCTGCGGTTATGGAACCCCTACCTGTCCCAGACCTGCTGTTTTCAACTCTTAATGATCGGCTATGAAAAGCCAACTGAGATGTATTCCTGATTATTATTTGACCATGCTTGTCATTTATGAACATTTTGAAAATCTTGGCTCTCTCTAATTTTCTCCTTCTCTCTTTCTTTCTCTCGGAGGACCTGGGCCCTAGGACCATGCGTCGGGACTGCCGCCCGTGGTGACTCCTTGCTGTCCCCAGTCCGCCTGGCCTTGCTGCTATTCCAGTTTCAGCTGTTCTGCCTGCGGTTATGGAACCGCCACCTGTCCCAGACCTGTTGTTTTTCAACTCTTAATGATCAGCTATGAAAAGCCAACTGAAAATTATTCATGATTATTATTTGACCATGCTTGTCACTTATGAACATTTTTGAACATCTTGGCATAGTTCTGTTATAATCTCCACCCGGCACAGCCAGAAGAGGACTGGCCACCCCTCATAGCCTGGTTCCTCTCTAGGTTTCTTCCTAGATTTTGGCCTTTCTAGGGAGTTTTTCCTAGCCACCGTGCTTCTACACCTGCATTACTAGCTGTTTGGGGTTTTAGGCTGGGTTTCTGTACAACACTTCGAGATATTAGCTGATGTACGAAGGGCTATATAAAATAAAATTGATTGTAATAGTTCATTGAAGGGCAATTTAACCACCCCATAATCAACATAGTTTTTTCACTCTTGACATGGACATTAGGCATAATCATGTCTGTATCAACTATCAAGCAGATTTATAACATGACGCAAATGGCTTTGACTCTAGCCTATATCCCTGACAGCAGAGGTATGTGCCCCAAACAAGTTCCTGTAGTTGCTTGGTAAAATTTTGGTCTGAATGTGAGCCACATCCACCTTGCCGGGCAAGGTCAGTCCTTTTTGTATGATCTGCGGTATGGCAAACTGGCCAACTTCTAGAACTTGATACTAAGTGGTAACTGAGCCAAGTGGAAAGTGATAACATTGTAATATGGACCAGATTTGGGCCATACTAATTTTGCTGTCAAGGTAGAGCTCTTTGTTTAATCAAGATAAAGTGCTGTGGCACTGTTATCTCTTCTACTACAGCACAGTAAGGTGGTGTTCTGTAGGCATATAACGCAGGGGCATAGGCACAAATGACGCCTGGGTGGGCCAGAACCTCTTAATCAGATTGAGCAAAAAAACAACATACCATTACTATTTCTTGCTTATTTTGTCAGTGTTCCAAACGGAACATTATTCGTCTTTTTACCTAAGCACTTTACTTGACTTGGAAAGGAGCTCACCGGAACTGACCTCACATTTGCATCTGCTTGAGTTCCTGCACCTCCTATAGAATATTAGCTCAAAAGAATTGAGGAGTTCCTGCACCTAAATATAAATGGTACTGGCACCTATTTCAGTCCTAGTCAAGCACTGGCCTAAACATGTTTACACCATCAGATGGAATTCATAGCAAGCACTAGGGAGGGGATGTGAAAACGAAAGGGATATACTGTACAGTGAGCTCCGAAGGTACTGGGACAGTGACAAAAGATTTGTTGTTTTGCCTCTGTACTCAATCAGTTTGGATTTTAAAAGATACAATGATGTTAAAGTGCAGACTGTAAGCTTTAATTGGAGGGTATTTTCATCCATATCAGATGAAACGTTTAGAAATTACGAGTACTTTTTGAAAATAGTCCCCCCATTTTATGGTGACCAAAAGTATTGGGACAATTTCACTTATGTGTGTCTTAAAGTGAGAAAGTTACAGACTCACAAATATCATACCGCCCAAAAATGCTAACCTCCCCTGTTATTGTAATGGAGAGGTTAGCGTGTCTTTTGAGGTTAGCATGTTTTATGATATTTGTTAGTCTCTATATTTCTCAGTCATCATTCAAGATTAATTGGGGATTATCCGTAATCGTGGTAGCATCCATGTTAATGTAGAAGTGTTTAGAAACATATTCTATTCTTATTTTCAATAAAAGTCACCCCAAAATGATGCAATACGTTATTTACCATTCATTTCTATTGGGAATAAAATAATCTGAAACCCAACCAAAACAAACAGAAAATGCATCCAACAAATGTGTTGTGTGCTATGAATATGGGACCAAATACGGACCAAATACTTAACAATTTACTACTTTAATACACATATAGAGTACCAGTTAAACGTTTGGACACACCTACTAATTCCAGGGTTTTTCTTTTTTTGTACTATTTTCTACATTGTAGAATAATAGTGAAGACATCAAAACTATGAAAAAACACATATGGAATCATTTAGTAACCAAAAAAGTGTGAAACAAGTACAAAATATATTTGAGATTCTTCAAAGTAGCCACCCTTTGCCTTGATTACAGCTTTGCACACTCTTGGCAATCTATCAACCAGCTTCATGAGGTAGTCACCTGGAATGCATTTCAATTAACAGGTGCGGCTTGTTAAAAGTTAATTTGGTGAATTTCTTTCCTTAATGCGTTTGACACAATCAGTTGTGTTGTGACAGGATAGGGCGTGTATACAGCAGATAGATCTATTTGGTAAAATATAAAGTCCATATTATGGCAAGAACAGCACAAATAAGCAAAGAGAAATGACAGTCCATCATAACTTTAAGTCAATGTGGAAAATATCAAGAACTTTGAAAGTTTCTTCAAGTACAGTCGCAAAAACCGTCAATCGCTATGATGAAACTAGCTCTCGTGAGGACCACCACAGGAAAAGAAGACCCAGAGTTACCTCTGCTGCAGAGGATAAGTTCATTAGAGTTACCAGCCTCAGAAATTGCAGCCAAAATAAATGCTTCACAGAGTTCAAGTAACAGACACTCTCATGAGGACCACCACAGGAAAAGAAGACCCAGAGTTACCTCTGCTGCAGAGGATAAGTTCATTAGAGTTACCAGCCTCAGAAATTGCAGCCAAAATAAATGCTTCACAGAGTTCAAGTAACAGACACATCTCACCATCATTTGTTCAGAGGAGACTGGCGTGTCTTTGCGAGACGCACGCAGAGTAGTTGAACGGATGATCCCCGCATGTGTGGTTCCCACCTTTACGCATGGATTTAACTTTTTTTAAATTATTTAACCTTTATTTATCATTATCTAGGATAGGTGGGACGGTAGCGTCCCACTTGGCCAAAATCCAGAAAAAATGTAGCGCGCCAGATTCAAATATATTACTATAAAAATCAATATTTCATGAAATCACACATCAAAGACACCAAATTAAAGCTACACATGTTGTGAATCCAGCCAACATGTCTGATTTCAAAAAGGATTTACGGGGAATGCACACCAAACAATTATGTTAGCTCAGTACATATCCACAGAAAAACACAGCCATTTTTCAAGCAAAAGATAGTAACAAAAACCAGAAATAGAGATAAAATGAATCACTAACCTTTGAACATCTTTATCAGATGACACTCATATGACAATACATTTATGTTTTGTTCGATAATGTGCATATTTATATCCACAAATCTCGGTTTACATTGGCTCCATGTTCAGAAATGCCTCCAAAATATCCGGAGTAATTACAGAGAGCCACGTCAAATAACAGAAATACTCATCATAAACTTTGATGAAAGATACATGTTTACATATAATTAAAGATACACTTGTTCCTAATGCAACTGCTGTGTCAGATTTAAAAAAAACTTTACGTAAAAAGCACACCATGCAATAATCTGAGACGGCGCTCAGATGTAACAACATTTCTCCACCATGCTGGAGTCAACAGAAATATGAAATTACATCATAAATATTCACTTACCTTTGATTATCCTCATCAGAATGCAGTGCCAGGAATCCTAGTTCAACAATAAATTGATGTTTTGTTCGATAATGTCCATTACTTATGTTCAATTAGCTACTTTTGCTAGCATGTGTAGTACACGTGTCCAAACGCTCGCGCAGATGCAGGCAAACGTCGGACGAAAACTTCAAAAAGTTATATTCCAGGTCGAATAAACTGGTCAAACTTAGTAGAGAATCAATCCCCACGATGTTGTTATCATTTATATCCAATAAGGTTCCAACCGGAGAATTCTTTTCAGTCTCTATAAGTAATGGAACGCAAGACGATATAATGAGGAAAGCGCGTGACCAAGAACTGGCAATCTGCCAGACCACTGACTCATTCCCCTCCCGTTCGGTCCCACAACACAGCATAAGCTTCATTCCACGTTCTACTGACTGTTGGCATCTAGTGGAAGGCGTATGAAGTGCAAACAGATCCATATATTACAGGGAATTGAATAGGCGATGACTTTAACAATGACCACTCTCAGAATTTTCACTTCCTGTTTGGATTTTTTCTCAGGTTTTTGCCTGCCATATGAGTTCTGTTATACTCACAGACATCATTCAAACTGTTTTATAAACTTCATAGTGTTTTTTATCCAATAGTAATAATAATATGCATATATTAGCATGTGGGACAGAGTAGGAGGCAGTTCACTATGGGCACGAAATTCATCCAAAAGTGAAAATGCTGATCCCTATACCAAAGAAGTTAACTAGGCAAGTCAAATTGAGAACAAATTCATATTTTCAATGACAGCCTAGGAACAGTGGGTTAACTGCCTTGTTCAGAGGCAGAATGACAGATTTTGACCTTGTCAGGTCGAGGATTCAATCTTGCAACCTTTTTTTGAGGTGCTTTAATGGTGACACTGTCTGTGATTTATTTTGAATTCAAGGCACACTTAACCAGCATGGTTAGCACAGCATTCTGCAGCGATACGCCATCCCATCTGGTTTGCGCTTAGTAGGATTATCATTTGTTTTTCAACAGGACAATGACCCAACACACTTCCAGGCATTGTAAGGGCTATTTGACCTAGGAGAGTGATGGAGTGCTGCATCAAATGACCTGGCCTCCACAATCACCTGACCTCAACCCAAATAAGATGGTTTGGAATGAGTTGGACCGCAGAAAGAAAGAAAAGCAGCTAAAAAGTGCTCAGCATATGTGGGAACTCATTCAAGACTGTTGGAAAAGCATTCCAGGTGAAGCTGGTTGAGAGAATATCAAGAGTGTGCAAAGCTGTCATCAAGGCAAAGGGTAGCTACTTTGAAGAATCTAAAATATACTTTTGGTCCCCTAAAAATGGGGGACTATGTACACAATGTGTCGTAATTTGTAAACGGTTCAACTGATATGGATGAAAATACTCTCAAATTAAAGCTGACATTATACACCTGTATAATTTTAAGTTCACAGCCAAAACAAAACAATTGTAACTGTCTCAATACTTTTGGAGCTCACAATTGACAATAATAATAATACATTTTATTTGGCAGATGACTTTCAGGACATCTTACATAAAATCTAGTGCTGTACATGAAATCAATGTAATTTAGGCCTATGTAATACATTTTTTTTTAAATTAAATTTTTTATTTCACCTTTATTTAACCAGGTAGGCTAGTTGAGAACAAGTTCTCATTTGCAACTGCGACCTGGCCAAGATAAACGCATAGCAATTTGACAGATACAACAACACAGAGTTACACATGGAATAAACAAAACATACAGTCAATAATACAGTAGAACAAAAGAAAACAAAATTTCAATATACAGTGAGTGTATATGAGGTAAGATAAGGGAGTTAAGGCAATAAATAGGCCATGGTGGCGAAGTAATTACAATATAGCAATTAAACACTGGAATGGTAGATGTGCAGAAGATGAATGTGCAAGTAGAGATACTGGGGTGCAAAGGAGCAAGATAAATACAATATGGGGATGAGGTAGGTAGATAGATGGGCTGTTTACAGGTGGGCTATGTACAGGTGCAGTGATCTGTGAGCTGCTCTGAAAGCTGGTGCTTAAAGCTAGTGAGAGAGATGTGAGTCTCCAGCTTCAGAGATTTTTGCAGGTTGTTCCAGTCATTGGCAGCAGAGAACTGGAAGGAAAGACGACCAAAGGAGGAATTGGCTTTGGGGGTGACCAGTGAGATATACCTGCTGGAGCGCGTGCTACGAGTGGGTGCTGCTATGGTGACCAGTGAGCTGAGATAAGGCGGGGCTTTACCTAGCAGAGATTTGTAGATAACCTGTAGCCAGTGGGTTTGGCGACGAGTATGAAGCGAGGGCCAACCAACGAGAGCGTACAGGTCGCAGTGGTGGGTAGTGTATGGGGCTTTGGTGACAAAACGGATGGCACTGTGATAGACTGCATCCAATTTGTTGAGTAGAGTGTTGGAGGCTATTTTATAGATGACATCACCGAAGTCGAGGATCGATAGGATGGTCAGTTTTACGAGGGGATGCCTTGTTGCGATATAGGAAGCCGATTCTAGATTTAATTTTGGATTGGAGATGCTTAATATGAGTCTGGAAGGAGAGTTTACAGTCTAACCAGACACCTAGGTATTTGTAGTTGTCCACGTATTCGAAGTCAGAGCCGTTCAGAGTAGTGATGCTGGACAGGCGAGCAGGTGCGGGCATTGATGGATTGAATTGCATGCATTTAGTTTTACTTGCGTTTAAGAGCAGTTGGAGGCCACGGAAGGAGAGTTGTATGGCATTGAAGCTCGTCTGGAGATTAGTTAACAGAGTGTCCAAAGAAGGGCCAGAAGTGTACAGAATGGTGTCGTCTGCGTAGAGGTGGATCAGAGAATCACCAGCAGCAAGAGCGACATCATCTATGTATACAGAGAAGAGAGTCGGCCCAAGAATTGAACCCTGTGGCACCCCCATAGAGACTGCCAGAGGTCTGGACAACAGGCCCTCCGATTTGACACACTGAACTCTATCAGAGAAGTAGTTGGTAAACTAAGCAAGGCAGCCATTTGAGAAACCAAGGCTGTTGAGTCTGCCAATAAGAATGTGGTGATTGACAGAGTTGAAAGTCTTTGCCAGGTCGATGAATACGGCTGCACAGTAATGTCTATTATTGATGGCGGTTATGATGTCGTTTAGGACCTTGAGCGTGGCTGAGGTGCACCCATGACCAGCTCTGAAACCAGATTGCATAGCGGAGAAGGTACGGTGGGATTCGAAATGGTCGGTAATATTTTTGTTAACTTGGGTTTCGAAGACCTTAGAAAGACAGGGTAGGATAGATATAGGTCTGTAGCAGTTTGGGTCTAGAGTGTCACCCCCTTTGAAGAAGGGGATGACCGCTGCTGCTTTCCAATCTTTGGGAATCTCAGACGATACGAAAGAGAGGTTGAACAGGCTAGTAATAGGGGTTGCAACAATTTCGTCAGATCATTTTAGAAAGAGAGGGTCCAGATTGTCTAGCCCGGCTGATTTGTAGGGGTCCAAATTTTGCAGCTCTTTCAGAACATCAGCTATCTGGATTTGGGTGAAGGAGAAATGGTGGGGGCTTTGGCGGGTTGCTGTGGAGGGTGCCGGGCAGTTGACTGGGGTAGGGGTAGCCAGGTGGAAAGCATGGCCAGCCGTAGAGAAATGCTTATTGAAATTCTCAATTATAGTGGATTTATCGGTGGTAACAGTGTTTCCTAGTCTCATAGCAGTGGGTAGCTGGGAGGAGGTGCTCTAATTCTCCATGGACTGTACAGTGTCCTAGAACTTTTTTGAGTTAGTACTACAGGATGCAAATTTCAGTTTGAAAAATCTAGCCTTAGCTTTCCTAACTGCCTGTGTATATTTGTTCCTAACTTCACTGGCAAGTTGCGTATCACGGGGGCTATTCGATGCTAATGCAGAACGCCACAGGATGTTTTTGTGCTGGTCAAGGGCAGACAGGTCTGGAGTGAACCAAGGACTATATCTATTCCTAGATCAAATTTTTTTAAATTGTGCATGCTTATTTAAGATGGTGAGGAAGGCACTTTTAAAGAATAGCCAGGCATCATCTACTGACGGGATGAGGTTAATGTCATTCCAGGATACCCCGGCCAGGTCGATTAGAAAGGCCTGCTCGCAGAAGTGTTTTAGGGAGCGTTTGACAGTGATGAGGGGTGGTCGTTTGGTCGGAGACGCATTTCGGATGCAGGCAATGAGGCAGTGATCGCTGAGATCTTGATTGACAACAGCAGAGGTGTATTTGGAGGGCGAGTTAGTTAGGATGATATCTATGAGGGTGGCCGTGTTCACGGATTTGGAGTTGTACCTGGTAGGTTCATTGATAATTTGTGTGAGATTGAGGGCATCAAGCTTAGATTGTAGGATGGCCAGGGTGTTAATTAAGCATGTCCCAGTTTAGGTCACCTAGTAGCACGAGCTCAGAAGATAGATGGGGGGCAATCAATTCACATATGGTATTGAGGGCACAGCTGGGGGTAGTTATTTGAGTTATGTTTGATTATTTAACCCCCAAAAAATTATAAAACAAATTGGAGAAGAAAAAAAATCCACTTATCAATTTTTAAATAATGAGCGGGTTCTGGTGGGTGTCAATTCTCACCTATACCATGTGCAGTAAACAGTAGCTGTCTCCGTATAGGCTACTCACTGTTAACCTGGCTAGCAAAAACAAGTAAAATGTTCAAACAAAGCTCACTGTAAAAAATAAATTAAGGGAAGAGGATGTTGGAGCATTTACCAAGTTATTTTATATCAGTAATTTCACCATGAAGGGCCTCCAGTCCCCTTCTATATAAATCACTGCTTGTATTGATCTAATTGAGGGCCTTAAAGACAGTTCAGTACATTCAGAGACAATCATCAGCACTACAACACAGTTTTTATTAAACACTTTTAGAAATCATGAAACACGCTTCTCCACTTTGTCTCACACTCTCTCCCTCTATACGCTGAGACATGACCATCAGTCCAGTGAAAAAAATAAACAAGTTATTTCAATTATAGGCTATTGATCATTTAATTGATATCACACAATAAATAGTATGCACACTTTATCTCCCGCGCCCAGCAGAGAATTACACTCGGCTTGCATTTTGGCTCATAAAGTGATCTTGACTATGAAAAAGTTGGTGATCACTGTTGTAGTCTATATAGGCTATATCTGCCTATTGTGATTATTACTGTTATATCAGGGCATGTTCTAGTCTCATTAATTATAGTTCTATGGTTTATTATGTGTAGGTCTATGTGAGTCTAAGATTTACATAGGGATACAAGAATATTTGGTCTGTAATGCAAAATGAGATGTTTTTTTGGTGGGAGATTGATCACAGAAGGTTATAGGGTATGCTTTTATGATAATATGAGTGCCCAAATGTTGTCCTATCTACATTTTTGCTGACCCCGCCATCAACGGATTTCTGCCTACGCCACTGATTTAACAGGAGAAAACATTTGGAAAGGGAGGACGTCCAACTTGAACTTAAGAATGTAGCACACACCTTGTATTGTGACGCATCCCCGACAGCCAGTTGCATAAAATACACAACAGCCATTTTGCGCTAGACCCTTCAGCATGTATTAGCTGTGACAGTGAGCTCATGGACGCACCCTCCCTCCATGGGGTGAGGCAGTAGGCCTATGCTCTCTTCCCCTCTCTGTGCACTCACACAGAAGCAAAGGACTTCACAGCAGGGCCTTTACAAGCACTATAAACTTTTATATGCATTTGCTGACAAAAAGGCAGCGCAGTAAATTGTCTGTGCACCTATACTCCAGCTATGAGAGTCAACGTGCACAAGTACAAACTCTTAAAGCAAAGAACATGGTCCCAAAGAGGTTGACTCATTATTGAACAGTGTATTATGTTACATATTCGAGCAAAAGCAAGCTGAATTTTGCATCATTTATTTGATATATACATTAACTGCAATAATGTAAAAAAAAATCTGTGTAACAAATGTCTGAGACCAGGCAGTTTCATGAATGTTGTTTCCAAAACGATGTTTTTATATTACCAGTGGTACATCTAAGTTCACTGCATGATTGTGTTGCACTTATAGGATCCAAGCCCATTTTGTAACCCAACAGGCTAATAAATGGGTTTATGCTGTAGGGAAGGGCCTACAATATCTCACCAATTTGTGTGGGTAATTTACAAATGAGTTGGAATAGGCCTATACTTATGCAACCTGTCCTTCCACGGGCAACATTTTATTATCTCAGGGGAAAGTACACGTATATTTTAAATTCTCAAAATAATATATAGTTCTCGTGCAGAGACCAAGGACTCTTATTTGGCACTCGACAAACAGTGACCTTTGGAGCAAATAGGGAAATGTGAGATTTATTTTTAATCAGCTCAGGCCTTCAGGGTGAGTAAGGTGAGTAGGGTCAGCACCTGAAGTTGATTCTCTTGGCCTCTACTGGTCATGGGTTTGGATGTGGTAATAATTGGTGATTAGTTGTGGTATTGCTCTAGCAAGGCTGTAGCTATGAATGCCAACAATGTACGTTTGCATTGTAAGTGTAGTTCGCATCTCAGTCAGATAAACTGATGACATCTTTAACAAAATAATGTACATTTTACTGTAGAAACATGTCTGCGAGTTGCACTCAGACAATTGTCAAACAAAATTAGGACCCAATTCTTAAAATGATCAGCCATGAAAACATCCTGGCTAAAAATAAGATCCTAAACTGTGATAGGTTACACATTATTTCTGGTAAAGTTACTTCATTCTCAAAGCCTTCATCGCTGACTCCTAAATCTTAATTCGGAAGATATTTGAGAACTCGTCACTGACAGTGTATTAATCAAACACACTGTGACCTGTGTCAGAGGATACAGTATATGTGAGCTGTCTTTTTGTTTGCAAAGAAGTAGGCTACTATTATGTTTGGCCTCAAGCTGATGGCTGTGGACTTCAGACGATTGGCAAAAATGGAAAACCAACCCTTACTTATAAAAAAACGTGAAAGACAACATGGCTTTCAGACATGTGAACAAATCATTTGATAAATGTCACATAATATTTATCTATTTTAATTCATTTGAAATTTTCACGATTATGACACTTGGTTTTGGGACATGTAGGAAGTTTCACAAGACTCAGACATGTGGTTTCCCAAAATTCTACATGTGCTTTTGTAACTGGCAAGATTAGAACCCAGCTCTCCCAAAGGAGAAGGCAATGTCTTGACCATTAAACCAAGAGGGCCAACAATAATTTTGAAGTTGCATGCGGGGCTCCTTCATCACGTGACCATGAGCAACCATGACCGACTCATGTCCGCTTCACTTTCACGTAGGCATTTTCACATTTTAATGTTCACTAGGGCTGTCAAACGATGAAAAAATGTAATCCATTTTATCACAGGATTTGCTGTGATTAATCACGATTAATGGCAAATTCAGAGTTTTTATACAAAAAGCATTACAAGAATATTAACATCTTGATTTTGTCAAAAGTAATGGTTAGCAAAATCAGGTAAATTGATGAACACACTTTCTTTAACATCAAAGTCAACTTGTTTTGACGTAGCATTGTTGTTTTTACCTGTATAAGTGATGTATTCTGCATGTTTTCTGTGTATTTTGAATGCTTTCAGACAATGCAATTCTTATATTTTATTACAAAAAGTTTAATTAAGTTAACTGATTAACTCTGACAGTGCACATTTTAACATGTTAAACAGGATAAAGGAGACACGGAGTGCTAGCTTTGCTGTTCTTTTCACTGGGCTGCTTCCAACGGTCACTGACCAACTTACGAAGAAGAGAGGTGTGTGCCTGCAGCAGTAACACTCAGATGGCTCAGAAGTAAGAAATTATTATTTTTTAACACACTTTAATTATTTTAGTCTGGTAGGCTATTACCTTTTTACAGAAAGCATTACAGAAGTTGCAGTAAAATATGTGGAAACATTGATACTACAACATGTTAACAGCACCTTTTCACATGTCAGGAGAATAACACTATCTCACCACCACAGATTTTCACATGGACTTTTCTTACAAACTTTTCTTACAAACTTTTTTAAAAACTACAAATTTAAAATGTTTTTTTCTCACATTTGAAAAGGTGCTGTTAACATGTGAACTCTAAATGTAATACATGTGAAAATATGGTTTCACATGTGAAATGTAAACTCAACATGAGCAAACAGCTATTTGACATGTGAAACTGCAAATTTGACATGTGTTTATTTTTTTGTAAGGGCAGTCCCATATGGAATCAATAGTGACACAACATCGAAGTGCCGTTATTTTCACAGGTAAAAGTGAGACCCATGTTCCACCTCATAAAACGTTATGGTATTTTAAACAAAAACTGCCGCTTGGGTCATAAAACACCAGTTATAAAGCAGCAGGGTCTCCCAAGGACATCTCTTCCTGCCCCACACGTTTTTTTTATCCTCCCTTCCTACTTCCCTCGAATCGCAAGATGTAAGTCCAGCTAACTTTTCCCGAGAGGAAGACCCTTGCAAGAAAGGACCAGAAAATAGCTATCAATCAGGGACATTTCAAATCAGGAAATAAGAATGACAGTTATTTTTCTTTCAAACGCAAACCACATGTCCGAAAAACCCACCAATGTCAGTCTTCTGGGATTGATGCTGCTCAGTGAAAATGAGATCAAGTCACTGCGTGCTTCTGGTTTACTGCCGAATGCAACCAAGGTTACAAATTCAAATGGCCCCATTCCTATACAAGAAAAAACATGCTAAGGCCAAGTCAATATTCTGCTTGTGTAACGATGGTGGTTCAGTGACCAATCACACGTGATGAGTAACCTTGTCTGAGACCTGACGAGTTGCATTGACGCTCTAAGAAAAGGCCTTAGCTTTGGCTTAGCGGGCTAATATGCACTTTTGATGTGCAGGAGACCTGCATTTGAACCGCACACACAACTAGAATTGAGCTTTTCATTGTGTCATAGTATTGCTTGCATGCTTGCACCACACCCAAGTTAATAATAAAAACTGGATAGCGCTGGAAATCAATTTCTGTGGGCGTTATCAATGGGGAGTGAGTGTTCTGTTCGCATGCTTCAGTTCCCCCTCCACCCTGACTTCACTAACCTAGGCCAGACTACTGTCTTGTGAAATGTGTAACATATTTGGAGATCTTACATAAACCAACAGAGGTTTATTCCCTTTTGAGAATAAACCGCAAGATCAGAGGTGCGCTAGAAATTATACCAGAAATATAAGAATTCCAGATTTGATCAGCCAGCGTCCAGGGATTGCTCCGTTGCTGGACTGGCCAAATCAATGTGCATCCCTAGAATTCTCCGACTGGCCAAGGAATCAGATGTAACTAGACAGCCTAAATATACCGCCAATATGTATTCAGCAGCCAACCATGCAGTTATGAATTTTTCATTGTGTGATATGCCCCACCATCGGCGTTACCGCTCTATGACTGAATGGAAATAACAACATTCATTGGTTTATGTGCTCCAGTATTTGTGTTGCGTTTTCATGATAATTGTGGGTTTAAGGGAACATTGTTGGATTTATTTTCTGGACCATTTGCTGGAGTTTCCTAATTCAGCCTTGTTAGGTTTTTCCTCTTCTTATCAGTGGAGAAGGGCGAAAACAAGGGCTGCCAAATGATTTATTTGTTCCTTGTCACGGAAAACATGTCAAACTATGACTACACACATTCTGAAGAAGAGGGCTTTGAAATACAATAGCAGAATGTTGTTCTCCATCTTCTTGTATTAGCTCCCTGAGCTATTGCCTGACCTTTAGCTCAGAGGGCTAACACAGCATAGATAATACAACAATATACAGTACCAGTCAAAAGTTTGGACACACCTACTCATTCAAGAGTTTTGCTTAATTTTTTACAATTTTCTACATTGTAGAATAATAGTGAAGACATCAAAACTATTAAATAACACATATGGAATCATGTAGTAACCAAAAAAGTGTTAAACAAATCAAAATATATTTGAGATTCTTCAAAGTAGCCACCCTTTGCCTTGATGACAGCTTTGCACACTTTTGGCATTCTCTCAACCAGCTTCATGAGGAAGTCACCTGGAATGCATTTCAATTAATAGGTGTGCCTTGTTAAAAGTTCATAGGTGGAATTTATTTCCTTCTTAATGTGTTTGAGTCAATCAGTTGTGTTGTGACAAGGTAGGGGTGGTATACAGAAGATAGACCTATTTGATAAAAGACCAAGTCCATATTATGGCAAGACCAGCTCAAATAAGCAAAGAGAAACGACAGTCCATCTTCAATTTAAGACATGAAGGTCAGTCAATCTAGAAAATGTCAAGAACTTTGAGAGTTTCTTCAAGTGCAGTCGCAACAACCATCAAGCCCAATGATGAAACTGGCTCTCATGAGGACCGCCACAGGAAAGGAAGACCCAGAGTTACCTCTGCTGCAGAGGATAAGTTCATTCGAGTTAACTGCACCTCAGATTGCAGCCCAAACACATGTAAAGGCTTCACAGAGTTCAAGTAACACACATCTCAACATCAACTGTTCAGAGGAGACTGCGTGAATCAGGCCTTCATGGTCGAATTGCTGCAAGAAACCACTACTAAAGGACAAAAATAATAAGAAGAGATTTGCTTGGACAAGAAATACGAGCAATGTACATTAGACCGGTGGGAATCTGTCCTTTGGTCTGATGAGTACAAATTTGAGATTTTTGGTTCCAACCTCCATGTCTTTGTGAGATGCAGAGTAGCTGAACGGATGATCTCCGTATTTGTGGTTCCCACTGTGAAGCATGGAGAAGGAGGTGTGATGGTGTGGGGGTGCTTTACTGGTGACACTGTCAGTGATTTATTTAGAATTCAAGGCCCACTTAACCAGCATGGCTACCACAGCATTCTGCAGCATCCGCCATCCCGTCTAGTTTGCGCTTAGTGGGACTATCATTTGTTTTTCCACAGAACAATGACCCAAAAAACACCGCCAGGCGTCTATTTGACTAAGGAGAGTGCTGCATCAGATGACCTAGCCTCCACAATCACCCGACTTCAACCAAATTAATATGGTTTGGGATGAGTTGGACCGCAGAGTGAAGGAAAAGCAGCCAACAAGTGCTCAGCATATGTGGGAACTCCTTCAAGACTGTTGGAAAAGCATTTCTCATGAAGCTGTTTGAGAGAATCCCAATAGTGTGCAAAGCTGTCATCAAGGCAAAGGGTGGCTACTTTGAAGATTTTTTTTTCTAAAATCTATTTTTATTCATTTAACACTTTTTTTTGTTACTACATGATTCCTTATTTGTTATTTCATAGTTTTGATGTCGTCACTATTATTCTACAATGTAGACATTAGGTGTGTCCAAACTTGTGACTGGTACTATTTATTTTAACAGTCTCATGGCATGCAGAAACCTGGGTTCGAACCCCATTCAGTCACACAGACCTCCAATGGAAAACCACACACCTTAAATCCAGCAACATTCTAACAGTTCCAAGTCACAACTGAAAAAAAAAAGTGATGAATATGTGTCTCAACAATTGGGGAGCCAGATTGAGAAATGCTATCCTTTATGTTTGGATATTGTGGCATATGGTTTGCTTTAATAGTTGAAGGTGGTCTTGGAGATTTTAGGCCACTCTAATTCTCTATAAGTAATTGTAAAAAGTATTGCTCTTCACTCCAGGTGGCTGCAGGAGCTCCTTATAACCAAGGATATAATACGTTTTCAATACCTATTATCGCGCAAATATATTGGGAGGAAATATTGACATTTTCAGATTTTATAGGACAAGTTCTAATGCCCAACGCAATAAACTCATGCCAGAAATTGACAGATTACTTATATTTTGAACCACCTGCAGATCACAAATTGACGTTTGGATAGACCTGGAAGCCATTGTATAAAACAACAGCTATTTGTAACTACTCAGATAAGAGGCAGTGTTATCCCACACTATTTGTGAATATGAATGGAGATTTATGGAGTGTGTTTTACTGTATAATATGTTTTGAGTGAAATTTCACCAAAGAGTGAAATGTAACATTTAAAGGGTAACTTCTTAATAAATACTGACTCCACACTTACAACATTGAACGCTGTACCTCACTGTGGCACAGTGCTCTAGTAGAAAATATATATTTGTTTAAATGTTACTGAGTTACAATGAGCCATTTTCTTGACTGATTGATGCATATAAAGTAACATGCACATAACTGCTTTAGGCCTACTTTAAGTCTATATAGCATAAAGAGAGTTCTTAAAAACACTACCTCACTTAATCAGGAGACTTGTTGAGGATGCATCCATGCTTCCTTTAATCAAAAGGTTTCAAATATCAAACCGTTAGCATTGGCCAGTTCCTAATGCTATCAAAAACAATTTGGTTTGTGTAGGCTACTGTTCAGAGACTGAACCAAAAGAATACTTCAAAGGTTCAAACACAACTTTTTCTTATTAGTTTTGAAATAAGGCCTCCGAACTGAGTCTATTCTTAAAAAATCACTTCATCAAACCGTCTTTGATCTTCATGTACTTCAAAAATGTGATTCATGACTATTTGACTCACCGTTTTTCTCAAAAACATTATGGAAGGTTTTTGATCAAAGCATAAATATATTCTGGTTATCCATCCAATACATGTTTGTTGAATGAACATTTTAAGTATGATGTCATTGCCACCTGTGATAGACAGCTGGAACATTTACATTGCCTCTGCTCCACAAGGGGCCGTACCTCTGATATGGCAGGGATAAAAATGTTGGCTTCCCTCTCACCGTCAACCCTTGCTTGTTTCAGAATTGCATGTCTTTCTTTCAGTGGCTCTGTTTTTCAAGGTCAGTGACATAAATCTTGGAAGTGATAGCTTGGAAACAAAGCAACCGGACAAAAAAGAAAAGCAGATCTTTATTAAGAAGGTTTTCCATTGTACTTTTAGGTACACATCTAAATTGCTCAGTTATGCGTTTTTTCAGTAATTCGTCATTCAGTAATGTAGACCAGTCGAGTCCCAAATCCCTTGTGTTCGAGATTAAATCAGTGTCTTTTATACTTAAGTCACGAGTCAAGTCACTAGTCCCTTAGTAGTGCTCAAAGCTGCGATCCAAAATGTTTTTGGTCTACAGTATCAGTTAAGTTTGGACACACCTAGTCTTTCAAGGGTTTTTCTTTATTTCACTGTTTTCTACATTGCAGAATAATAGTAAAGACATCAACAATATGAAATAACACATATGGAATCATGTAGTAACCAAAAAAGGGTTAAACAAATCCAATATATTTTAGATTCTTCAAAGTAGCCACCCTTTGCCTTGATGACAGCTTTGCATTCTCTCAACCAGCTTCACGAGGAATGTTTTTCCAACAGTTATGAAGGAGTTCCCCATATATGCTGAGCACTTGTTAGCTGCTTTTCCTTCACTCTGCAGTCCAACTCATCCCAAACCATCTCAAATGGTTTGAGGTCGGGTGATTGTGGAGGCCAGGTCATCTGATGCAGCACTCCATCACTCTCCTAGGTCAAATAGCCCTTACAACGCCTGGAGGTGTGTTTTGGGTCATTGTCCTGTTGAAAAACAAATGATAGTCCCACTAAGCGCAAACCAGATGGGATGGCGTATTGTGGCAGAATGCTGTGGTAGCCATGCTGGTTAAGTGTGCCTTGAATTCTAAATAAATCACAGACAGTGTCACCAGCAATGCAGCCCCACACCATCCCACCTCCTCCTCCATGCTTCACAGTGGGAACCACACATGTGGAGATCGTCCATTCACATACTATGCGTCTCACAAAGACATGGCGGTTGGAACCAAAAATCTCACATTTTGACTCATCAGACCAAAGGACAGATCTCCACTGGTCATGTCCATTGCTTGTGTTTCTTGGCCCAAGCAAGTCTCTTCTTCTTATTGGTGTCCTTAGTAGTGGTTTCTTTGCAGAAATTTGACCAAGACAGCCTGATTCACACAGTGTCCTCTGAACAGTTGATTTTGAGATGTGTCTGTTACTTGAACTCTTTGAAGCATTTATTTAGGTTGCATTTTCTGAGGCTGGTAACTCAAATGAACTTATCTTCGGCAGGTTACTCTGGGTCTTCCTTTCCTGTGGCGGTCCTCATGAGAACCAGTTTCATCATTGCGCTTGATGGTTTTTGCGACTGCACCTGAAGAAACTTAGATATTTGACTGATTGACTGACCTGTCTTAAAGTCATGATGAACTGTGGTTTCTCTTTGCTTATTTGAGTTGTTCTTATCATAATATGGACTTGGTCTTTTACGAAATTGTGCTTTGTCTGTTTATCACCCCTAACATGTCACACCACAACTGATTGGCTCAAACGCATTAAGAAGGAAATAAATTTCACAATTAACTTTGAACAAGGCACAACTATTAATTGAAATGCATTCCAGGTGACTATCTCATGAAGCTGGTTGAGAGAATGCCAAGAGTGTGCAAAGTTGTCATCAAGGCAAAGGGTTACTTTGAAGAATCTCAAATATTAAATATATTTTGATTTGTTTAACACTTGTTTGGTTACTACATGATTCCATATGTGCTATTTCATAGTTTTGATGTCTTCACTATTATTTTACAATGTATAAAATTATAAAAATAAAGATAATCCCTTGAATGAGTAGGTGTGTCCAAACAAATTAACATTTGTGGCCTGCTGGAGGTCATTTTGCAGGGCTCTGGCAGTGCTCCTCCTTGCACAAAGGCGGAGGTAGCGGTCCTGCTGCTGGGTTGTTGCCTTCCTACGGCCTCCTCCACGTCTCCTGATGTACTGGCCTGTCTCCTGGTAGCGCCTCCATGCTCTGGACACTACGCTGACAGACACAGCAAACCTTCTTGCCACAGCTCGCGTTGATGTGCCATCCTGGATGAGCTGCACTACCTGAGCCATTTGTGTGGGTTGTAGACTCCGTCTCGTGCTACCACTAGAGTGAGAGCACCGTCAGCATTCAAAAGTGACCAAAACATCAGCCAGGAAGCATAGGAACTGGGAAGTGGTCTGTGGTCACCACCTGCAGAACCACTCCTTTATTGGGGGTGTCTTGCTAATTGCCTATAATTTCCACCTTTTGTCTATTCCATTTGCACAACAGCATGTGAAATGTATTGTCAATCAGTGTTGCTTCCTAAGTGGACAGTTTGATTTCACAGAAGTGTGATTGACTTGGAGTTACATTGTGTTGTTTAAGTGTTCCCTTTATTTTTTTGAGCAGTGTAGAAGGCCAGCATCGCGGTGTCGCCTCTTCACTGTTGATGTTGAGACTGTTTTTTGCGGGTACTATTTAATGAAGCTGCCATATGCGGACTTGTGAGGTGTCTGTTTCTCAAACTAGACATTCTAATGTACTTGTCCTCTTGCTCAATTTTGCACCGGGGCCTCCCACTCCTCTTTCTATTCTGGTTAGAGCCAGTTTGTGCTGTTCTGTGAAGGGAGTAGTACACAGTGTTGTACGAGATCTACAGCTTCTTGGCAATTTCTCACATGGAATAGGCTTCATTTCTCAGAACAAGAATAGACTGATGAGTTTCAGAAGAAAGTGCTTTGTTTCTTGCCATTTTGAGCCTGTAATCGAACCCACAAATGCTGATGCTCCAGATACTCAACTAGTCTAAAGAAGGCCAGTTTGTTGCTTCTTTAATCAGCATAACAGTTTCAGCTGTGCTAACATAATTACAAAAGGGTTTTCTAATGAATTAGCCTTTTAAAATGATAAACTTGGATTAACTAACACAACGTGCCATTTGAACACAGTAATGAGGGTTGCTGATAATGGGCCCCTGTACACCTATGTAGATATTCCAAGCTACAATAGTTATTTACAACATTAACAATGTCTACACTGTATTTGTAAACAATTTGATGTTATTTTAACGGACAAAAAATTTGCTTTTCTTTTAAAAACAACAACATTTCTAAGTGACCCCAAACTTTTGAACGATAGTGTATGTTCCTACACATACATTCCATTTAAATAATAAAAAAAAATTAAAAAATTAAACAAAAATAGAAATGTATTTACGAGAAAGAGAGCTGTGTAAATATCCCTTATAAATACATAATTAGGAAAATATTGTCATCGTGCCAATGTTATTAAGGCTACGTGTACAGTACCTGCAAAAAGTATTACATGTACAAGTAAAACACTTTTAAACAACCATTTAACCATACTTTATTTAACAAATGTTAATATTTTCATTAGTCCACTTTTGATACAGTCCATACATTTGTTTGCAGGTCAGCATTTACTTTTTCAAGATATATCGCTTTCAGTCTCCCAGTGCCCAAAACCAAGCAAGAGTAAAAGCCATGATGTTGAGTTTTGCATAATCATAAGACTTTTCATGAAGTTGTCACGCCCTGGCCTTAGTTATCTTTGTTTTCTGTATTATTTTAGTTAGGTCAGGGTGTGACAGGGGGGGATGTTTGTGTGTATTTGTCTCGTCTTGGGTGGTTGTATTGTATAGGGGGTTTTGTTGAGTGTATGGGGTTGTGTTCAGTATAGATGTTTAGGAAAGTCTATGGTTGCCTGGTTTGGTTCTCAATCAGAGACAGCTGTTTATTGTTGTCTCTGATTGGGAGCCATATTTAAGGCAGACATAGGCATTAGGCTATTGTGGGTAATTGTCTATGTAATGTTGCATGTTTGCACTCAGTATTATAGCGGTCACGTTCGTTTTGTTATTTTGTATTGTTTGTGAAGTGTTCTTCGTTATTAAAAAGAAGAATGTATTTCTCTCACGCTGCGCCTTGGTCTCCTCACTACGACAATCGTGACAGAAGTAGACACAGGCTTTCTATCAGGCTAGCTCTGCCGCTCTAATGTGCAAAATACTTATTCATATATTAATGGTGCACTAATAAAAATATATGAAAAAATGGTTTTCAAAAATGGTTTTCCCTTTTAGATAATGGAAGAGACAATTCCTTGCATGATTAAATTGCAGGAAAAGTATAAATACTGCACCTGTAAATCTGTGGTATTTGAGAGGTTTATGAGAATATGCTATTGTAGTTTAGAGGGTTGGGGCAGGCATGGTTACCTCTACAATAATACTCGGTGTGTTATAAGTATTACTGGGGAACATTCAGTAGAATGAGAAAAAAGATTTAGTCAAATCTCCATGGACATGGAGCTACTGTACTGTAGCATTCCACGTATCCCCCCAACCAATAGAGAACCTGCTGGAAGTGAATCCACCCTCTCTGACGGATATGTTTCTTAGATTTAGACCAGGGGTCGCACTGTCAGGGAAACTGTGATCTACATTAAATGCAATAATTCACCATGATAGGCCTGTAGTGCCTTAAACAAATTGATGATGGTTAACAGTGGCGACATAACATTGTTTATGACACGATTTCCTTCACCCCTACCTCCCACCTCCTTTCCCATGTCTTCCACGCCTTTGCCGTGCAACATGGAAACGATTATGTACCAAGAAAAAAAATATACATATGGAGATTCCATCGCTCTCCTCGGAATAGCTGAATCGATTTTGAAATAATTAACAAATGATGTGCAAAATGTGCTGACCATCTGCATGCATGCTCTCGCCATTGTTGAGAAAACGGCTGGCGCTCCCATCCAGTAGCGTCTGTTAGCCCATCGATGCTAGAGATCCAGGCGAGCGCGCTAGAGCACTCACTGAGAAATGCTATGGAGCACAGTGTGACACAAGCACGAGAAATACAAGGAATTTATGGAACGGGAATAAAAAGGTAAAAGAAGAACCACAAAAATATAAGTGGAATTGGATAGCCCCAAAAACAATATAAGGCAAAAATCTGGACATTTATTAAACAAATCCGCAAACATTTTTTATGAAATAAATAAAATGGTTCTGCGTTAAATGCATCACATAGGACAAAACACACATCCGGAATGCATTGGGGATAAAAATAGCAGTGAGATAATTGTTTCTGCAGATGAAAGCAGGGCTGCAAGTGGGGGGTTTTCTGTAAGGTTCTATTGAGTGGCCCAGAAGCAGAGTCTGAAGGATCAACACAAGAACCAAGTGTACAGTGTGCGTAACACGTACAGTATGTCCTAATATGTACACCGTACAGGTGGTTAACATGGGACCATGATGTGACATGACACCTCCCATAGGTGACCACCTGATGGGAGATTTATGGCTGATTTACACTAAAGGGCCAAAGCTGAGCTGTACTGCCCTTGTTATGCAGTTGTTGGAAACTGAGGACAATCTGAGCCAGCACAGTAGGTTCAGGTCAGCACAGGCATTAGAGTTCCACATGGGGTATCTGGGGGCGATTCCAACCTGATGAATCTCTCCCATATTTCCACTCTTGTTGATTGAAAAGACTGGTAATTGTACTTGTGATTACGTTTAGTCATATATTATTAGACGTGAATACTTAGGGTTCTTTTCAGTTTGTAACCGCTAACAACTTGGCATGAGAACACTTGATGTGTCTGTCTAATAGTGTATCAAGCCACCGAGTGACCAGATAGAATGGACGACTAATGCATAGTTTTATAGTAACACCACCATATTAACATGCTCACAAAGTCTCCTTTGGATGCCTTTAGCAAACTGATGTTTTTACTCTACCAAAACATTTTATATCTGTAGTATAGGTTATGTATTTCATACCGTGTGTGGAAGGCCCAGTAAATGGATTTGAAACGGAACAAGGTAACATGCATTTTCCACTTTTTTAAGTGAAACAAAAACCCCTATGTAGAAAAAGGCCAGGACATTTTAATATGCACAGCTTAATACTACACAACCAATATATGTAATTCATTAGTCCATATCATATGTTTAAAGCTCAATAAAGTTATGTAGTTCTATAAATGCAATAAGTTTCAGTTTTTGGGAGTGAGTAGACTGGTCCCATAGAAGGTTGGGTTTCATGCCATGACAAAACTTCCTCCTCAAGCAGTTTTGACACACCTTCATGCAAATACACTACATGACTCAAAGTATGCTCGTCAAACATCTCATTCCAAAATCATGTGCATTAATATGGAGTTGGTCCCCCCTTTGCTGCTATAAGAGCCTCCACTCTTCTGGGAAGGCTTTCCACTAGATGTTGGAACTTTGGACTTGAATGGACTTCGTTCCATTCAGCCACAAGACCACTAGTGAGGTCCGGCACTGATGTTGGGTGATTGAGCCTGGCTCGCAGTCGGCGTTCCAATTCATTCCAAAAGTGTTCGATGGGGTTGAGGTCAGGGCTCTGTGCAGGACAGTCAAGTTCTTCTACATCGATCTCGACAAAACATTTCAGTATGGACCTCACTTTTGCACTGGGGCATTGTCATGCTGAAACAGGAAAGGGCTTTCCCCAAACTGTTGCCACAAAGTTGGAAGCACAGAATCGTCTAGAATGTCATTGAATGGTGTAGTGTTAAGATTTTCCTTCAGTGGAACTAAGGAGCCTGAACCATGAAAAACAGCCCCAGACCATTAGTTATCCTCCACCAAACTTTACAGTTGGCACTATGCATGGTAGCGTTCTCCTGGCATCCGCCAAACCCAGATTCTTCCGTCGGACTGCCAGATGGTATAGCGTGAATCTTCACTCCAGAGAACGTGTTTCCACTGCTCCAGAGTCGATTAGCGGCGAGCTTTACACCATTCCAGCCAACGCTTGGCATTGCACACAGTGATCTTAGGCTTGTGTGCGGATGCTCGGCCATGGAAACTCATTTCATGAAGCTCCAGACGAACAGTTCGATGTTGCTTCCAGAGGGCAGTTTGGAACTCGGTAGAAAATGTTGCAACCGAGGACAGACGATTCTTACGCGTTACGCACTTCGGCAGTCCCGTTCTGTGAGCTGCTGTGGCTTACCACTTCGTGGTTGAGACGTTGTTGCACCTAGACATTTCCACTTCCCAATAACAGCACTTATCATCCTCATATTCATTATCTCCAGCATCTGTGGTTCAAAAGAAGGCCTTAGCAAATGCCTAAGGGAGGGTATTGTCTTGCTCCCCATGCCACTGCAAATCACATAGTGTTTGAAAATCACTCTTTTTAAAAATGTAGAATTTAGATAATGAAATTGAGATTGAAATGTGTTGGAATTGCCCGTTCAGCAATAGTAACTCTAGAGTATTGGGACAGTGTCTCTGCACTCCAGCACTTTCGATTTGAAATCATGCAATGACTGAGGTTAAAGTGCAGCAATAAATAAAGTGTAACGGCTGTCCTCCTCCTCACCTGAGGAGTAGTAACAAGGATCGGAGGACCAATGCGCAGCGTGGTACGTGTTCATGCTTTTTACTAACGAACGAACACAGAAACAAAAACAATAAACGACACGTGAAATACAAACCGAAACAGTTCCGTGTGGAACAAACACTGACACAGAAAATAACCACCCACGAAACCCAGGTGGAAAAAGGCTACCTAAGTATGATTCTCAATCAGAGACAACTAATGACACCTGCCTCTGATTGAGAATCATACCAGGCCAAACGAAAAAAAACAACATAGAAAAACGAACATAGATAACCCACCCAACTCACGCCCTGACCACACTAAAACAAAGAAATAACAAAAGAACTAGGGTCAGAACGTGACATAAAGGGTATTTTGTCATCCTTATCGGGTGAACCGTTTAAAAATTACAGCACTTTTTGTACATTTTATGGTACCAAAAGTATTGGGAGAAATTCACTTACACAGTGCATTTGGAAATTATTCAGACCCCTTGACTTTTTCCACATTTTGTTACAGTATGTTACAGAAATATTCTAAAATTGATTACATTTTTTCCCCTCATCAAGCTACACTCAACACCCCATAATGACTAAGCAAAAACAGGTCTTCAGAAATTGTAGCAAATTTATTAAAAATGAAAAACTGAAATATCACATTGACTTAAGTATTCAGACCCTTTACTCAGTACTTTCTTGAAGAGACTTTGGCAGCTAATACAGCCTCAAGTCTTTTTGGGTATGACGCTACAAGCTTGGCAGACCTGTATTGGGGGAGTTTCTCTCATTCTTCTCTGCAGATCCTCTCAAGGTCTGTCAGGTTGGATGGGGAGTGTCGCTGCACAGCTATTTCCAGGCCTCTCCAGAGATGTTCGATCTGGTTCAAGTCTGAGCTCTGGCTGGGCCACTCAAGGACATTCAGAAACTTGTCCCGAAGACACTCCTGCGTTGTCTTGGCTGTGTGCTTAGAGTCATTGTCCTGTTGGAAGGTGAACCTTCTCCCCAGTCTGAGGTCCTGAACGCTCTGGAGCAGGTTTTCATCAAGGATCTTTCTGAACTTTGCTCCATTCATCTTTCCCTCGATCCTGACTAGTCTCCCAGTCCCTGCCGCTGAAAAACATCCCCACAGTATGATGAGGCCTCCACCATGCTTCACCGCAGGGATGGTGCCAGGTTTCCTCCAGGCGTAACGTTTGGCATTCAGGCCAAAGAGCTCAATCTTAGTTTCATCAGATCAGATAATCTTATTTCTCATGATCTGACAGTCCTTTAGGTGCCTTTTGGCAAACACCAAGCAGGCTGTCATGTGCCTTTTACTGATGAGTGGCTTCCGTCTGGCCACTCTACCATAAAGGCCTGATTTGTCGAGTGTTATAGAGATGGTTGTCCTTCTGAAAGAATCTCCCATATAAACAAAGGAACTCTGGAGCTCTTTCAGAGTGACCATCGGGTTCTTGGTCACCTCCCTGACCAAGGCCCTTCTCTCCCATTTGCTCAGTTTGGCAGGGTGGCCAGCTGTAGGAAGAGTCTTGGTGGTTCCAAACGTCTTCCCTTTATAGAATGATGGAGGCCACTGTGTTCTTGGGGACCTTCAAGGCTACAGACATTTTTTGGTACCTTTCCCCAGATCTGTGCCTTGACACAATCCTGTCTCAGAGCTCTACGGACAATTCCTTCAACCTAATGGCTTGGTTTTTGCTCTGACATGCACTGTAAACTGTGACCTTAAATAGACAGGTGTGTCCCTTTCCAAATCATGTCCAATCAATTGAATTGATGAGTAACATGTTTTATTTAATACATTTTAGAATAAGGATGTAACGTAAAAAAAATGTGGAAAAAGGGAAGGGGTCTGAATACTTTCCAAATGCACTGTATGTGTATTAAAGTAGTCAAAAGCATTTGGTCCCATATTCCTAGCATGCAATGATTACATCAAGCTTGTGACTCTAAAAACATGTTGGATGCATTGGTTGTGTTTCAGATTAGGGATAGTCCTGAATGAGTCGTGAACAACAATGAGTGAGAAAGTTACAGACACACAAACATCATACCCCCAAGACATGCTAGCCTCTAACCATTTCAATAACAGGCGAGGTTAGCATGTTTGGGGGGGTATTATATTTGTGCGTCTGTACCTTTCTCACTCATCATTATTCACGATTCATTCAGGATTATCCATAATCATGGTAGCATCCACATTAATGTAGAAGTGTTCTTATTTAAAATGATTCTAAAATGGCACAATACATTATCAACTATTCATTTCAATTGGGCACAAAATAATCTGAAACACAACCAAAACAAACAGCAAATCCTTCCATCAAGTAGAGTCACAAACTTGATCTAATCATTTCTTGCTATAAATATGGGACCAAATACTTAACTTTTGACTACTTTAATAAGTGCTTTGGTCCCTATATTTTTGGTCCCCTAACATGGGGGGGGGACTATGTACAAAAAGTGGTGTAATTTTGAATTGTTTCACCTGATATGGATGAAAATACCCTCCAATTAAAGCTCGCAATCTGCACTTTAAGATCATAAGCATTGTATAATTTAAAATCCAATGTGCTGGAGTACAGAGCCAAAACAACAAAAAATGTGTCACTGTAGTATAGGGACACTATGGAACCTGGAGCCTGATGGATGTACAGTCGTGGCCAAAAGTTTTGAGAATGATACAAATATACATTTTCACAAAGTCTGCTGCCTCAGTTTGTATGATGGTAATGTACATATACTCCTGGATGTTTTGAAGAGTGATCAGATGAATTGCAAAATCCTCTTTGCCATGCAAATGATTTGAATCCCCCAAAAACATCTCCACTGCATTTCAGCCCTGCCACAAAAAGACCAGCTCAACATCATGTCAGTGATTCTCTCGTTAACACAGGTGTGAGTGTTGACGAGGACAAGGCTGGAGATCACTCTGTCATGCTGATTGAGTTTGAAAAACAGACTGGAAGCTTAAAAAGGAGAGTGGTGCTTGAAATCATTGTTCTTCCTCTGTCAACCATGGTTACCTGGCAGGAAACGTGTGCCGTCATTATTGCTTTGCACAAAAAGGGCTTCACAACCATTTATCAGACCATCAAGAACGTCAAGGAGAGTGGTTCAAATTTTTTAAAGAAGGCTTCAGGGCACCCAAGCAAGTCCAGCAAGCGCCAGGACCGTCTCCTAAAGTTGATTCAGCTGTGGGATCAGGGCACCACCAGTACAAAGCTTGCTCAGGAATGGCAGCAGGCAGGTGTGAGTGCATCTGCATGCACAGTGAGGCGAAGACTTTTGGAGGATGGCCTGGTGTCAAGAAGGGCAGCAAAGAATCCCCTTCTCTCCAGGAAAAACATCAGGGACAGACTGATATTCTGCAAAAGGTACAGGGATTGGACTGCTGAGGACTGGGGTAAAGTCCTTTTCTCTGATGAATCCCCTTTGCGATTGTTTGGGGCATCCAGAAAAAAGCTTGTCAGGAGAAGACAAGGTGAGCGCTACCATCAGTCCTGTGTCATGCCAATAGTAAAGCATCCTGAGACCATTCATGTATGGGGTTGCTTCTCAGCCTAGGGAGTGGGCTCACTCACAATGTTTCCTAAGAACACAGCCATGAATAAAGAATGGTACCAACACATCCTCCGAGAGCAGCTTCTCCCAACCATCCAGGAACAGTTTGGTGATGAACAATGCCTTTTCCAGCATGATGGAGCACCTTGCCATAAGGCAAAAGTGATAACTAAGTGGCTCGGGGAACAAAACATCGATATTTTGGTCCATGGCCAGGAAACTCCCCAGATCTTAATCCCATTGAGAACTTGTGGTCAGTCCTCAAGAGGCGGGTGGACAAACAAAAACCCACACATTCTGACCAACTCCAAGCATTGATTATGCAAGAATGGGCTGCTATCAAAAAGAAGGGTCAACACTGCAAATATTGACTCTTTGCATCAACTTCATGTAATTGTCAATAAAAGCCTTTGACACTTACAGTATGTAATTATTCTTCAGTGTTCCATAGTAACATCTGACAAAAATATCTAAAGACACTGAAGCAGCAAACTTTGTGAAAATTAATATTTGTGTCATTCTCCAAACTTTTGGCCACGACTGTAGGAAGAGCAGACAAAGGCCTGGTT